>NW_028142891.1:0-600000 GCF_977018435.1 Lepisma saccharinum
TTTGTTTCACAAGCAAATATATATATTCCTGATACTACCACGACACCAAATTTTAACAATTTTTGCCTAACCTAACTGAAACTAACCTAACCACATGTCAATGGTTCGTGAGGCTAGCGTCAATGGTTTGCAATTTCTAGACGTTTCCGACAAATTTTAACTTCAGATTCGTGATTAGGAGGCCTCAATTAGTGACTCTGTCAAATATGAAGAAAATCGGAGAGGGGTCCGGCCATCTCAAGTCATACCTATATAAATATATACAAAAATAATATCTACATATATATAAAATAATATCTACAATATCTCTTACATAAAACAGCTTATTTAAAAACCAAATACTCATCATTTACTAAATAGCTGAACATGAAATGAAGAAATGTTGATTTATTTCCCTCCACGATGAACTTTCTGCCAGCTGATACGAGACTTAAACAGAGAACTGCCATATTTATTACACTTCCCACGTCCAAGTCCCATACCGGACTTTGCATTTGTATCTCTTCTATCTTGATGTGTGCATAAAACACGCGCACAGGTGGATAATTCCTAGAAATTAAATAAATGCTCTACAGTGCTCTACAGTGGGATTAATTTTCTTGCGTTTTCATGTTCATATACTATTAAAAAAATATGTACTGGGAACTGCCCAATGGGTAACATAGTTTCCCTGGTGACACTAACATTTCAGTAGCCAACATGCTAGAGTGCTCACCACATAAATGAGAGTACACTTTGCAAAAATAAAGTCGACCGAAGCTATGGCAAACAAAAATAATTATTTTTGGGTCCTTAATGTACTCACTTTAAGAAATGCATGACTTCATTATCAACTTTGGCTGCTTTATCCTAAGGACATATGAGCACCATTACAAAAATGAAAAATTCATATTGGACCT
This sequence comes from Lepisma saccharinum, assembly GCF_977018435.1. Taxonomy (NCBI): domain Eukaryota; kingdom Metazoa; phylum Arthropoda; class Insecta; order Zygentoma; family Lepismatidae; genus Lepisma; species Lepisma saccharinum. Next base: position 900 of record NW_028142891.1, read on the forward strand.
TGCTACTCCATACCTCCTTCCTGTAGTTATTACGCATAGTTTTATAACATGAGCAACTAGTATTTAATGAAGTACAGTATAACAGTGTGCATCAGAGACTACTTACTTTCATACATCTCACTGGACTTGATTAATCTGTTATATCAGTAACTAATGTACTGTGTGTATCATGATACATCCATGTTACTGAACACAAAAATGTTCATCTTAAAATAGATAAATTGTGGAAATGATCACACTCTGAAGTGTAGCTTCTAAAAAAAAAAAAACATCACACAATGAGAACCATGATCTTCAGTAATTATTCTAAAAAAAAAAATGTGCAACTACATTCATGAGGTGTTGAGACTAGCAGAACAAGTTATTTTCACCAGTTTTTTTTTTTACCATGGTAACAGTTTCATACATCGGAGACACATTTCTTCATTTTTACAGAAGAAACTACCTATGGAAATGAGTTTCTCTAAGGTTTCCAACGTTAGTCGAGGTATTTTCTATCTATTTGACCGAGAAATCATGTCAGTGTTTCCAAACCTCCCCTTTTTTTTAAACTATGCTTGCCTAACCTAACCTTATTGGAATGGTTCGTGGGGCTATCCGTCAGCTAGCCGTGCATAATGTACAATTTGCACACGTGACGAACACGATAGTAGGTATTTCGGTGCAGAAGGTTGGAAAACACTGATATTCGAAAACAAAAGAAGCGATATCATTCACAAAGTAAGCGATATCGCACCGTTACGTGCGTTCGGTCGCACTTAGATAAATGTGTCTTTTCAGTAGAAAAAGTGTTTGTTTTCATGTAAAAAGCATAATGGCACCTTGAACTATGTTCCGCAATATACAATTGGTAAGTACGAACTATGTAAAACACAAAATGTCTGATTTTAACGTGTCTCCGATCTATGAAACTGGTACCTTTATTATTAAGTACAGATGCTATTATATTTCACATATTGTCAATTTTTGCAAGTTAAATCACTCAACTAACCATAGAGCTTAACACAAATTAAAAATGCTGATTATTGATTATTATTACCACTTTTTAGAGAGAGCAGTGATATCACATGGTATAGATGATTATTTTTTGAGACACAGAACCTAAAAAGCAATGCAAAACAAAATCTTACAAGAGAACGTGAATGTTTTATAAAATAATTCCCACATTGTGAGGAATCATGAATTTAGGTGAAAATAGCACAAAAACGAGGTTGACCACTTGGTGAAAATATGCTGCTTTCCATACAAAGTTGCATTTACCTCAAATGATCCTTAAGCATTAGCTACATACAAATAAAAAAAGGCTGCGACTATTTTCACCAGGTGGTGAGAATAGCATGTAGGGCTATTTTCACTAGCAAAATAATTACCGGAATCATAACATAAGTAGGTTAGGATCATTAGGTTTAATTATCTGATTATTCCCGCGCGTGTGTATAATTATAAAAGTAAGAGAACCAAACCTGGTCCACCTAAACCACTCAAGCAAGCAAATACGAGAGGAATTTAAAAAATACGTTATTGTAGAAGCATAACATCACGGATTAAGTTATACACATGGAACTTGGCCCTTACAGAACAGTATATAATATTATTACCATTTCATTAAAATTCCTGATTTTTTTAAAAAATTCTTACCGAACAAATGATACACAATTACAATCAGAAAGTTCGATTTCGATACTGAATGCAAGCCTGTAACTGATGTATGAAATGAACGGAATTTGGTTCGCGTTTGGCGATACAACTTTACCACTTTTGAAAAAAAAGCTTTGATACGTATTACGCAGTGATTTCATACAATGTTAAATTACGCAACACTTACCGCATGCCCAAAATAATATTCTAATGACAAGAATCAGACGACACAATTTCAAAATTTAAGCAGACTGGTCGGCCGGATGCAAGGAATATACAGGGAGGTTATTTCAGTCGTTCACCGCCAGCGTGACGGCCGTTCGTCGGAGTCTTCATGCAACAGGTCCCGGCAAATTGCATTACAGGAAGTCCGTAACAGAAACCGCTTGTTTTCTAATGTTTCCACTTTTCACAATTACAGTTACAATTACAATTGAAATAAGCACGTACCTTGTCGCAAGGATGCTGGAAAAGGTGCCCTCCCAAATACAAATATTTCTGGCACCTTATTTCTGACATCTAATCTTAGATTAGACATCGCTACTTTATCCTCAGTTGTCGCGACAGCGCCGGCAACTTATCGGAGGTTGGGGGAGTTGTCAGCCGCGAGAGGGCGCTTCAAACTGCACGTGTCGGCAGTGATGCCAACCGTAGGGACATGTCCCTACGCATAGGGACTTTTCACTAAATTTCGCCCGCGTAGGAACGTAGGGACAGATTTTGCCAAATGAGGGAAATCGTAGGTACTTTTTTCAATCTTGGAAAATTACATTTTATGTATTAGTTTATCTGGATACTTTAGCGAGGAGGAAAAAAAAGAACTAACTGACAAGTCTCCATCAGAATTTTGGAACATGTTATCGGTTACCAAAAACTTTCAAGGCACGTTCTTTTTTGAAAACATTTCCACTCTCGCGAAAATAGTGCTAACATTGCCCCATTCTAACGTGGAAACGGAAAGAATATTTTCAATGTTAAGTGATACAAAAACAACAAAGGGAAATAAAATGGGACCAAAATTGTTAAAGACTGCAGGAAATACAGCATATATCACCAACCAACATCTATCTCTTCACAGCAACACCATGTATGACTTCAAATAACATAATCAATAGTAAACGACTCAACGTTATTCATTAGGGGTGTGCGGGATCCCGAAAAGTCAGGACCGGGATCGGGAAAAAAAATTACCGTCCCAATCCCGACTTCGGGAAATGACTTCCCGACTTTTCGGGATCCCGAGCAGTCGGGAAATACCGAATGGTCACTTTAAAAAGTCGTTAATTCTCGACGTTTTCTGCATTGTAAGTTTTTGGAACTTATCGAAAATTGTAAATTTTTATTCTAGAAATGCAAAAACAATCACTTAAAGTGAAAATGACTTAAATTTCCAGTGCTTCGGAAAATTTCGAACATTTCCCGTCCCGAAAATTTTCCGACTTAGTCGGGAAATTGCAAATTTTTCAGTCCCGAATGTCGGGATTAAAAAAAAATTACCGTCCCGATCCCTTCCCGACCCAAAAAATTCTGTCCCGCACACCCCTATTATTCATTAAGGCAAGAATTTACAATACCGGACCCTTCTGTAATTTCTATGCTACGTCTTATACTCACGAAATAATTAGTCGTGATGATTTATCTCAAGTTAACATGTTGGGGTGAGGTGAAAAAATTGTTCATTAACGTGTAGAAATTGTAAAATAAGCTTTTCAATTCTCGCAATGATTCTCCGTATACAAGTATGGTAGCCATATTTGTTGATATGAACAATTGACGTTTGCAATTAGTTACGCTTTCTACAGCGTTGCCACACTGTTGATTTCATACTTGGAGAGCATGAATTGTGTAATAATGGCGGAAGAGAACAGTAAAAAGTTGTTAATGTTGTACAGATTGTTAGGTTGAGTGTGCAGGAGGATGGCTGTGGGCTAATTAATAAACTTATGGATTTCAGTATATTGCCCAAAGAACGTCCTTACATGTGACAGCGACAATCACGATGTAGAAGAACTGATTTGATTACAGGTAAATTTGGCAACAGTACATCAATCATAAAATTGCAGGATACGAAAATGGCGTCTTCGATGATGAACGTTTGCCGTTAAAGTGCTACGAAAATAAGATTTTTTATCGGTTCGTAATCACCATTAGCGCAAAACCATTCACGGATAGCCCCACTGACCATTCTCGGTAAGGTTAGGTTAAGTTAGGTTAGGCAAGGCAACCATAGTTAAAATTTGGGCTCGAAAAAAACATGCACGGGTAGCCCAACAAACCATTGACGGATAGCCCCACGAACCATTCAGGTACGGTTAGGTTAGGATAAGCAAACATAGTTAAAATTTGGGGTCGTAGTAATATCATGAATGTATATTTCGTTTTTTAAGTATTGGAAACACAAAATCTTCCGGTAAATAATGAGCAATCGTGCCGATCGCGGACCACTCAATTTAACTTATTTTGCAATTTCTACACGTGACCCACAAATTTTAACTTCAAATTCGTGATTAGGAGGCCTCAATTAGTGAGTATGCCAAATATTACAAAAATCGGGGAGGGGTCCTGTACTGTAAATTCGCTCCTTCATTAATTGTGGAAGCACCGAGCAGAAAGATTTGGTAAGTAAATGTGTATATTTTATCTTCTGTCTTGCATGCTCATGAGGTGTTTTTTTTTTTTAGTCGCTTTACGTGGAGCAGGAACATTTGGTCAGTTGTAGGGACATTTTGACTACGTCTGTAGGGACATTGCCGAAAAATGGTTAGCAACACTGTCAGCTACCAGACGTAGTCACTGTACGTTCATGTTCACTTCTGTTTGCGTTTATCAGTACGCGTGTTGTTTATACTGTGTTATTGTAATGTGCTACTCATGGCCAGTGTTTATTGTGTGTTAATTGTTATTCATTCATTACTTATGCCGTTAAACAAATATACTCTTGAACAGAGAGTTTTTATGTACGATAATTACGTGAAAACGAATTCTTGCAGAAAAGTGGTCAGGGAATTACGAGAGACAGGATCTCTTGAACCTAAGAAGGTTCAAGGAGGTCATTTTCAACATCTCTTATAACACAGGAGGTTAGTGATCATCATTATTATTACTTTTAAATATCATTTTACGCTTTCGGTTTGCTTTATGCGCCGGGATGCTGTCTTCCCTTAATGTCAACTGAGGATAAAGTAGCGATGTCTAATCTAAGATTAGATGTCAGGAATAAGGTGCCAGAAATATTTGTATTTGCGAGGACACCTTTTCCAGCATCCTTGCGACAAGGTATGTGCTTATTTCAATTGTAATTGTAACTGTAATTGTGAAAAGTGGAAACATTAGAAAACAAGCGGTTTCTGTTACGGACTTCCTGAACGCAATTTGCCGGGACCTGTTGCATGAAGACTCCGACGAACGGCCGTCACGCTGGCGGTGAACGACTGAAATAACCTCCCTGTAGAAGTATTTTAGGAAGAGCATTCCGAGACACGGAGCTCTCCCATTGGCCACAAGCCGCAACGAGCTCTGACGTGACCAAGGGGATCTGTCAAATGGCGAGGCTCGCGTAGCAATGGAAGCTTACGGGAAATATTTTCATTTTTAATTGTCCATATCTTGGTTCTATTAACCATTTGAAGTAGAATAATAAGTAAAACGCAAGGAATAAGACCTAGGCAATAATATGAAGAAGTTTACAGCACGCAATTACAATAAATGGCGTTATACAAATCAAACAAAAAGTAATCACGACTATCCTCTTATATCACCGCGACATTGAAATCTGAAGCATAGAATAGTTAGGGTATAGAAGCTTACCCTACATTTAAACCTCGCTGCGCTTTGAAATTGCATTTCCATCGGTAGCTAATAGATGGCGCGGCCGTCTTCTTTTGCTGTTTCCAGCACAAATTGGGGGGAGATCTCTTTCGGTGACCGTCACGTGGGCTTCAAACGTCCTTATTGGTCAGATCTCTTGTATCCCAGCAAGGCTGTTACCAATGGCAAGGGCTTTCTTTTTCGCTGGTTCCCTTCCAAGCACCGCTGTTAGGGGTGGGGTGAAGAGATGGGATGGGTGATGCCTGCGTTTCCGCCACCGCAAAGTTCTTCGGAATCTTTTACTCGAAAGTAAGGTTGCCTTTCCTATGCAATTGTTAACAGATTCTTTGAGTGTTTATTTGAAGGCGAAATTGGGAATGTAAAATGTAGGCATTTTCAACTGGCGCCTGAATTTTCAAATTCAGTTCTCAAAAAACTATTTTTTTTAAAAAAATATGTCATTTTCGCTTGTTGAAATAACGAGTACAGTGTGTGTTTTTTCTACATCGTGTATCATTAAATCAGAATAACAACCATACCAATAAATTCTTCAGATTTACTTGAAAGAGGCCTCCCCGATGGCGCAATGGTAACGTCGCCTTGTAATCAAGGGGTTCTGGGTTCGATACCCGGTGGAGGCACATAGTGGTTCGGATCCCACTTTAAACTGTAGGTCCTGTCCCGATTAGCCTTACAGTGCATAAAATGAACTTAAAACACCAAATCAATCAATCAATTGAAAGTAATACTTCTACCATATCATGGTTTCAAGTGCCGGACCCTGTGGCCGAGTGGGTTGACCTCCGTGGCCGAGTGGTTAGCAGAGCGCGCTGCAACACCAGGGTTTCCTGGTTCCAGTCCCGGGTAAGGCATGGGTATTTGTGTTCGTCCAGATGATAAGAAATGAAAATTGAGCTAAAATGAGAAATGAAACACAGTGAATAAAAGTGAAAAACAGCGAAAACTACCGCTTAGGGATATTCCTTTAAAAAAAATAATAATAAAGGTGGTTATCTCATCGCGCTGCAATGCTAGGGGTCCCGGGTTCGAATCCCGCTCGGGCTTGGATGTTTGTGTTTGTCCGAATAATGAGAAACAATGTGAATAAGACTACTTGTGTAACTTGACATGTGTAACTTGACATGTGTAAAAGATTGTGAAAAATGTGTGAATGACGGGGGATACTGCCGATTAGAGGTATTCCTTTTTTTAAAAAAAAAAATGAATAGCACATCGCGCTGCGACGCCAAGGGTCCCGCGTTCGAATCCCGCTCGGGCATGGTTGTTTGTAAATGTCCATTCATCAATTTCATAATTCTATCCCTCATCCCCATCTTCGCAAATTAGCCAAGAGGCACAAAACGCGAAGTAAAATTAAAATAAACAAATGAATCAAATCAACCATGGTTTGAAGTGCACCGCCATTTTTTAATTTTTCAGTCGTGGCGAAGTCTGAAACGTTATTAAAGGTAGTAACAGTTTTTTGAAGACACCCTTCTGACTTTTTAAAACATATATCTTTTTCCTTTTCTTCTAGCCTTTCGGAATCCCGATTCAAATTTACGAAATTTCCTTCGTTCCCTAGATATTTAATTTCTTCATATAATTCCGATTCTACGCATTTGCACACACTACTGTCTCAAACAAGAATGACTCGAAAATTGTTGGCACTCTGGCATAGTTGTAAAATGTGGCAAAATGCCCCTTCCCCGTCTGCGGGAAACTTCATTCTCCTAACCAAGCAATTTGCACTGGAATTCCAAATGATGAAGGTCCTCAGCAGCACTGAGCAAAAGGAAAAAATGACGATAACTCATAACTGAAGTACAAACTGGTGGCGGCCACCTCTTTCACCGGCGGAACAATCATTTATTGACTGCAACAATCTTTACTCGCCTCCGCCGCACAAGAAATGAAAATGAAATGAATAACGTGATTCACATAATTTTTGTCTCACTTTGCTCGAAATAAAATTATTTCTTTAAGATAGGGTGACCATTCGTCTCGTTTTGACCGGGACAGTCCCGTTTCATAGGCATGTCCCAGTCGTCCTGTCGATATTACACAAAAAACACTATTTTACCCGTTTTATAAAAGTCAAGGAGTTAGCTTGAAAACCAAGTCTAAATTTGAGCGACATTCTTTAAAAAAATGAATTCCTGTGTCTTGACAGAAATTCAAAAGATAAATCCCGCGTTTTGTGTTAGATATTGATAAGTGATGCAACTTTTTCAGGGAGTTCTGCAAATACTTCTGGCACTCGTCTACTTCAGCGTAGGACTAACATCAAAGGTTGATCAGAAGAGTCCAGAAACACTATGTAGTCAAACCGGGATTATAAAAATTAATAGCTCTAGACAACGAGAGATCATATTTTACATATATATTGTTCATGATGTATCATTTATGTGATACATACTATAATAAATAATAAAAAAGGTAAAGTGCTCCCCTGTGCTTTGCACCACGCCATGAATGCGTATAGGGGGTGTGGAGTTAGGGCCCCACACTTTCTTGATCTCGGCCGAAACTTGGAGTGATGCGATCAGCACCACACCCCTGGCCGCCTTTACCCCCCAGAGTTTCCTCCAGGTTTCCACTCTATACAACGCTGGGTGAGCGCCGGAGCCTCATGAACAGGTGGAAAAAGTCCCGGTTATCCCCCACCGGGGATCGACCCCGGGCCTCTCGCATGGTAGTCAGACGCCATACGGACTTTTTTATACGCGTATATAATAAAGGAATACCCCTATTCGGTAGTCTCCCTCGTCATTCACACACTTTTTCTCAACATTCATACATATCAGTTTTTACCTTAATTCTCGGTTTCTCTCAAACATGCAAGTCCTTGCCGGGATTCGAACCTGGGACCCATGGCTTCGTAGCGTGCTGTGCTAACCACTCCGCGACTACCGACTGAGCTACCGCGGCCACTATAAAAAATTATAATTATAATGATACGTTAATGACAATTAATGACAATAATTTTATAATTAGTCCTAACCAATTTTTCAGGAGGGGGTAAAGTGACCGCCTTGGAATGTCTCGTTCTTGGGTCAAAATATTACGGTAACCCTACTTTAAGAGCAACATCAAAACGTAGTTGACCATGTTTTTATGTTTAAATTTTTGCAGCTTTTAAAAATTACGATATACCTACTATTGATGAAATCCTATGAGCAATACTTGTAGTTTCCTCGACCACTATAAATTTTTAATTCACCATACTCCTAAAAACTTGTAAAATTATTGCTTTTTTATTTTATGTTATTTATTTTATTTTCTTGAAGAGTGTCAATTGTCAATTCAACCTGTATGTGGAGTGAGTTGACTATACAGGGTTAGTCAAAAGTATCGGGACAGGCCAGTAATAACGAGACCCCTGGACGGAGGAAAATCACATGTTGCAAGTAGGTATTGGTGCGGAAACTGCATTGAATGGGGTGTGGATATCATGGCAGCCATCTTGGATTCCGCCATATTGGATATCACACAATATTTTCAAATGAAAAGGGGTATGTATGAAACATCAATTTAGGCTAGAATCGTCCCACAAATGACAATCCGAACTCATTTTGGACCTATCGCCATTCGGGGAAGAGATAGGGTGTACTACGTTAGACTGTAAAAAATGAGATTTGTCTGAAAGAATTGTTTACTGTATTCTTGTGGGTAACTGTACACTGCAAGTATACAGAGAGCATGAACAGGAAAACATGACATTGACTTACAGAATGCCTCAAAGCAAGTGCCCACACAGCTTCCCGTCGACTGTCTGACAATACTATGTCAACCGATCGTAAAAAATGCAAAGTGCACGTTGTAGCATATCCCGAGAAAGTCCTCTTGTTTCGTCCACAATGCGAATCCGTAGATCATCCAGGGAGTGTGGTTTCGTGCGATACACTTTGTCCTTCATGTGACCCCATAGATAGTAATCCAGGGTTGATAGATCGGGAGATCGGTTTTCCTCAGTTCCCCCAGGCGAATGCCGGAATGGTACCTTACTTCGAGGCTGTGACTTCTACTTATCTTCGTTTCTTCCTTTCCTGCCTCAAGTCCTTTCCCCGGGTTGCTTTGATAGTTTGTTGAAAACAACATAATATCGCAAATTACCGAATTGAAGAATGCCAGTCTAAACAATCCTTCCTTACAACAGAGTAACACACTCTTTTGTAGCTAACAATCCTATTTGACGAATTAAGAGCATCAGGTACGTATTTTTTTTACTTTCCCTTCCACGGACAGCAATAACAGTATTCGTCTGGGTATGGACTCTACCTGTACACATCCCTTGTAGATTGTAGTCAACTTTCTCGAAGGTCAGTTGCATTTGTTATCGTCCTTGCGAACGTTCTGTAAATCGCTCATGTTGGTGAGTGTTGTGCCAAAGGAAGGAGATTTGTGTCCGTGTCAGTGGTCAAAATGGAGCTCAGTGAACGAGAACGTATTACGTTATTGATGATGCGTGGCTATGGAGATCGCAAGCGATCGTATACCGAGGTGCGACAGTTATTTAATGCTACATTCACTGAATGTAACCCAATTTCGAAGTCAACCGTCGAAAGAACCATTCGACGTTTTGCAGCAAGTGGAAGTGTTAAAGACCGTGTGCGATCAGGAAGGCCGAAATCGTGGAGCGACCAGGCAGTTTCTTTGGATGTGTTACAATCTTCTGTGGAAAATCCGCATACATGGACAACCAGCGTTGCCAACATGCTGGACATTTCCCCGAGTTCAGTGCAACGAATTTGAGTGCGCAGTAAGTTTAAACCCTACAAAATGAGTTTAAGTACGAACTGACGAAAGATGAATTTCATCGCCGTATTAAATGTTGCGAAGTAATGATGCGAAATATCGATAACGATATTGACATTGTATTCTCTGATGAAGCAAAATTTATGTTAAACGGGCAGGTGAACCGACATTACTGCCACAATTGGAGCGATGAAAACCTGCATAGGATGATGGTACATCATACCCAGTATCCACAGAAACTGAATGTTTGGGTAGGAATGATAAGAGGCATCATTCTTGGCCCTTTCTTCATTGACGGCAATCTGACAGGTGAGAAGTATTTGACAATGCTTCGTGAGCAGTTTGTCCCTGCCATCCAAGTGTCGACACGGGACTTTAATCGTGTTTAGTTCCAACAGAACGGAGCGCCGCCACACTATGGACGGGATGTTCGGCAATACTTACATGAAACCTTTCCGCAACGATGGATTGGAAGACGACGTATGATCGAATGGCCTGCAAGATCTCCCGATCTATCACCCCTGGATTACTTCCTATGGGGTCACATGAAGGACAAAGTGTATCGCACGAAACCACACTCCCTGGATGATCTACGGATTCGCATTGTGGACGAAACAAGAGGACTTTCTCGGGATATGCTACAACGTGCACTTTGCATTTTTTACGATCGGTTGACATAGTATTGTCAGACAGTCGACGGGAAGCTGTGTGGGCACTTGCTTTGAGGCATTCTGTAAGTCAATGTCATGTTTTCCTGTTCATGCTCTCTGTATACTTGCAGTGTACAGTTACCCACAAGAATACAGTAAACAATTCTTTCAGACAAATCTCATTTTTTACAGTCTAACGTAGTACACCCTATCTCTTCCCCGAATGGCGATAGGTCCAAAATGAGTTCGGATTGTCATTTGTGGGACGATTCTAGCCTAAATTGATGTGTCATACATACCCCTTTCCATTTGAAAATATTGTGTGATATCCAATATGGCGGAATCCAAGATGGCTGCCATGATATCCACACCCCCATTCAATGCAGTTTCCGCACCAATACCCACTTGCAACATGTGATTTTCCTCCGTCCAGGGGTCTCGTTATTACTGGCCTGTCCCGATACTTTTGACTAACCCTGTATGTTCAGGGTCGGTTGATAATACTTGTCAACTTACCTTTGAAATGCCTTAAAATTACAGATTGCAAAAATGTGATCTAATGAACAGCATAAATGTTCCAAACCAGGGTTCGAAATCCTGGAGGACGGGGGGGGGGGGAATTCTCCCCACCAACGATCTTGTCCTGAAATATCCCCCAATTAGTTTGAGATTCGAATATACATGACTGGAATAATATCGAGAACATACAAAAAGAACTGACAACAAAGAGCCTCATCTCTAAGGACACTGAACCCATCAATCCCCAGAACACAGAAATTAGACCGACTTGTTACTTCTTCTCCATTTCTCATCGTCTTTCGTTAGCAACCACGAAGTATATAGATATATTAATAAGACACGTAATAGCATTTATATGTGAATTTTATACAGGAAACTATTATCTTCTTAATATCTCTTAATTCTTGTCCTTCCTCCCTTACGCAAATCATTGTTCGTCAATTTGCAATTACATTTTGAATGAAAGACAGTATATTTTATAATATAATTTGATTACTTAATAATTGACACACATTTAATGACATTATATAGTATATTGTGTGTGTGTGTCTGTTTGTCTGTCTGCTCCTTCCCCCCCCCCCCACCAATCTGCAGTGACTTCACACCCTGTTCCAAACTAAAGAAAAAAATAACGATTACTACTCAATTTTTTACCCAGTGTTTTGACGCATATTCACAGAAATCTGCAATGTTGCCCATTCTCGTCTGGTAGGAAAAGGACACAATTTGAAAACTCACCCCAGTCTCCCCCACCCCTACCTACTGATTGATTTCATTTTTGATTTTGATTTGCTTTATTTTTCTTCGCTTTTTGTGCCACTTTTGGCTAATTTGCGAAGATGGAGATGAGTGATGACATGATGAAATTGATGAATGGACTGACACTGACTTATAGAAAACACTAGAAGTGATAATTAAATGAATGAGCATTTTCTGAAGAGGCAAAACTGTGAAATAATTGGTAATTATTTTTATGAAGTTGTTTCCTGCTATAGCTGTATTTATTACGAGTAGTGTTGCCCACGAGACGAGACGAGACGAGACTTTGGTCTGTCCCGTCCCGTCTCGTTAAAATGCTGTCTCGTCTCGTGTCTCGTCTCGAAAATATTCGTTTGTCCCGTCTCGTGTCCCGTCTCGAAGGGTTCTGTCCCGTCCCGTCTCGTTTTGTCTCGTCTCGTCTCGTAAAAGTGATCCGGGATATCATGCCAACAAAAGTCAAAAGTAGCAGAAACACGAAATATTTTTCCGGAAAGTGGGATAAAGCTCCAAATATTTTACCCATTGCGTGGTGAGAATAAATAAGGTTCGTTAATCATGAGGACATTAATATTAAAAATGCAGTTTGTTGGTTACTGATTGCTAGGTATCTTATGAAATCTACTTTGTGGTTTTTCTGGCTTCCATACAAGAGTGCTCTTTTCATTACTGCTATACCTTTTGGAAGTTTTGAAATGTTTTCCACTAGACCTTCTTTCTTTCTGAATGTCGAACTTCCGTGCACTATGAAAATCTACATTTTTTCTTTAAATTCTAAGTTTGGCGCTGGGAGCTACAAAAAAAGTTTTTAAATGTGTAGTACGAACACAAAAGACTATTTAAAATTTCAATACTTAGTATATTACAAATAGAAAGCATTTATTGTTCTTAATATTGTTAAACATCTTCTATGACATAAGTTTCAAAAAGTGTTTCTTTGTGATACTGTGCTGTTTCTTATGATCAGTTTATGACGCATATACTTCTTTGTTTTCTCTTTAGCCTCTAAGTCAGACACAACCACCGCTTGATCTAATTTATCCTTCGGCAGGCACGCATCTAGAAATATATGTCGGGGGAGAGTGTCCGAGCCAAGTGTTTCAGAAGAAATGATAATAATAACATTAACGACAACAATTAAGCAAATGTTTAAATTAATACATTAATATAATTCATAGGTCTATTCACTTGAATATGTAAATTAATCAATTCTATTATTGTTATTACATGAAATGTTACAAAGATTGTAGAAGAATAGTAATATAACAGCACGAATATTAGCTAATATCTAGCTTACGTGTAGTTAAGATCGCCTAAATTTGCATAAACACAACTGTCCTGGCAAGAAGTTTAATGTCAAAAAAGGTGATAAATTGAATATTTGCTAAATAACAAAAAAGGATGTTAAGTCCATTGACGAAAAATAAAATTCCTGATTAATATTTTATTCTCATTATTATAAGTAGTAGTGTACATAAATCTTCATTGATACTGTCATTCAAAGCCGTATGATCGCAATAAAATCCTTGTTCGGCATAAAAAAGTAACCCTCGATTATGCTAAAGAAATATATGTTTGTTTAGCTAGAGCAAGGTCCCAGGAGGATGCAAGAAGCCGTTCCTGCAAAAGTGTATGTTGTACGAAGCGAAGAAACATGACAAAACCACCACGTATGGAAGGCAAACCTGCATATATTTTATATCGCACATTTACAGAGCCGTGCCTCCTGAAGTTATAAAAATCCCAACTTCAATGATTCTTTTAGACATGCTATAGTTGAAAAAAATATGTTTAGATGCACCAAAAGTGCATCACTATCAGATTATACATATAACGTGTTATTGGAATCAACATATTTGTGTAAATTGGGTGCCTCCCCGATTACGTAGTAATAACGTCGAGGTCTTGTAATCAAGGGTCCCCGCGTTCGATACCCAATGGAGGCACAAAGTGGATCGGATCGCACTTTAAACTGTAGGTCGGTTCGCGATTTAGCCTATTTGTGAATCAAGTGGACTTAAAACCCAATATTAACCTTAAGAATATTAGAACCCACTAATTCACCCGCAGCTAAGTCAAATTTCACATATCCCTCTTCATCCGTTCATAGACTTCCTGCAATACTCTTGTGCATGTGGGTTGCATCCCATCAAGTGCGAGAAATGTGAAGAGTTATTCTTTCCCTGTACTGCGTTATTTCTTTTCATAAGAGTAAGGCTAAATTCTCGTTTTATCTGAACTTTTAAAAAATGTGCAAAATACGTCTCTATCTTTAAACAACCACCCTTTCTCATGTATGTGTAAAATAATCCCACTCTGTCTCAGAAAACCTTTCCTACGATCAAATGAAGGAAACAACTCTCAAGTCTCAACAATTATAATTTTTTGCTTAAATTTCCTATAATTTATACAAACAGTAGCACACATCACGTCCTTTGGTGCAACACTGTCAACAGCTAATGTTACTTTCCTCGTCCTAATAAATTTACTTCTAACCAGTGACGGCGCCAGGGAAATTTGACTGGGGGGGGGAAGGCTGGCAACAAAATATTGTAAGGGGGCAGTCACATTAAAACGCCCGAAAACACTACACATATATATACATATATAATAATACTTATAATAATAATAATAATAATAATTATTATTATTATTATTATATTCATGTATGGTGTTTTGTGTTTGTCTTTTATTTAGAGTGGACGTTTACTGCCTAAATTTACTTCTTGATTACGAGTTTATCTCCACATGATTCGTTTTAATAAAGACATTAATTCTTTTTTATTGATAAGTTGCGTTGTCTCTAGTGGCCTATTTCAGTATTGGAAGACATTCATAATTTTATAATTCATCGTCTTTCTTGAGATGAGACTACTGATATAAATATTTTAGTTATAAGATAATAATATAAATGACGAAAAAATGCTTCGAAGAGTTTAATTTTCTTGCAAAATAAACGTGGCGTTGGAAGAAATGAATCTTCTTAAGTATTAGAAACAATGTGAGGCACTTCTCCTGTAGGAGAATTCTGCTCTATGTGCTTTGGAGAACACATTGCCCACCTTTGGTACGTCCAGGACTTGACATTTCTTCTCAATGGCAAGAGCAGCCAAATGAGGCAGTTTGCATCCAGCATCCTGTTTCAAGCAAGCCTTTTCAAAGATTTTAAGGACAACCATCTTCGTAACGCTGAAGAGTTTTGGGCAAAATTTGTGTTTCATCTTTCAGGGAAATGTTATCACAGGATAAAAAAAATCAGACAAAGGTTACAGTTATCTCATAATTCAAGAAATATTCTGACCCTGGCATTACTTACTCTTACTCTACCACTCCAACGTATGTCTGTGCTACACAATTACAGGCACCTATGGGGTTCGTGGGAAGAAGTTCTTCGATTTTGATATGTACGAGAAAGAGCGAACCTGCATCCAATGATTGAAGAGTGGCAAATCCTAATAAGCATTCTTTTACCTGCCCGCGATATGTTTTGAATTGAATTTTAAGTGTAATTTGCATTTTAAGGTTCACGTTCAATACATTTCCAAATAATATCGCCTCATTAAATTCAAGAGTATCGAAGAAATTCCCTTTGTTACGGTTTCCTCAGACTCATCATCTCGAAATTCAAGTCCGTGAATAGTAAGAAACCGCGATGAATCCACAACAACTGACATGTAGTGTCGGGTTTTCTTCGATCACCTTTGGTCCTGGGTTCGATACCCAGTGGAGGCACTTTAAACTATAAGTTCAATCCCGATTGGCTTTTCTGTGCATAAAGTGGACTTAAAACATCAAATCAACCAACCAACCAAATCTTGAAATCAACTTTGAATGTCTTTTAATAATTAGCGTTGTCACTAACGACCACGATTAGAATAATTTGCCCGTACTACAGATGATGTCTTGTGGTCCTGAAAATATTCGTGATGTTTTAAAACCATCCACATTCAACACTTTTTCCCAGTTCTTAAGACTGGTTAAAATTTAGGTTAATCTCGGCTATTACAGGACATAAATGAATGAGAAATCACCTATGCCCAGGTCGGCGCTCGAATCTTGAACGAAAGTCACATACACATAGCTATATATATATACTAAACAAATTAATATTTGTTAATCAAGTTGGTATTATAAACAGGAAAGTGATATCATGCAGAATACACCACTTTGAAAAGGTGAAAATCGTCATACTCTTATAAATGAACTCTCTTATTATTCGATATTTAATTAACTCCAGTTGGAGGGCCCGGGGGGGGGGGTGGCGAAGTGTCTGACATGGGGCGTCCGCCTGCCTCCTCTGGCGTCGTCACTGCTTCCAACCCTCTAATAACTTCGCTGCTGATAGCCTCACCTTCGAAATGGAAGCGAATAATACAAAGCACTTGTGTTCACTGTCCCTCTTTCATTCAAAGTCTGCCGTTTTCCTTTTCAGCTTTTCCTGCAAAACTTCCTGTCAGCAAGCAAAGCAAATTACAGAATTTTTATTGCCCCTCCCTTGCATCAACATTCATTCCTACTTTAGGCCTGGATTTATGGCACTTACCCGCTACTGCAGGTCAACCTCGCCCCTATGTTTGGTGTTTACCCCCTGAAGCAACGGTGTCCATTGTTCAAAGCGAAACCTCTGTCAGTGAGGAACGGCGAAAAATAGTCTCGGAATACACCCTGGCCGTAAACAATCTCCCGCCACCCTGACATTGGTGTCAGCTTCCCTCTAAAGTTTGATAAAACTACTTTGTGAAATTTGTTTAGTAACGATTGAAAATGTAGACAGTAGATACTACATGTATTTTGCTCATAAACTTGAAGGCTAAATTCACAGAATAAAAAGAACAGCTACAACTTCCTTCATCTGATTTACAGAAAGGCTAATCGGGACTGGACCCACACTTTAAAGTGGGATTCAAATCACTATGTTCCTTCACCGGGTATCGAACCCGGCACCCCTTGATTACAAGGTGACGACGCTACCACTGTACCATCGGGGAGTCCCCATAAAACAACGTTTCCTTCTGCGACGATTATACAGAACTTAGTGCACTTCCTTCATTTGAAATCTATTCTATATCAGGCTCAGTATTTCGTTATTACAATCCAAGGAATAGTATTCTCCTTAAATAAGAAATAAATAAAAAAAAGCATTGGAAATAATCTTCAAACGGACGTAAAAAAATCGAATCCAACCACCTGTAGAATGCCGGAGGGAAACAACAAGAATTTTCTCAACAAAGACATTTCCGAAATTTCCATAACATTCTAAAAATTTCGCAACCCGTGCAAATAATCACGTGGTAAAATCTTGTCATGGTTCCCTGTAAACACTAAAATCACCAAATTACTTCTTTCCATATTTCCCGTATTTTCTCCTCCTCTTTAGCTCTCAGCTCTTCGGAGTGGGATAATGCAAGATTATTTGTCCTTAATTATCTCTTTCTCTTAGTCTTGCTAATATCTTGGACTCCTTAATAACTTTCCCAACAACCCTTACTGGATGTTATTCAGAATTGTATTAGTATCTGGAGTACCATCGTAACATAAAATTATTAACCTGGAATGAATTGAAAAATAAAAATGGGTAGTAACGCTGTGTTTCGAAAGAGTATTGAAAATAAGTTTAGGTATTCATTCATTCATTACTTTCTCTAGAATAGTCTTCTTTTGACTTAACACGCGCTTATCAACGTTTATAATTGAAATACCTTTTTCCAAGCAAACAAGTATTTGCAACTGATTAAATATTTTGCTTTTATTTTTTCGAGACATTCGAGACGAGACGAGACTTTTCAAAAGCCGTCCCGTCCCGTCTCGTGTCTCGTCTCGAAAACGAGACGAGAAAGGCATTTCGTCTCGTCCCGTCTCGAATTTCAAAAGGGTTGTCCCGTCTCGTGTCTCGTCTCGAAAACGAGACGAGACACGAGACGAGACGGGACATGTCCCGTCCCGTGAGCAACACTAATTACGAGACAAGAAGTATTCTCATCATTGATTATTAGTGTCAGTTATTAAATAATACCTCGCTGTCGTATCAAAACAACTCACAAAGAAAACATTACAGGAAATGTTGTTCTCCTTGATGTTGCCTACGAGTTGAGAGAGTTCAGTTATGTTGTATTCTGCATACGTCGCTTAAACATAACTTTAAAACTAAACTAAACTTCGCGACGTAACAGCCCTGTACCCGGTGGAGTAACATAGTGGTTCGGATATATCTTTAAACTGTAGATCCAGTCCCGATTAGCCTACCTGTGTATAAAATGGAGTTACTCAAACTCAATCAACAGTCCTGCTTGGGCTATGGCTGCCAGAGCGTTCTTCTGATCATTCGCTGATGCGTGGTCAGCTCATCGAGTCCCATCGCCGCTGTTTTCTGTTATATTATTATTAATAGAAAGCAATAGTTAAATAAAACCTAATTCTTATTAAAAACATTTAACCTATCATTTGATTTCTTGACATTTTAAACCAGTTGCTAAAGAAATAATATTACTGATTTACATGAATAAATATACGAAATTAATTTCTTTATAAATATTTAATTATTTAATAATTGATGTATTACATGACTATACCTATAATATACATAGTTTCGGGCTTGGCCCACCTCCTAAAAAATCCTGGATACGGGCCTGACGTAACCCCTCCCTTAAGTAAATCCTGGGCACGCCACTATTCTTTACATTATGAAACCAAGATTCCTCAATGACTGCAATACGAAACCAACCATATAAGGGGGGCATTTAGCGTTCCATCCGCACCGCAAGGTCTGGTCCCTTTTCGCCACCACTGAGCAGAAGGACAAAAAGACTTTGATTTCTTTCTCCAACATCGGGCTTTTCTGCAACTGATGTAGGTCCAGCCAGTCAATGTCTCAGGCTTAATGAATGTCTTAGGCTAAACCCCATGATTGCAAGTGCCGGACCCTGTGGCCGAGTGGTTGCCGGACCCTGTAATTGTAAACAGGAGAATCCACTTCACAGCAGAATCGTTGCTAGGTCTTTTGCCAAAATATTGCCTGAAGTACTTTTAACAGATAGTGTTATTTGTCCAAAACACTCAAGATTTTCTTATTTTATTTTAAAATTTTGGGTGCGTCAGCACTAAGGCTATTTTGCACCCGTCACACTATACGGGGTCCAGCCCCTTACCGTTTCACATAACAACTCTAACGTTGCTTAATTAAAATCATAAAATATTAAAATGTTCTGACTTTCGTTGAAAGCCGAGGCTGCAAAGAACACTCAGCACAAATAAGGACAAAACACAGGACAACACAAACAAAATTATACTGGCCATGGGGCCAGTCGCCAGAGCCTCGTTAGTCTTCAGTCCAGGGTGTACTACGTGGAAGTGAGGTTGATATTGGGTGCACTACGTGGAAGGTCACCCCTTACACCCCAAAGCACTCAAGAAATTAAGTGTAATATGATTAAAGAGATTCTGTCAATCGGAATATATTTTACTGCTACTTTTCTTCCTTTCTATTTGTACTTGTCTTGATCATAAATACACACGGGGTGCGACCGTACAACAGTGACAACTTTCACAGCGTGTAGAGGATATGAAGGTGAAACAATTCTGAAAATGGCATTTTGTATCCCCCATGCATGCAATCCCATTCAATAGCTTCTTGGTTGCCACTGTCATTTATTTTTACTGTAGAATTAGATTCTAAAAGCGAAAATGCACCATGAAACGTTATTATGCCAACACACACACTGCCAGAAAAATTCATTTACAGGGGTCGCACTGGCCTGAAAATCCTGGATAACTGGAGAAGTCAGGAAAACAAGGCTAGGAATGAGATGTCATTGGAAACACAGAAAATTTATTATAAGCGTTCGAAACCTGGACTCGGGGGAATTTGTATTGCCATATTTGGTAACCGAAAATACATTTCGTTTTATCTTACACAGTGATTAATATATTTACAACATTAATGAACATAATGTCCTTCTCCAGAGAAAATTTTTAAATTCCATCTATGGGTCTGCCCCCTCCCTCCACAAAATCCTGGATACGAGCCTGACCCCACCTGACCCGTGCCGTACCTACCAACCGACTGCTGGCCTCACTCCTACCAGAAGTTGGATACCATCCAACCAGTTACGGGGTGAGATGTGAATTGAAATTGAAATCGTAATTTTGGGTGCGTCAGCACTTAGGTTATTTTGCACCTATCACATTATACGAAGCCCAGCCCCTTACCATATATAAAATATAACTAACATAACAATACTATAATGTCAGAGGACTAAAATATTCTTACTTGAGTTAAAACAGTGCAACACAGGATTTATACTGGCTGTAGGACAGCAAAATGCGGTCCAGGGTATATTACGTGAAAGTGAGGTTGGCAATTGGGTGTTCTACGTAGAAGGGGTGACGTGTGGTCAGCACGACCAACCCCAGTCATTATCGTAGGTTTTAATGACCAGGTTACACTACTCGTTCGTTCAATTTCCTCACGATTCTGGGTGGGTGACCACCTGCCACGGCCGAAGGAGATGCGACCAACTCCAGACGCGTGCCCAATGGGGAAGGGGGCTTGGTGTTGGTGGATGTCAAAATATACTGCAGAACAGTGGCGCAGGAACGAGGGGGTACAGGGGTACATTGTAACCCCCTAAATTTTTGAAGGGGGTACTGTACCTCCCTAAATCCGTAAATCGAGTTGTACCCCCTTTGCTAATTTAACAGCAGACGCAAGGTGAAAGAACCTATTTTAATTTCACCCAATAAAAAAAGTGTACAGTAGACTCGCGATTAACAGAGACCCGATTAACCGTGGCGCCGGGTTAACCGAGAGAGTGGTTGGAAAACATCGCGCTTCATAACGCAACCCCCTGTTTGTTTAGAGTCAAGTCACTGTCCACGCAGCACGTGTTCGTTACATTGTCGGTGTATCCGATTGTTACGGTGGTGTTTAAATCTGTGTAGGCCTATTCTAAGCGGAAAAAGTAATCTTCTCATTTATGATGTACTAATTATTACTATACAGTTTTAAGTGTTGTTTCGTTATTTACGACCTATTAGCACATTATCTCCGTATTATCCGAGTTTTTCCGTATCCGAGGTAATCTCGGTCCCAATTAGCTCGGATAATCACGAGTCTACTGTATATTGTTTATAACTTATAGGCCTAAACATTATCTTCCTTACCACAGAAATTCAAACCATTCTAAACTATGCTACTAGTATAGTTAGTTCATTGACCTATGTTCTTGGAAATCTCTTTAAGGAGATGAATATTGTTTAAAATGTGTGTGGAACGATGGAATCAAATTTGCTCTCAGACAATCACGCTGGAGACGAATGTTCCTTTGCGTAAGGGGAATACACTTTTCTAAAACATTGGTCGCGTCGATTCGAAGATAAGATACAAATCTTCATCAGAAGAGTACATGACTGATCCCATTTTCTTTTGAATATTTAAAATGGAATTTTCCAAAACAAAATACTTACACGAACGAGACGAGACACCATAGATCAACTTCGGGGTACAATGTACTGCTGTACTTCATCCATATTTATCATAACTTTGCAAGAGGGTGTTCGGAAAACTATACTTAAACCTACTATATATTAAGAGATTTTGAAAATAGAGTCCCAATTATCCTATCTGAGCATGAAGTGAATCTAGAATAAGTTTTAATAACTTCTGAGTGGAAACCGAAACAAAAATAAACACAAACATGAACGAGAAGGACCTCGCCACACTGGAGACGAGATGAGGCTATGACAATTCTCGACTCATCGCATCGCGATATCATTCCTAGGTGCAATGAAATTTTTCCTAGACATTTAAACAGGGTTCAATTTGCGATATTATCAGAGGAGGGGGAGGGAATTATTTTTACCTATGTATTAAGTATACTTATAATTGGACATTAATTACTTAAAATCTAAATTTGGTATCGAATGCAACACAAACACAACACCATTTTAAGTTATACCATAAAGTTAAACTGTAAGATAATAGTAGTGTAATTGATACTACTACCATTTCGAGAAAGTATGACCCCCCCTCAGGCAGATTTGCCTACACTTAAAACAAGCTCAACATGCCCATATGAGCTTTTTGCTCAAGTGTGGAACCCCGTCTAATCCAAGATTTTTGTAAAAATGCCCTCGGGAAGTTCCTGAGAAAGTATGACCCCCCGCAGATTGTTTTGTCTACACTTACAAAAGGCACTTCTGTGAGATTGTTGTCCATAAACCTGTCAAAAATATGCCCCTTTTGATATTTTTTTTCCCACACCTAAAACTAAGCCCCCCACCCACACCCACCCACATACACACCCACACACACACATATTTACTTCCGGTCCACTTCCGGTTTAAGTTCAATTGGATACCAGGTTCAATTTGTTTATCTAATATTAAAACAATGTAATATGCAGAGCCCCACTAGAATTGCTCTGTGACTCTCTCATTTCTTACATCATAAACATATGATTTTTCACCTATGAGAATAACACTACATATTGTGTCATCAGGGAGTGTATCGTGGAATTCACAGATAATTTTAATATTTGTCCTATCATTAACCACAATTTGTTTTCTTTTTGAAGTGTTGATTACAAACATGGGTCTCTGTGCTTTGAATTCATCTGGTGTGTAATACATGTCAGTATTGCCAGTAGTGACCCTTTTGTATGATGAAAATGCTTCATATAATTTGAGGAAATCATCCTTGGACATGTCTAAATTATAATTTTCTCTAGGAAATACCTCATTTCTGCCATTTTTAAGATATATGTTCTTGATGTTGCAGTTATCAAATTTACTTGAATTTTTTTCCTGATTATTGTGTCTTCCAGTCTGAAACAATACCACCAAAAAATCTGGCATGTCATATTGTATACTGGAGAATGAATTTGTAGCATCAAACTCATAATACGTACCAGCGGCAGGCTTCTGTACACATTGATATGTATAAAATTGTAAAGGAACCTGTGGATTTTTTATTATATCTGCTTTGTATTTAAGAGCATAACTGGCTTCATATTCAACAACCGGGATTCTTAGCTCCATAGTCTGAATAATGCATTTGCCCTCATCAGGTAGGGTATTAGGCAGAGCTTCCCCTGTGGAGTTTATTGCACTGTACCTCATCAAAGCATTATTATCATTGGCAGCTCTTCTAAATGTGATTCTTAAACCACCCTTCCACATAATATCTTTGTAATCTGAGAAGAATCCTGGCAACAGGCGCATAGGGAACAGCACTGTGTGGTTCTTAGATATAATTTTATCACCAGCCTCAAATCCACCTATTTTGTAGTAAGAAGCCTCGGTTTTGGATAATTTTAGTGTGGCTAAAGCTGTGGAGGTAATGCCGGGATAATCTACTCTGTTTATAACAACACCATGCTTTCTGATCTCAATTTCAGAGAACAGATGTGGCACAAAATTGTCCACCAATCTTATATTTGAATTTGCCGGATAATCTGTACCATCGAGCTTTACAACAGCAAATTTGATGTATAGATCTGCTCTGTGGGGGTGTATAAAGCCATCCCCTACATCAAGATCAACCTCAATCTCTGTGTTGGGTTGATTTAAATTTGCAAATGTCCTCCTGTTTGGGGGGAATGATTGTAGCTCATAACTCTCAATATTTTCCATTTTTTTTTCTTGTATGTATTTTTATTTAAATATTAATCTCTATGATAGCAGTTGTTGTGGCTCCAGCAAAATCAACTAATTCTTCTTTTTCATTAGTGACCATCAATTCAATATTATCTATTCTATTATGGCACACAGGAAAATATAATGTTGGGGATGGAGTGTAGATGATTGGCTCCATAAATTCAGAATTAGGTTTGAATGTTGCAATGATGCCAGTTTGTTTGTGAGTGCCTATGCCATTTGATTTGGTGATCATACCCTCAGCCACATTACAGTGAATATTCAGAGTCTCTATGGCTAAGAATTTAGGTATATTAATAGCAGTGTGTTTGATGGCTGGTTCGAGTTTTGTGTTGTTCTGAAAGCCTAACAGCTCTCCTATAGTACCCAGATCCACTGTTTCTGTAGCAGATACAATCTCTACTCTGTGAGTGACAGAATTTTGAGTTAATACTATACCTCTGGGTAATTGAGCATTTAGAGTGGACAGATTATACTGCCCTGGAGTGATGACAATTTTTTGATTCCCTACTGCAATTTTGTTGTTGTGGTGTGTAATATTAGGGATCAAGTACATGCCATAAAATGCTCTGAGAGCTATTGTTTTGGGATACACTATATCATCATGTAATCTAAGTTTCAATATTGAATTTTGGCTGGTGAGATGGAATACCCCCATGATGTTTTAAATACCACAAGGCTTTTTGAAAATTTTCAATTGATGGTTTATTTATTTGAGACATATATTTAAGAACAGATAAACACAAATGTCCACAATTAACATCTTTGAAGTTTTGAACACGGGCATTATTGTAATAAAGATTAGCTGATTTTAGATATTTTACTAAATTTTCAGGTGGAACACCTCCAAATGAATCAAACACAAATGCCTCATTTTTTAAATATTTAAGATAACAAATCCAGTGAGTGCCCTGATTTTTGTACTTATCCAAATTAACAATGCCACACTCTTTGTTGAGTGGATGCTCTGGCAAAGAATCAGACATGTACACACCTCTAAAATTTTTGATGCCCAGTGGCTTGATTAAAGCTTCAATATCTTGGTTTGTAAGCTGCTCTTGTTTTTTTTAAACTTATTCATGGCTCTCTTAACACCTTTGCCTTGTTTCTCAATGGCCAGGTTATGGCGCCTCTGCTCATCTAATTCTGCCTTATTCTTCTTGGCATCTATTACTGTTTTTGCTATGGCAGCTGATCCCCCAGCCAAGCTCCCAACAGCCCCAAGTGCTGCTAAGATGGCCGGGATAGTAAATATGAAGCCACCCACATGTGATTTTTTTCTAGATTGGTGTAATTTTTTTAATTGGGGGGTACTAAGCAACAATTTCATACCATGGCCCTTTGCAATACAAGAATTTTTTTTCTTGCGCTGCTTTTTGGTTAAAAGACTATCAATAGTTTTAAGAGATTTAAGACCTGCATAAGGTATTTGATACATAACACCCTTAGCCTTCATTGTAGGTTTATTATATACATATTCACAGCCCCCACCCCAGTTTTTGTTTGGTGTTCATAGCTATGGTGGTTCCCAATGCTGCTATTTTTTCACTTAAAGAAGCATCTTTGCTTACAAATCTACCAAATGCAGCCTCTTCTAATTTCTTGTCTGCAACATGTCTCTTGTCAAGATCAGAATGTGTGTTGTATGCTATGTCATGGTCTCTACAAGCAGCATCTAGGGGATTGACACCAGGATCACCTCTGTTTAATCTATGGTCCAATTTTCTGCCTGGACCACAATACTGATAGCCTGGAATGTGTAGTTCAAATGGCAGCTTGTTTATAATGTCATTAACCAACCCTCGGCCCTCAGAAATATTCCAAAATTTAGGTGGTAGAGTATTAATAATTTTTATAAGATATCCAATCCCCTTAGTTTCATTTACTATAAAATTAGACAATTTTGTGCTTATCATGTCCATAATTCCAACCTTTTCATTGTAAAAATTGTGGTTGCCAGCATTTTCCTCCCCAGCTATCACCAATAACCTATCTACAAGTTTCCTGACATCATCAACCCACACAAATTCTTTAGGCAGGGTGTTGTATTGTTTGATTCCACTGCTAGTCTTGATCTGTGACCATATGGGCTTGATTAAATTGTTGTATTTTGCTCCACTGCTAGACTTGACTCTTTTTTGTGTGGGATCATTGTTCTGGTATAGAGCATCTGATTTTATTAATATTTCTTTGTAGTGCTCATAGTCTTGATCTGTATAGCTGCCAGGCCTTTTCCTAGTCATCAGTTCCCACAATCCAGGTGTGCCAAGATACTTAACAAAAGCACCTCTTTCTCCAAGATGAGATTCTGAATATACAATTATATCATCTCCCATAAATGTTACTCTGAAATTGCCAATTCTATGTATGATGCTACCATCACGCTCTGTGTCAGCATATAAGCCAAAGACCTCATCTTTGTTGTCTTTAGGTGTGCTTAAATATTTTTGAGCAAGAAGACCCAATTCAATAGGATCCAGAGTAGCTTCAATTCTTCGAGGAGCAACAGGACTAGGTGTATGAATACTGGAAAGTGGGGTGATTGGATAATCTAATATGTTCCTTGCAGCTACAGGTACAAGCTCTGTGATCAAATTTTGATTTTGCTCTGTAACAGTTTTGATATTTTTACCTAATTCACTAATAGCATCAATAATAGGCTGTTCTGTTTGTTTGTGTTGTTCATAAATTCCTCGGTTCTGTGATTTCCATCCCTTAAATCTTTTTACAAGATAATCTCTTAATTTAAGATCATCAATGATTGGCCTTTTCATGGTTATTTATATATGTTTCAATGTCTAGAAAATTGTTGATTTTATTTCTGTATTTGCCACTATTGGGTTTTCTTGACATATCAATTGTGACAAACCCATAACTGTCCTGCTTCCAGCACCTACTGCAAAACTTGGAAAAATCATTGTAGCTCAAGTCCCCACCTACATATTCATCATGTATGTGTTTGAGGTTGGTATGATCTTGATGAAACACACATAGAAAATTGCTGTTGTCTCGGATCAGCTGCTTGGGTATTTTTGAAAAAGTCTGTGCAAGGTAGAAGCAATCAATGTTTTTGTGTCGGCCCTGTGTAAAGAAATTTCTAACCTTGTTTTGATTATCCAGTATAATGTCATCAAACACAACAACAGAATTATCGAGACATTCATGAAGTGGCTTAACATCTGGTTCAAAAGTGGCAATATCCAATCCATCATATAGCTTCATCAGTTGCTGATATTTTAGTTGTTCCAAGCTCTTAGAGAAGACATACAAGTGCCTGTTTTTCCAGTCTAACCAGTTGGGTGCCAATAAAAAGTTATCAATCATTAGTGTAGTTTCACCACAAGCCGATGGCCCAACAATAAGACATCTAATATTTTCAGGCAGCAACTTGCCATTTCTCTTAATCTGCTGTTCAGGTTCTGGCAGCCTTTTTATAACATCCCAGGTGCTCATATTATCACTTTGTCTGCATCGATCCAGCTGTTTTCCGGATGACCTAGCCATTTGACATATAACTTGTTACCTTTTGTGCGAATGATTTTTTCTATGAGATATGTGTCAGGCTGTTTAGTTTTGTTGAGTTCTTCTTCATAGAACCTGCCTTTGAGAATTTCTCCTCGGTGGTCTTTTATTATATATGTGTTAAGGGTCCCAGGTTTAACTTGAACCACTGTAGATAATTCAGTGCTCCAGTTTCTTGTAAAACCTCTTTTGAATAAGTGCTTATATTTGCTGATTCTTACTTGATCACCAATCTTGTATTTGGCTTTTCTTGTTGTTGGCTGGTATCTAGGATAATAAATAATTCTGATCAATTTTTGCTCATCAGATGAAGTTACTTCAGAGGGTTTCATGTTGGTTGTGGAATGGACCGAGTTGTTATATTTTTGTAGAAGTTCTGGAAGAATATTAATCCATTTATAATTACCTTGAAGTGTAAATTGTTTATACATAAGATTTTTTAGGGTTTTGTTGAATCTCTCTACAATTGAGGCTTTGAGATCACTGTAACTCGAATAATGTTGTATTGACTGGTTTTTAATAAATTGTTGGAACACAGAATTATAAAATTACTTGCCATTATCTGTTTGCAAATAACGCGGTGATCTTCCACTCTGATTGATGATTGTCCTGATGGCTTCTGTAACACATTTTCCAGTCTTGGATTTGAGTGGCACAGCCCAGGCAAATTTTGAAAATGTGTCTATGACAGTAAGTAGATATTTGTAGCCCTTGTTGATTTTGTCTAAGTTTTTCAGCTGTCCACTTGCCATCTCAATCAAGTCGCTCTGCCATAAATCATCTATGCCTTTTGTGACTACTGGCAGTCTCTTATAATTATGTCTGGCTTGTCTGTGTAATTCATCAACAATAATTTGTCTAGACATAATATGTAAAAAAGAATATTGCAACTATAGGGTGTTCAGCAGCTGATACTACAGGATTTTCTAAATATAATTTGTCCCCTATTTGTATTTTAAATTCCAGAGAGCCATCATCTTCAGCATAAGATGATTCTAATGTATTGGGGTCTGTAAAATCCTCTAACTCTACACAGGTGATTTTTGCTTTGTTATCAGCATTTGTTATTGATAAGGTGGGGTAGTGGTGTGCCTGTGGTTGAAGCCAATATTTGATGTTGATTGGTCTCAGTGTGCCTCCAACAAAAAACTGGTAATAAAATTGTGCAGGGGACAGCATATATATTTTGCCACCTGGTGTAAATGGTGAATCATATTCTTGAATTGTACAGCATCCCCAACAAAGAATATGATTCACCATTTACACCAGGTGGCAAAATATATATGCTGTCCCCTGCACAATTTTATTACAAGTTTTTTGTTGGGGGCACACTGAGACCAATCAAGATCAAATATTGGCTTCAACCACAGGCACACCACTACCCCACCTTATCAATAACAAATGCTGACAACAAACCAAAAATCACCAGTGTAGAGTTAGAGGATTTTACAGACCCCAATACATTAGAAACATCTTATGCTGAAGATGATGGCTCTCTGGAATTTAAAATACAAATGGGGGACAAATTATATTTAGAAAATCCTGTAGTATCAGCTGCTGAACACCCTATAGTTGCAATATTCTTGTTTACATATTATGTCTAGACAAATTATTGTTGATGAATTACACAGACAAGCCAGACATAATTATAAGAGACTGCCAGTAGTCACAAAAGGCATAGGTGATTTATGGCAGAGCGACTTGATTGAGATGGCAAGTGGACAGCTGAAAAACTTAGACAAAATCAACAAGGGCTACAAGTATCTACTTACTGTCATAGACACATTTTCAAAATTTGCCTGGGCTGTGCCACTCAAATCCAAGACTGGAAAATGTGTTACAGAAGCCATCAGGACAATCATCAATCAGAGTGGAAGATCACCGCGCTATTTGCAAACAGATAATGGCAAGGAATTTTATAATTCTGTGTTCCAACAATTTATTAAAAACCAGTCAATACAACATTATTCGAGTTACAGTGATCTCAAAGCCTCAATTGTAGAGAGATTCAACAAAACCCTAAAAAATCTTATGTATAAACAATTTACACTTCAAGGTAATTATAAATGGATTAATATTCTTCCAGAACTTCTACAAAAATATAACAACTCGGTCCATTCCACAATCAACATGAAACCCTCTGAAGTAACTTCATCTGATGAGCAAAAATTGATCAGAATTATTTATTATCCTAGATACCAGCCAACAACAAGAAAAGCCAAATACAAGATTGGTGATCAAGTAGGAATCAGCAAATATAAGCACTTATTCAAAAGAGGTTTTACAAGAAACTGGAGCACTGAATTATTTACAGTGGTTCAAGTTAAACCTGGGACCCTTAACACATATATAATAAAAGACCACCGAGGAGAAATTCTCAAAGGCAGGTTCCGAGGAGAAATTCTCAAAGGCAGGTTCTATGAAGAAGAACTCAACAAAACTAAACAGCCTGACACATAACTCATAGAAAAAATCATCCGCAGAAAAGGCAACAAGTTATTTGTCAAATGGCTAGGACTTCCAGAATACAGCTGGATCGATGCAGACAAAGTGATAATATGAGCACCTGGGATGTTATAAAAAGGCTGCCAGAACCTGAACAGCAGATTAAGAGAAATGGCAAGTTGCTGCCTGAAAATATTAGATGTCTTATTGTTGGGCCATCAGCTTGTGGTAAAACTACACTAATGATTGATAATTTTTTATTGGCACCCAACTGGTCAGACTGAAAAAACAGGCACTTGTATGTTTTCTCTAAGAGCTTGGAACAATTAAAATATCAGCAGCTGATGAAACTATATGATGGATTGGATATTGCCACTTTTGAACCAGATGTTAAGCCACTTCATGAATGTCTCGATAATTCTGTTGTTGTGTTTGATGACATTATACTGGATAATCAAAACAAGGTTAGAAATTTCTTTACACAGGGCCGACACAAAAACATTGATTGCTTCTACCTTGCACAGACTTTTTCAAAAATACCCAAGCAGCTGATCCGAGACAACAGCAATTTTCTATGTGTGTTTCATCAAGATCATACCAACCTCAAACACATACATGATGAATATGTAGGTGGGGACTTGAGCTACAATGATTTTTCCAAGTTTTGCAGTAGGTGCTGGAAGCAGGACAGTTATGTGTTTGTTACAATTGATATGTCAAGAAAACCCAATAGTGGCAAATACAGAAATAAAATCAACAATTTTCTAGACATTGAAACATATATAAATAATCATGAAAAGGCCAATCATTGATGATCTTAAATTAAGAGATTATCTTGTAAAAAGATTTAAGGGATGGAAATCACAGAACCGAGGAATTTATGAACAACACAAACAAACAGAACAGCCTATTATTGATGCTATTAGTGAATTAGGTAAAAATATCAAAACTGTTACAGAGCAAAATCAAAATTTGATCACAGAGCTTGTACCTGTAGCTGCAAGGAACATATTAGATTATCCAATCACCCCACTTTCCAGTATTCATACACCTAGTCCTGTTGCTCCTCGAAGAATTGAAGCTACTCTGGATCCTATTGAATTGGGTCTTCTTGCTCAAAAATATTTAAGCACACCTAAAGACAACAAGGATGAGGTCTTTGGCTTATATGCTGACACAAGCGTGATGGTAGCATCATACATAGAATTGGCAATTTCAGAGTAACATTTATGGGAGATGATATAATTGTAT
The DNA here is from genome assembly GCF_977018435.1 of Lepisma saccharinum. Taxonomy (NCBI): domain Eukaryota; kingdom Metazoa; phylum Arthropoda; class Insecta; order Zygentoma; family Lepismatidae; genus Lepisma; species Lepisma saccharinum. Next base: position 31,898 of record NW_028142891.1, read on the forward strand.
ATTCAGAATCTCATTTTGGAGAAAAAGGTGGTTTTGTTAAATATCTTGGCACACCTGGATTGTGGGAACTGATGACTAGGAAAAGGCCTGGCAGCTATACAGATCAAGACTATGAGCACTACAAAGAAATATTAATAAAATCAGATGCTCTATACCAGAACAATGATCCAACACAAAAAAGAGTCAAGTCTAGCAGTGGAGCAAAATACAACAATTTAATCAAGCCCATATGGTCACAGATCAAGACTAGCAGTGGAATCAAACAATACAACACCCTGCCTAAAGAATTTGTGTGGGTTGATGATGTCAGGAAACTTGTAGATAGGTTATTGGTGATAGCTGGGGAGGAAAATGCTGGCAACCACAATTTTTACAATGAAAATTTTGGAATTATGGACATGATAAGCACAAAATTGTCTAATTTTATAGTAAATGAAACTAAGGGGATTGGATATCTTATAAAAATTATTAATACTCTACCACCTAAATTTTGGAATATTTCTGAGGGCCGAGGGTTGGTTAATGACATTATAAACAAGCTGCCATTTGAACTACACATTCCAGGCTATCAGTATTGTGGTCCAGGCAGAAAATTGGACCATAGATTAAACAGAGGTGATCCTGGTGTCAATCCCCTAGATGCTGCTTGTAGAGACCATGACATAGCATACAACACACATTCTGATCTTGACAAGAGACATGTTGCAGACAAGAAATTAGAAGAGGCTGCATTTGGTAGATTTGTAAGCAAAGATGCTTCTTTGAGTGAGAGAATAGCAGCATTGGGAACCACCATAGCTATGAACACCAAACAAAAACTGGGGTGGGGGCTGTGAATATGTATATAATAAACCTACAATGAAGGCTAAGGGTGTTATGTATCAAATACCTTATGCAGGTCTTAAATCTCTTAAAACTATTGATAGTCTTTTAACCAAAAAGCAGCGCAAGAAAAAAAATTCTTGTATTGCAAAGGGCCATGGTATGAAATTGTTGCTTAGTACCCCCCAATTAAAAAAATTACACCAATCTAGAAAAAAATCACATGTGGGTGGCTTCATATTTACTATCCCGGCCATCTTAGCAGCACTTGGGGCTGTTGGGAGCTTGGCTGGGGGATCAGCTGCCATAGCAAAAACAGTAATAGATGCCAAGAAGAATAAGGCAGAATTAGATGAGCAGAGGCGCCATAACCTGGCCATTGAGAAACAAGGCAAAGGTGTTAAGAGAGCCATGAATAAGTTTAAAAAAAAACAAGAGCAGCTTACAAACCAAGATATTGAAGCTTTAATCAAGCCACTGGGCATCAAAAATTTTAGAGGTGTGTACATGTCTGATTCTTTGCCAGAGCAACCACTCAACAAAGAGTGTGGCATTGTTAATTTGGATAAGTACAAAAATCAGGGCACTCACTGGATTTGTTATCTTAAATATTTAAAAAATGAGGCATTTGTGTTTGATTCATTTGGAGGTGTTCCACCTGAAAATTTAGTAAAATATCTAAAATCAGCTAATCTTTATTACAATAATGCCCGTGTTCAAAACTTCAAAGATGTTAATTGTGGACATTTGTGTTTATCTGTTCTTAAATATATGTCTCAAATAAATAAACCATCAATTGAAAATTTTCAAAAAGTCTTGTGGTATTTAAAACATCATGGGGGTATTCCATCTCACCAGCCAAAATTCAATATTGAAACTTAGATTGCATGATGATATAGTGTATCCCAAAACAATAGCTCTCAGAGCATTTTATGGCATGTACTTGATCCCTAATATTACACACCACAACAACAAAATTGCAGTAGGGGATCAAAAAATTGTCATCACTCCAGGGCAGTATAATCTGTCCACTCTAAATGCTCAATTACCCAGAGGTATAGTATTAACTCAAAATTCTGTCACTCACAGAGTAGAGATTGTATCTGCTACAGAAACAGTGGATCTGGGTACTATAGGAGAGCTGTTAGGCTTTCAGAACAACACAAAACTCGAACCAGCCATCAAACACACTGCTATTAATATACCTAAATTCTTAGCCATAGAGACTCTGAATATTCACTGTAATGTGGCTGAGGGTATGATCACCAAATCAAATGGCATAGGCACTCACAAACAAACTGGCATCATTGCAACATTCAAACCTAATTCTGAATTTATGGAGCCAATCATCTACACTCCATCCCAACATTATATTTTCCTGTGTGCCATAATAGAATAGATAATATTGAATTGATGGTCACTAATGAAAAAGAAGAATTAGTTGATTTTGCTGGAGCCACAACAACTGCTATCATAGAGATTAATATTTAAATAAAAATACATACAAGAAAAAAAAAGGAAAATATTTAGAGTTATGAGCTACAATCATTCCCACCAAACAGGAGGACATTTGCAAATTTAAATCAACCCAACACAGAGATTGAGGTTGATCTTGATGTAGGGGATGGCTTTATACACCCCCACAGAGCAGATCTATACATCAAATTTGATGTTGTAAAGCTCGATGGTACAGATTATCCGGCAAATTCAAATATAAGATTGGTGGAAAATTTTGTGCCACATCTGTTCTCTGAAATTGAGATCAGAAAGCATGGTGTTGTTATAAACAGAGTAGATTATCCCGGCATTACCTCCACAGCTTTGGCCACACTAAAATTATCCAAAACCGAGGCTTCTTACTACAAAATAGGTGGATTTGAGGCTGGTGATAAAATTATATCTAAGAACCACACAGTGCTGTTCCCTATGCGCCTGTTGCCAGGATTCTTCTCAGATTACAAAGATATTATGTGGAAGGGTGGTTTAAGAATCACATTTAGAAGAGCTGCCAATGATAATAATGCTTTGATGAGGTACAGTGCAATAAACTCCACAGGGGAAGCTCTGCCTAATTCCCTACCTGATGAGGGCAAATGCATTATTCAGACTATGGAGCTAAGAATCCCGGTTGTTGAATATGAAGCCAGTTATGCTCTTAAATACAAAGCAGATATAATAAAAAATCCACAGGTTCCTTTACAATTTTATACATATCAATGTGTACAGAAGCCTGCCGCTGGTACGTATTATGAGTTTGATGCTACAAATTCATTCTCCAGTATACAATATGACATGCCAGATTTTTTGGTGGTACTGTTTCAGACTGGAAGACACAATAATCAGGAAAAAAAATCAAGTAAATTTGATAACTGCAACATCAAGAACATATATCTTAAAAATGGCAGAAATGAGGTATTTCCTAGAGAAAATTATAATTTAGACATGTCCAAGGATGATTTCCTCAAATTATATGAAGCATTTACAGCATACAAAAGGGTCACTACTGGCAATACTGACATGTATTACACACCAGATGAATTCAAAGCACAGAGACCCATGTTTGTCATCAACACTTCAAAAAGGAAACAAGTTGTGGTTAATGACAGGACAAACATTAAAATTATGTGTGAATTCCACGATACACTCCCTGATGACACAATATGTAGTGTTATTCTCATAGGTGAAAAATCATATGTTTATGATGTAAGAAATGAGAGAGTCACAGAGCAATTCTAGTGGGGCTCTGCATATTACATTGTTTTAATATTAGATAAACAAATTGAACCTGGTATCCAATTGAACTTAAACCGGAAATGGACCGGAAGTAAATATGTGTGTGTGTGGGTGTGTATGTGGGTGGGTGTGGGTGGGGGGCTTAGTTTTAGGTGTGGGAAAAAAAATATCAAAAGGGGCATATTTTTGACAGGTTTATGGACAACAATCTCACAGAAGTGCCTTTTGTAAGTGTAGACAAAACAATCTGCGGGGGGTCATACTTTCTCAGGAACTTCCCGAGGGCATTTTTACAAAAATCTTGGATTAGACGGGGTTCCACACTTGAGCAAAAAGCTCATATGGGCATGTTGAGCTTGTTTTAAGTGTAGGCAAATCTGCCTGAGGGGGGGTCATACTTTCTCGAAATGGTAGTAGTATCAATTACACTACATTACATTAGTCAGATGAATGCACGAGATAAATTAAACTCACTGCAGGTTCTATAGGTAGATTTTGGATTGGATTCGCAAGGTCTTTGAGTGAGATGCGAATGTTTAATTGATTTATTTGCTTTATTTTACTTCGCATTTCTGCCACTTTTGGCTAATCGCAAAGATGAGGATGGGTGATGATATGATGAAATTGATGAACCCTCACATGCCCAACCTGGGATCTCTGGCGTCAAAGTGTGCTTTGCTAACCCCTCCGCTACGGAGGCCGGCGAGGTGGGAATGTGTTTTGGATTTTCTTTGTAGATGCGACAATCTTTAACTGTGACGCGCACATGCTTTTGCTTACATTAAAGTTTACCTTTTCACATAAACGAGAAATTGACATGTCACCCTAAAACACACGCATGTATATGCATTTAATACTACTCTATACGAAAAGAAACCTTCCGCTGTTCTTCATATTGTCCACCAAGGATTGAAACTGAAAAAAAAAACCTTTTGAGCGTATGCCTTTCCTTGCTTCCTCTGACATCTGAAGGATTTCGGTTTTGTATATGTAATGATAGTACTTTCAGTGCTTGAAGAGTGTCATTAGGTACGGCTAATTATATAACAAATAAATGATTTGTCAAATGTTTCACAAATATTTCAGTTAGACTTTTTACGAGTTGATCGGGAACCATCTCAACTCAGGTTTTTTCTTTCTTTAATACAACGCTCTGCAGATGTCTGAGTAAATACCAAATACATGGCTTCTAAAATTGCCATAAATTGTTTAAAGATATTTTTATGCGAATTTAAAATTAGAATGAACTGAACTGAAGTGGAACTCTACAAGTATGATATATTCAATAATGGGGTTTTTATATCCAGTGGGTGGGAGATTCCTGGTTGGGGTGGCTCAAGATCCTCCTCACACCCTTTAATCTCAACCTGTATTAAAATGAATAGATGTATCTTTGTTCGCAATTTTCACATTTCGAACTCCTGGTTTTTCGTTCCCTTAAATTGAAATGAGCCCAGAACGAAGTCCAGAGCTATATATGTTTCAGAATTGTTACCTGGTTTTAAAATCTGTTTAAAAAAACATGAATTCTAAGAAAAACAAAGAAAAAAATAGTTACGCAAATTTTGCATTAAATAACAGGACATTCGTGTTCTGTTCTAAAATAGAATATTTCCCATGCCTTCACATTATACCTAAGTATTAAGGACGTATTTAGGAGGGGCTCCGGACACTTCCCCAAAAGACTTACCAAGAAGTAAAAGTAAATAATCAAAATATAATTGTTTAGCATTTGTTATATAATCGATGGTTTTATATATATATATATATAAAGATTTATGCACACAACTAATGATAATATCCATAAAATATTAATCAGAAACTTTACTTTTCGTAAATTGGATCTAACTTTTGTTTGTTATTCAATAAATATTCAATTATTTTTCTTTTTGACATTAAATTCCTTGCCAGGGCAGTTGTTTTTATGCAAATCTTGGCGATCTTAACTACATGCAAGCTAGATGCTATTCTTTTGCTATCTTTTACCTATTCACGTAATAACAACAATACAATATTAATTAACTTACATATTTAATTAATATTTTAATTTAATTAAATATAATAATAATTATTATTATTATTTATTATTATTATTATTATTATTGCAACACTTGGTTGGACCCCCGAAAAATATTTCTAGGGGCAGTAGTATGTGTGTTTATATATATGGGAGGCTGAATTTTGTACCCCCCCCAAATGAAAAACGTTCCTGCGCCACTGGTGCAGAACTACTAAAAAATAAGATGCAACCCCTTTCGAAAACCCTGGGCACACCATTGAATGCGTCCCTCCCAACCAAGAGAAAGCCTACATCACGCAGGAAAATGACAGCACGGAGTTTTGGAGTTGTTTTTAAAGAAATCGTTGACGCACGACATCACTATGGTCAATGGATTCGTCTCTCCCAAGGAATATAGAAGTATTTTAGGAAGAGCATTCCCAGACACGGAGCTCTCCCATTGGCCAGAAGCCGCAACGAGTTCTGACGTGACCAAGGGGATCTGTCAAGGGGCGAGGCTCGCGTAGCAATGGAAGCTTACGGGAAATATTTTCATTTTTAATTGTCCATATCTTGGTTCTATTAACCATTTGAGGCAGAATAATAAGCAAAATGCAAGGAATAAGACCTAGGCAATAATATGAAGAAGTTTACAGCACGCAATTACAATAAATGGCGTTATACAAATCAAACAAAAAGTAATCACGACTATCCTCTTATATCGCACCTACATTGAAATCTGAAGTTGCATATAGGTAAATAAATACAATTTTACGTATTAAATATTTCGCTACCACACCAATACTTATTATCCTTCATACTTTCAAATTTTCACAGATGTTTGTTATTAATAATTTGTTCATTATAATTTATATATCTAGTATACATAGGATGTCGCTGTCGCTGTTGTTATATGACGTCGCTTTTCTACGTATTTAGGGTAACCGCAACAATAAAAATGAATGATGAAATGATAAATTTGATGGGAGCGTAGGCTAGATGAGTGTGGCAAGCACTGGCGTACGCAGGGGGGGGTCTTAAGGGGCTGCAGCCCGCCGAAATTCTTAGAAAATAAAAAAAATCAAATGAAGACAGTAATGAAGTAAAAAAAAACAATTTTAAAATGACCCCCAATAACTATTTTTGTGTTTGAATAACTTTTACAACGAAGGATTAAAATGGTAATTGGAGCTCGTATCTAATGAAAATAGAACAGCGACAACTGGATATCAGCGAAATTGATTTTCGGCGATACATTCTATGAACCAATCTCATTCTGTTCAGTAAAGGTTAGATTCATGGCACTGAACCCGCGTACAATTTGAATTGAATTAACATAATCCTTGAGTGAGGTGGAAATGGGTTTTGGATATTTTTTTTTTTAGATGTGAAAATCTTAAACTAGTGATGCACACATGCTTTCGCTTACATTAAGGTTTACACTATGGTAAAATTGCAGAAATATTCTACCTAAAATGATTTGTGTTTAAAATACCGTAACATCAAAATATGTTTTTTAGAAATTAATAAATAAATAATAAATGGATAAAATGCAGTGTCGTGGGAAAGCGTAATCCCTTAATAAATTCAAGAAAACTCGTGCCAGCTCGATGGCGAATCTGGTCAACCGCGTGTTCGACTTTGAATCCCATCACTGAAGTTCCCAAGTTGGAGTCACGTCGTGGGCATTGATGTTCTTAGTGCCTGCCCTTTCATCAATTTTATGTGATCAACACTCATCGCCGCGATTAACCAAAAGTGGTAAAAAAGCGACGTCAAATAACAAATACATGAACAATAGGCCTGGCCTCTGTCTTGGTTTAGCAATGTGATTTGTTAATCACTATACGGTGGAGGCCGAGGCGGAAATAAATATCAGTAAGAATAAAAATTCATTACAACTTACCCTTCCTCGAGACTTATGATTTTGAAGACGATGCTACCCACTGTCGTCTTTTTCTCGCTGCACTTGCTTCCATGGACTTGAGTTTCATTAGTTTATTCAAATGTCGAATTCTAATAAAAGTTCTTGTTCTGACATACAGGGAAATAATCTTTTCGTTATCTTCAGGAAATTTTGACTGAAGTACTGTCTTTAGAGTGTCCATAACTTTATGTTGCTTGGAAACAGTTGACCCAGGAAGGATGCACACACAATCTCAAATTGAATAACTTTTTCCATATCCGAACCAATACGTGCCTCCACCGGGTACCGAACCGGAATCCCTCGATTATAAGGCGATGACGCCACCACTACGCCATCGGGGAGCAAAATAGAAATAGATGAGAACGTTAATTGGTTCAGTAACGATCTCGCTACCCAGCGAAGGTTTAAGGCTCGAGTCCCGCCTGGACATTGTGTCTCTTTGCGGGTGTCCATCAATTTCATCTATTCGTTACTCATCCTCGCCTTCCAATTAGGTAAAAGTTACAGGAAAGCAACCCAAAAATAAGAAAAAAATATTTGCCTTGTAATGACGCAATTTAACAAGGACGACTGCAAGATTTTTTCACAGGAGAGGCAGCAGTGCTCAAAGAGGGAAAGGTTTTGGAATGCTATCTCTCTAGTTAAGAAAATCCTCTTAAAGAAAATTCCCCCACTAGGATAAATTGCATAGACATCCTCCACCCACTGCATTTTGTCTATGATTTTGCAATATACTCGTACTTATTATGTTATGCAGCAGTAACTTCAATTAATTCTTGTCAACAATAAGTCGCCCCTGCAAAGAAGTTGCTGAAATTCTATTGCTGGAAATTTTTAAAATACAACACTACCTGAATATACGTACAATATATTGACATAATTTGATGCATGTTTCTTCCGTATCAAAAAAAACAAAAAAAACCTACGTGTTAAATAAACATTAAATAAGAAGGATACTGTTATAGACATTCTTATTATTGAAACTGATGGCAATATTTGCATTCATACGGCTTAGACGTTTATTATTGCGTAACTGTAACTTCATAATAATAATAGTTTTACTCACACACACACACAACACCGAAATTTTGGAGCTTCCCGTGGATGCAACTCGACAGGACTCATACCACTGCATTTTACATACTAGTGACTAGCGAGGCTCTGGCGTCTGGACTCGTGGCCATTATAATCCTTGGTGGGGCTCGTATTGTGTTGTCCTTACATGTTTATGATTGTCCCTTCATCCGCAGAAAAACGAAATAATAATAAATCAATATGTATGTATGTGTCGTTCATTTAAAGACGAATTTCTACTGGGTTGATCGCTAATATGAGGATGAATGATGAACTAATGAGTGGAGAATGAGACAAGCATTGCTATATGCCTTAATATGGTTCAAACTGGGGCCTCTGGCTTCCCAAAGCGTTATGCTGTCATGGAGACCCATTATATACATGTAGAGGAACTTACTTAATCCTTTCCGTTCAATCTTACTCTCTCGATCCTGTTGCAGTTATGTCCATGCTATAATTAATTAAGTTAGTAATCTATTTGCATGAAAATATGCGCACGAGACTCTACTCCTACCCCCTCCAGCACACACAGGCATTTAAAATTGTTTCACTTTACGATTTTTCGGTTGTTCTATCTATTGTGCTCGTCTCAATATGAGACTCTCATCTAATAATCATTTAATTTCTTTGCTGTGTCTCGTAATCAAGGGGTCCCCGAGTCGATACCCGGTGAAGGCACATGGTGGTTCGGATTCCACTTTAACGTGTAGGTCCAGTCCCGATTAGCCTTACTGTGCATAAAGTGGACTTAAAACACCAAATCAACCAATCAACCAACCACCCAACTTTATTGCTGCGTGTAGAAGTGTAGACAAATAGTGTTAAAGAACCAAAGACATTGATTCCCTTTTTGCTGAATTCAGCATGAATTTGTTCGTTTGCCATCCTCAGTTAACTTGAGAAGGTACGGGAAAGCAGTGAAGAAGAACTACATGTTATAAACATTGCTTCCCAAGAGTTATAATCGCCTCTATGAGGCGATAAACTTGTATGATTTTACATGCTATTAAGCGGCCCGCAGCTGAGGGATCCCCTTTTTGACGTCACTCTAGCAGAAGACCTTCACGTGCCGCCGTAGCGCGGGAAGCCGGAATAGCACCCCCTGCGTCTCTCCCCCAACCTTCCCTCGCTCAAGGACGACTGGTCCCATGGTCCTCTATGCTTCGCAAGAAGTCGTCCCTTCTCCCCGCAGGCATGTTCCGTCGTGTTCTCTGCCTGAGAAAGCCCATTATTGCAAGGCTAAGGCGCTAAGGCTTTTGTCAACCCTCGCGATCTGAAAATTCTGTGACGTCATCGTCGAAGCTCCAAGAACTTGCCTTCCTGTGATTTCGTGTTCACTGTTCACGTGGAAGCGCGTACACAGGGGGTGCTATTCCGGCTTCCCGCGCTGCGGCGGCACGTGAAGGTCTTCTGCTAGAGTGATGTCAAAAAGGGGATCCCTCAGCTGCGGGCCGCTTAATAACATGTAAAATCATACAAGTTTAACGCCTCATGGAGGCGATTATAACTCTTGGGAAGCAATGTTTATAACAATTAGTTCTTCTTCACTGCTTTCCCGTACCTTCTCAAGTTAACTGAGGATGGCAAACGAACAAATTCATGCTGAATTCAGCAAAAAGGGAATCCATGTCTTTGGTTCTTTAACACTATTTGTCTACACTTCTACACGCAGCAATAAAGTTGGTTGGTTGATTGGTTGATTTGGTGTTTTAAGTCCACTTTATGCACAGTAAGGCTAATCGGGACTGGACCTACAGGTTAAAGTGGAATCCGAACCACCATGTACCTTCACCGGATATCGACCCCGGGACCCCTTGATTACGAGACACAGCAATGAAGTTAAATGATTATTAGATGAGAGTCTCATCTTGAGACGAGCACAGTAGATAGAACACCCGAAAAATCGTAAAGTGAAACAATTTGAAATGCCTGTGTGTGCTGGAGGGGGGTGGGAGTAGAGTCTCGTGCGCATATTTTCATGCAAATAGTTTACTAACTTAATTAATTATAGCATGGACATAACTGCAACAGGATCGAGAGAGTAAGATTGAACGGAAAGGATTAAGCAAGTCCCTCTATATGTATATAACCGGTCTCCATGACAAAATAACGCTTTGGGAAGCCAGAGGCACCAGTTTGAACAATAGTAAGGCATATAGCAATGTTTGTCTCATTCTCCACTCATTAGTTCATCATTCATCCTCAAAGTAGCGATCAACCCAGTAGAAATTCGTCTTTAAATGAACGACACATACACACATATTGATCTGTTATTATTTCGTTTTTCTGCTACTTCTGGCTAATCGCGAAGATGAGGATGAATCGTGATAAGATGAGGTGGTTGAAGGGACAATCATAAACATGTAAGGACAACACAATACGAGCCCCACCGAGGATTATAACGGCCACGAGTCCAGACGCCAGAGCATCGCTAGTCACTAGTATGTAAAAGGCAGTCCAGGGTGTTCTACGTGGAAATTAATACAATTGGGCACTCAGGATATATATATATATATATATATATATATATATATATATATATATATATAGTGTGTGTGTAACGACCCTATATTTAGGCTTTTTTGTAGTCTTTGTGTCCTGTCAAGTTGCATCCACGGGAAGCTCCAAAATTTCGGTGTTGTGTGTGTGTGTGAGTAAAACTATTATTATTATGAAGTTACAGTTACGCAATAATAAACGTCTAAGCCGTATGAATGCAAATATTGCCATCAGTTTCAATAATAAGAATGTCTATAACAGTATCCTTCTTATTTAATGTTTATTTAACACGTAGTTTTTTTTTGTTTTTTTTGATACGGAAGAAACATGCATCAAATTATGTCAATATATTGTACGTATATTCAGGTAGTGTTGTATTTTAAAAATTTCCAGCAGTAGAATTTCAGCAACTTCTTTGCAGGGGCGACTTATTGTTGACAAGAATTAATTGAAGTTACTGCTGCATAACGTTATAAGTACGAGTATATTGCAAAATCATAGACAAAATGCAGTGGGTGGAGGATGTCTATGCAATTTATCCTAGTGGGGGAATTTTCTTTAAGAGGATTTTCTTAACTAGAGAGATAGCATTCCAAAACCTTTCCCTCTTTGAGCACTGCTGCCTCTCCTGTGAAAAAATCTTGCAGTCGTCCTTGTTAAATTGCGTCATTACAAGGCAAATATTTTTTTCTTATTTTTGGGTTGCTTTCCTGTAACTTTTACCTAATTGGAAGGCGAGGATGAGTAACGAATAGATGAAATTGATGGACACCCGCAAAGGGACACAATGTCCAGGCGGGACTCGAGCCTTAAACCTTCGCTGGGTAGCGAGATCGTTACTGAACCAATTAACGTTCTCATCTATTTCTATTTTGCTCCCCGATGGCGTAGTGGTGGCGTCATCGCCTTATAATCGAGGGATTCCGGTTCGGTACCCGGTGGAGGCACGTATTGGTTCGGATATGGAAAAAGTTATTCAATTTGAGATTGTGTGTGCATCCTTCCTGGGTCAACTGTTTCCAAGCAACATAAAGTTATGGACACTCTAAAGACAGTACTTCAGTCAAAATTTCCTGAAGTTAACGAAAAGATTATTTCCCTGTATGTCAGAACAAGAACTTTTATTAGAATTCGACATTTGAATAAACTAATGAAACTCAAGTCCATGGAAGCAAGTGCAGCGAGAAAAAGACGACAGTGGGTAGCATCGTCTTCAAAATCATAAGTCTCGAGGAAGGGTAAGTTGTAATGAATTTTTATTCTTACTGATATTTATTTCCGCCTCGGCCTCCACCGTATAGTGATTAACAAATCACATTGCTAAACCAAGACAGAGGCCAGGCCTATTGTTCATGTATTTGTTATTTGACGTCGCTTTTTTACCACTTTTGGTTAATCGCGGCGATGAGTGTTGATCACATAAAATTGATGAAAGGGCAGGCACTAAGAACATCAATGCCCACGACGTGACTCCAACTTGGGAACTTCAGTGATGGGATTCAAAGTCGAACACGCGGTTGACCAGATTCGCCATCGAGCTGGCACGAGTTTTCTTGAATTTATTAAGGGATTACGCTTTCCCACGACACTGCATTTTATCCATTTATTATTTATTTATTAATTTCTAAAAAACATATTTTGATGTTACGGTATTTTAAACACAAATCATTTTAGGTAGAATATTTCTGCAATTTTACCATAGTGTAAACCTTAATGTAAGCGAAAGCATGTGTGCATCACTAGTTTAAGATTTTCACATCTAAAAAAAAAAATATCCAAAACCCATTTCCACCTCACTCAAGGATTATGTTAATTCAATTCAAATTGTACGCGGGTTCAGTGCCATGAATCTAACCTTTACTGAACAGAATGAGATTGGTTCATAGAATGTATCGCCGAAAATCAATTTCGCTGATATCCAGTTGTCGCTGTTCTATTTTCATTAGATACGAGCTCCAATTACCATTTTAATCCTTCGTTGTAAAAGTTATTCAAACACAAAAATAGTTATCGGGGGTCATTTTAAAGTTGTTTTTTTACTTCATTACTGTCTTCATTTGATTTTTTTTTATTTTCTAAGAATTTCGGCGGGCTGCAGCCCCTTAAGACCCCCCCCCTGCGTACGCCAGTGCTTGCCACCACACTCATCTAGCCTACGCTCCCATCAAATTTATCATTTCATCATTCATTTTTATTGTTGCGGTTACACTAAATACGTAGAAAAGCGACGTCATATAACAACAACGACAGCGACATCCTATGTATACTAGATATATAAATTATAATGAACAAATTATTAATAACAAACATCTGTGAAAATTTGAAGGTATGAAGGATAATAAGTATTGGTGTGGTAGCGAAATATTTAATACGTAAAATTGTATTTATTTACCTATATGCAACTTCAGATTTCAATGTAGGTGCGATATAAGAGGATAGTCGTGATTACTTTTTGTTTGATTTGTATAACGCCATTTATTGTAATTGCGTGCTGTAAACTTCTTCATATTATTGCCTAGGTCTTATTCCTTGCATTTTGCTTATTATTCTGCCTCAAATGGTTAATAGAACCAAGATATGGACAATTAAAAATGAAAATATTTCCCGTAAGCTTCCATTGCTACGCGAGCCTCGCCACTTGACAGATCCCCTTGGTCACGTCAGAGCTCGTTGCGTCTTCTGGCCAATGGTAGAGCTCCGTGTCTGGGAATGCTCTTCCTAAAATACTTCTATATTCCTTGGCGCGTACAGGGGATACAAGATCTGTGGCGCATAGAAATATTAATGATTGATTGAATTGCTTTATTTTACTTCGCTTCTTGTGCCACTTTTGGCGAAATTTGCGAAGATGAGGATGACTGATGATATGATGAAATTGATGAATGGACACTTACAAACATCCATGCCCAGGCCAGGATTCGAACCCGGGACCCCTGCATAGAAATATTAACATCAGTGGCGTACGCAAGGGGAGGGTACCGACTTTAAACTCCCTCTTGAGTTTTGAAAAGATAATGGGAAAATTATGTGGTAAAAAATGGCAAGTTTATTATTATCTGCGATAATAATAATAATTTGAATTATTATTCCCATACAGCACAGCATTCGGTATATTTAAGAGTGAATGCCTTAAAAATAATCACGAATTTTTGATAATAAAATATGAGGGCAACTATGAATTAAAAGAGAAAAAAGTTTGTTTTGTATCTTCTGCTGCAACAATGTTCAACGAACATGTATTTTTTTCCTGTGAATAATGAGCATCAAGTAAAGAAAGTTCTTGGTCCATTGTAATCGGCTAATAAAGACAAAGGCTACGGCCAGATGAGCGATATTTACTGCCAGAATTCTGCCGTAAATGTCGCAACTACAATTATCGCAAGTGGGTGGTCACACGGTAGCTGTAAATGTCGCTCTACTCTGCGTTAAATATAGCAACAAAATTTCTGCCCCGGCCAGACGAGCGACATTTACTACGAAAAGCATTGTGTTCAAAACGTGTCTTGAGTTTGCTGAAAGAAATTGCTCCATTCATAGTGGCATGTAACAATGAATTGCCAGTCGAAAGCAGCTCTGTGCTTGCTTCTGATTCGTCGTCGTCGGCAAAAGCGTAAGAGACAGTGGTGGATTCATCCTATTATTAGTGAAAGATCGTACAAAGGAAAGTTTGTGCTTCTTCATAGGAAACTGAAAGACTATCCAGATAAGTTTTTTGAATATTATAGAATGTCTACAAGCTCCTTTGAACTGCTACTTGCAACTGTGAGTGGTAGCCTGAAAAGAGAAGGTACAGTTATGAGGGACTGCATAAGTGTGGAAGAGAAACTCGCAGTTACATTACGGTAAGTTTAGTTTAATATTACTGAAAGTAAAAAGGTAATACATACTATAGTGGAGCCCAAGTTAAGAGTTCAGTATGGGCCCTTATGGGCTTTTACTTTTGAGATCGCCACCCCTAAACAAGTGTGTTTCTGTCAGAAACAAAAGTCGTTATCATTCGAAGATAAAATAATAAATAAGCAAAAACCAGAGGAAATGTAAGGCTTTGATGGTTTACACCTTCTTTTGCAATTCGGACCATCAAAAAAAGACGTTTTCCTTTCTTGCGTTTACCGCGATTTGGGGAGTTAAAACTAACAGCCGTCCGACGGTTGCCACTTGCTGCAAACACGTGTTGGGAAAAGGGAAGGGGGCGGGGAATGGCCAGGCAGGCAAAAGTTCGTGAATACGCGGCTCCTGTCGGGGGTCAAGTGGTTTGTTGTTTGGATTTGGATTGATTTGGTGTTTTAAGTCCACTTTATGCACAGTAAGGCTAATCGGGACTGGACCTACAGTTTAAAGTGGGATCCGAACCACTTGTGCCTCCACCGGGTATCGAACCCGGGACCCCTTGATTACAAGGCGACGACGCTACCACTGCGCCATCGGAAAGGCCCGGTTTGTTGTTTGCGTACGCGCTTTCTCATTTTCGGTATTTCTTGAAGGAATTTATTATTATAATTATTCTACAACAGCAAAATGGCAAGGGGTGGTATTATCAAGCATAAAAGTGTCCAGAGTCTTACAAGTAAATAGAGACAAATTGTAATAAATATAAATATACTTCAAGCAGAAAAAATCCCGGTAAAAGTGTTAGAGTTGAACTGCAAGCGAAAATGCTGAAACGACTGGAATTTCGTTCAAAACTGTTTACAAAATTAATTGCGAAGCGATTAAAGGTCCTCTTGCAACACCAAACGAGCAGAAAAAACGTCAAGAGGTACGCAAAATCCAACGACTTCGAATATAACTTTAATAGGAGGCGATGTGCGGCGAAACTTCCCAGGCACATTGTATATAACACATTGCCGGATTTTTCGGGAGGAGGTTCACTTGCCCCTCCCAAAATGATGACTAAGTATTATGAAAAGTATTGAGAGCGTTATATTAAAAGATAAAAAAATGATCGAGCCATTTTTCCTAGATAGTTAAAAGAATGTCAGTCTCGTTTCTGTAATTATCCTTCATATGAGTAAAAATACAATAGAACTCCTTTTATTTCACACCTCTACTAATAATTGATTCAGTAGCGTACGCAGGATTTCATCAAGGGGGGTGTTATTTCGAAAACTTTCTACAAATTCACATTACCATCGTTTTATTATACTTTAATTAATTAATAACTATCATAATTAATTAATAATGCTTCTAATTAATTAATTAGTTTAATTACTAAATACTTCTAATGCAGCTGCTGTTACTACTTATATCACTACTATTATTAAGTAGTAGAGATCATACATAAATATATTTATGAAACCAATAGAACAAAATTACATTTTTTTTGTTTCTTTGTTACGAAATAATTGTCTAGTCAACGGTTATTTGTATATCATAGGTGAGACATTTTAAGTGTGAAGAAAATCCATAAAAACAAGGAAATATATTAAATTAATTGAAATAATCAAAATATGTAACTCATTCATGGAGTCGCGGTGGTCTAGTCTGACAACCTCGTGGGAGATCCGGGTTCGATTCCAGGAATTGGTTGGAATTTATCCAGCCTTGTCTCCGCACCCAGCCTCATATCAATGGGTACCTGAGAGGAAACCTGGGGGATAAAGGCTGCAGGAGCATGGTGCTGATCACATCAGCTGCAAAATGGCCGAGATCGAGAATGTGTGGGGCCAAGCACACCACTACGTGTGCTTTCATGGCACGGTGCTATATGCACGGGGAAATTTACATTACTTTTACCTATGGAACTCACCCAGGATGATGATGATGAAGCGCGATAATACATGTTGCTAAATTCCACTGAGTCTATGTTTTCCTTCAGAAGTAAGTTTATAGACATTCCAACAAATTTATCACTTCTAGGTGATTCACAAAGCACTTCTTCAACATTATTTAATGATGTGGATGTAGACTCAGCATCAATTGAGAGTTCACAACGGGATGTGAAATCAGTACTGGGAAGAACGTTTGCAATAAGGTCGGTATACTGCGACGAAGCAAGAAATTTTCACAATTCTCGCGAGAGTCACTGCGCGACTTTCTGCAAAAATAATTGAAAAATTGAACTTTGCGGCCGCATAGATTGTGTTTGGAATGTTGTTTTTCTTCATGCTGCATGGGAATAATAATTCAAATTATTATTATTGGTATTATTATTACTGTCGGAGATCTTTGACTGTGATAAATTAGCCATTTTTAATTTTTTCTACAGCATTTTCCATAATATTTCAAAAGCTCAAGGGGGATTTAAACCCGGTAACCCCCCCTTGCGTACGCCACTGATGTACACTTGCATGTATTTGAATGTCTCAGGCGTTTCAGTGAAGTACGGGATCCAATTGAACATGGCGAGCATCCAGGTGTAGCAGGGACGGTGAGAACACCAAAATTGGTTGAGAAAGTGAGGACAATCATTACTGAAGACTGAAATCTCAGACAGACTGTTACTGTTGCATTTTATCTTGAGGTACTGAAACATTTGATGCACGGAATAACACGTGTGAGGCCCGAGTATGGGGATGGTGGCAGCTGGCGTCTGCTTCATGACAGTGCCCCAAGTCACAAGACTGATTGCAAAGAACGTTTTGGCCCTAAACCGACTCTGTGTGTGTTGTCTCACCCTGCCTACTCACCGGATCTGGCTCCGTGTGATTATTTTTTATTTCCTAAACCAAAATCTGCACTGAAAGGTTCCTACTTTTATGATGTACCAACAATCAAAAAGGCTACGACATTGATTTTAAACAGCGTTACACAAAATAAATTCCAGTAATCCTTCCATGCACTGGTAGGCATTGCGCGACAATGTGTTGATGCAGGAGGGTCCTACTTTGAATTATCCCTGGTAAGTAATTTTCTATGAAGACTTGTTTATTTTTTACAGCACCAGTTTCGATTTCAAATTGCCGCACTGTATATGCCGACCTTCGTCGGCAGAGTGGTTAGTACAGCGCACTACGACGCCTTTGGTCTCGAGTTCGAATCGCGCCCTGAACATGGGCGTTCTTTGTGAATGTGCCTTCATCATATCATCGTCGCGATTAGCAAAAAGTGGAAGAAAAGCAACACCAAATGTCAAAAATTGAATCTTCCCTAGCTGTTGGGCTTAAATCTACTCACCTTCAGTTCACGATGAGAATTCTATTCCAGCTGATATTAGCTGTACGATTTGTCACAACCCGAGGAGCATGCGGGCAATCGAATCACTGTCCCTTGCATTCTTCTGGATCAAAGTAACGTACCCGTGTCCTTGCTAGCCCTCATCGCTGTGAAATCGGGTCGGTAAATGAGGTCAATGCCCAATTCTTGGACTTCACGTTGAAGAAGGGTTCTTTCCCTGTAGCCTGCATATCACGGGCTGATTTCAAAATACGTATTGTGCATCGTGACAAGTCCCCACTCTTTGGAGTAAAATAGGGTGGGGGGATTTAAAACCAGCAGCAAAGTTTCATGATTCATTGAATTGTTGTTTTAAGTTCACTTTATGCACAGAAAGGCTAATCGGGACTGGCTACAGTTTAAAGAGTGATCTACTAATTAGGATAGCAGCTATCAATTGCATAAATTGGTTATCTGAATAATAACTATTCATTTTGGTAGGAATCCTAAGTATGATCCGATTTTTTTTTTATTTAATATGTTCCTGATATTAACGTCTGAGATATTACTCTTTAGATAAGGCATAACTTACACCACATGCCATCATTTCACTAAGTAATGAAGTCCAGTTTTGGTTTTGGTTTTACCTCTAGCTTTCATCACATCATGGCTTCCTCAGGAGATAAGACAAGAATAGTCCAAGTTTAAAACATGGGAAGATAAGTTAGGTTAAAAAGGTTAAATTGCCAAAAGACAATGCAGTGCACTGTTACTCCTTCCTACTCCATCTCTGGCTGGCAACTGCATTGTCTTTTGGCATTTTAACCTTTTTAACCTAACTTACCTTCCCCCATGTTTTAAACTTTTACTTAAAGCCCCTATCACACGGAACTGGATTTCTAGTTGGAATGCCCTAGTTGGCGATGAACTGACTTTCTAGGTAGAAATTATGGCCGCCTGACTGACTGCTTGACTGGTTTTGAGGAATAGGACATGTTCTAATTGCTACTAACTTCTTCGACTAGATTCTGTGGAACAGCCAATCAGAGCGAAGTTTGGCCATGTGAAGATAATCTGTGAGTTTGCAAAGTAGCGTTTTTTGTCTGTTGTTTCCGAGTGCATACAGCACGAAAGGAATGTTTACAATTGAAAAAGCTAAAATATTCTTCCATACGAGTATAGTAAACGTTGTAAAGTATGTATTTTATCAGCGCCGTTCTTCTCTACCTAAAACCATTTAATACGAAGCGATATTCCTCTCGGTTGAATAGTTATCGTATTTTAAAAGTGTGAAGTGATACTTTGTTTACATCTCGCGCGGCCGCCATTATGGGAACGAAAGACTATCGACAAGTACGGTGTAACAAGTACCGTGTGAGGCGAAAACTAGCAAATGGGTAGCCAGTCTAGCGTCAACTAGAGCGTTCCTACTAGAAATCCAGTTCCGTGTGATAGGGGCTTAAGCCCCTATCACACGGAACTGGATTTCTAGTAGGAATGCCCTAGTTGGCGCTGAACTAACTTTCTAGGTAGGAATCATGGCCGCCTGGCTGACTGCTTTGGAGGAATAGGACATGCTCTAATTGCTACTTGCTTTCCTCGACTGGATTCTGTGGAACAGCCAATCAGAGCAAAGTTTCGCCATGTTAAAATAATCTGTGTGTGTGCAAAGGAGCGTTTTTGTCTGTGGTTTCCAAGTGTTACTCCAGCAATGTATAACTTATACAGCATGAAAGGCGCGTTGAGTCGCACCATCTATGCTGAGTGCACGGTGTTTACATTTGAAACAACTAAAATATTCTTCCAAACGTGTACAGTAAACGTTGTAAAGCATGTATTTAAGCTGGGCCATTGTTTTGTACCTAATAACGTTTTATACGAAACGTTATTCCTCTCGGTTGAATAGTTATCGGCTTTTAAAAATGTGAAGTGATACATTGTTTACATCTCACGCGGCCGCCATTACAACTTCCCTCGTATGGGAACAAAAGTATATCGACAGGTACGCTGATAAGTATCGTGTGAGGCGAAAACTTGCAAATTTGTAGCCAGTCCAGCGCAAACTAGGGCATACCTACTGGAAATCCAGTTCCGTGTGATGAGGGCTTTATTTTTGTCTTATCTCCTGAGAAAGCCACATGATGTGATGAACGCTAGAGAAAAAAGTAAGTACATGCCAAAACTGGACTTCATTACTTAATAATACTCTTCCCTGACAAATATTAAAGGAATTTTTAAGAATACAATTTCGCTACATGTTTTCGATACTTCGTGGTGCAACAGTCCTCTAAGTGCCATCAGCATTGTGATACCTCTCCAAATTGCGTTGGTACTTTCATCAAGCAACGTACCGTAGATCACGAAAGCTATTAAACCGTCACCTAGTGCAAACGACTCTAAAGACAGACTCACTCTTCCGTATTAAGAGTTACGGTGAATGCGATTTCGTGTTTTTTGGTCTGCATCAAGTAGTGGTGCCAACCCAGCTTTTAGAAATATCATTATACAGTAGACTGTTCCAAAACTCATAGCATCACAAAATCTTTAAGGGTGGATCTTATGTTTTGGTGCTAAAGTATTATACATAACAATTCAAATTTTATACATTACATTAGTTCTAAATTAGAGCAAGGAATCTTTTTTCTAGAGTTACAACCAGTAGCGTACGCAGGATTTCATCAAGGGGGGTGTTATTTCTAAAACTTTTTTTCCAAATTCACATTACCATTGTTTTATTATACTTTAATTATATAATAATAATCGCAATTAATTAATAATACTTATAATTAATTAATTAGCTAAATTAATACTAATAATACTACTAATACCACTACTACTACTATTAAGTAGTAGAGATCTACATAAATATAGTATTTATGAAAACATTAGAACGAAATTACTTGCTAGTCATTCGATTTTTATCAAATCCTGGGAGCATTTTTTGTTTCTTTGTTACGAAATAATTGTCTGGTCAACGAGGTGAGACATTTCAAGGGTGAAGAAAATCCATAAAAACAAGAAAATCTATTAAAATAAATTGAAATAATCAAAGTATGGAACTCATCCAAGGAGCTGCAGTAGTCTGGTCGGTAGAGCGTCTGACAACCACGCGGGCGACCCGGGTTCGATTCCCGGAATTAGTCGAAATTTTTCCGGCTTCTTCCCCACATAAATGTCCCCGATAATTCACGTCTGGATTGTCTCGCTGTTCTTACCAACAAAACATTTTGTAATAGTTAATAGATGGTGTTCCAGCCCCTGCCGAAATTTTGAGAAAATCAGAATTTTCAAATAAAAATCCGATAAGAACTTTAAAAGATCAAAATATGTAAATGCGAAACCAATTTTAAAGTGAATCCCGTTTACCATTTTTGTCTTTGAATACAATTTTAATAGACTGAAATGCTCCAAAAATACGAAATATTTTATTATGCATCCTGCCCTCCAAAACGAAGCCATGTGCTATCCACATTTACTATTCCAGCCCCTCCCGAAAAAAGAAATACGACAGTGTATTGAACATTGTTGCAACTGAGATACAAAACAACTTTTTTCTCTTTTAAATCATAGTCACCCTAACCTAACCCCATAAACTCGTGTTTATTTTCAAGGCATCACTCTGAAAGACGCGTGTGTTTGGAATGCTGTGCTTTTCTCCATGCTGCATGGAAATAATAATTCAAATTATTATTATTATTATTATTATTATTAGTAGTAGTAGTAGTAGTAGTAGAAGTAGTAATAGTAATATTATTGTTCCAGATCTTTGACTGTGAAAAATTGGCCATTTTTTAATTTTTTTTTCCACAGCATTTTTCATAATATTTCACAAGCTGAAGGGGGGGGGGTTTAAACCCCGTAACCCCCCCTTTCGTACGCCACTGAATTGATTGATTGAGTTTTAAGTCCAATTTTATGCGCAGATAGGTTAGTTGGGACTGGACCTACAGTTTTATGTGAGATACGAAGTACTATGTGCCTCCAGCAGGTATCGAACCCTGGATCACTTGATTATAATGCGACGACGGAAATTCTGCTAATGCTATCCCCTTATTATCGAAGGACCCTGGGTTCAGTTTCCTGGAGGAGGTACATTCTACGATGAATTATACATTGAAGGCTCAGTTCCGATTAGTTCACCTGACCACAAATTACACCTACAACGAACCCTTGCAATTATATTGATGTGAATGACGTGACGTGTCCAATGGGCGTATATGCTGGTCATAACTCCTCCTTGGATAAGTTTTCCTAAAAGAAGAGAATCAACAGCAGGAGAAGATGGCTTATGAGGACCAGCTACTAAAAAGTATACGTACTACACCCCTCCCCCTTCGAAAACACTGGGCACAACACTGATATAAGGGCACTGTTTGATGTGTCGAATAAGTTGCAAATCTGCACATTATAATTCTAATATTACGTAATGCTTACAGCATATGATCTGTGCACGTTCCAGAAAAAATATCTAGACCCGCCTATGACTGTCGAGCTGCTGCTGTGCAAGACGAATACGCTGGTCTAGTGAACGTCACTTCCGGCGCTGTTGCCATAGCAACAGTATACCTGGCAATATACAACGCGCTGTCCGTACTTTCCCCATGCAGTGAGTATTGGAAGCGGACCGCAAGGGATACCTTTTGTTCTTAGTGACAGGGTTTTTCAACGAAAATGGTAATATGTATCTTACACCATTGTAAAGATTAGATTGAGAAGAATACGTACATAAAATACAGGTTGCTTACAGGTGACAAGTTAAAGAAAGAATGGAAGAACAAAAGCAGGCACTTTCCATGAAAGTGACCGGCAACTTACGATTTCTTCGGTTTCCGCTACACAGGCTTGCTGACGGGTAAATGAACGTAAGTCGCATGGTTCTTTGTCTGTGGTCAGATATGTCTTATTGCTATGCGTATGATTACAATCATTGTGCACATTAGGCATATTTCGTGCCTTTGCACTAATGGGTATTCAAAAACTACAATGCATTTTCTCGATTGGAAGAATACATATATGTAGTACATAGTCATAGACGTCGAAAGAAATTCTTGTAGGGGTAGTCAGGCCATTGACATATTTTAATAGTAGTAGTAGTAATATTGGGAGTGTCTAAAGTGATTTCAGTCAATAGCCGGAACAGCAACCACAAATGAATAGGAACTACTACTAATATGAACAACAATAATAAATGCATATGAAGATAACAATGGTTTATTATTATTATTGATTGGTTGATTTGGTGTTTTAAGTCCAGTTTATGCACAGTAAGGCTATTCGGGACTGGACCTACAGTTTAAATTGTAATCCGAACCACTATGTGCCTCCACCGTATTATTATTATTAGTGCATCCAAAGTAAATGTGTAAACTCAAGGTGTACCACGTCTGTTATTTCAGGAAATTAGGTTCGCATTTACATCTTAAACGAATGGCACTTTCCAAAATATATTATGTTCTTGAATTTCCAGAAATTCTGAATAATCGTACCTCGTAAATAAGCGATTTCTAACCGAAAATATTTTACTGCCAATTATAGATTATGAGGAATTGAGATAATACGAAAGAAATCTCTCCCCTAGAAGCTTATCTTCCCGCTTCTTGGAAATTCACCCCTTTTCCGAGTTATGCATATAGCTGTGTGCATTAAGGACTATTGAACGAAAGATTCAACATGTGATAAATGCAGTGGCGTAAATAACACCCTCGCGGTGCGCGGGTGGGGGGCGCACGAGCTTCGGGGCGCAGTAAGAATGATAAACTAAGAAAGACCGATAGTTCACTTTCGGCGTTAAAATATATTTTCAACCGAACATATTATATTTTTATGCCCCTAACTGCAAACAGAAAATGTTAATCACAAGTAGAAAGTGGATTACCAGATTAGAAAACAAAACTTCATTAGCTGAATGATTTACGTAGCCGAAGTGTAGACGACAGGCAAGAGAACACACTGGCAACGCTAATTTTCACCCTACTTACAATTTATACCAAACGGAAAAGAGAAGTTAAAAAAATTCTTCCTCGACGGAATGATTTTCCAATTCATCAAAAATTCCTTGAGAAGCACAGTGTCAGGGTGAGAGTGATCGAGCTCGAAAACTATCAAACAAGAATTTGCTTCCATGAAAAAATGCAGAGGACTGCTAATGATCATTTGAAAATATCGTAATTTTTGTAATAACAGTCTGTTTTCATATATAATTATCATATATAAATTTTTACAGCTTCTCTGTTGTCTTAATCTTTCGTATCAGTTTTTACATTGTTTCAAATTACATGTATGCATTTCATGTTTTTATATACCTAATATAAATGTGGGCGTGAATTAATATTTTAGAAAAGAAATATATTTGTATATTTTTAGACGAGTATGGGCACACAACTGAAAGTTGCGCGGGGGGGGGGAGGGGGGTGCGCAGAGCATGTTAGTTACGCTACTGGATACATTCCTGGCGCCTGGAGCCTACTGATCGACCTGAAGGTGTTTTCAGCTTGGCAGCCCATTATTAATTACAGCAAATTGTTTTCTCTCTAATATTTTTGCATAAAAGAACATGATAAAGTGATAAGTTGAAATAATAACAAGATAATGATGGACAGAGGAAACGGCACATGTTGTGTTCAACCCTTTTGTCCTCGTAATAGGCTCGTAACAAAGGAATAGAGGCTACATTGGTTATGTAAAATATTTAATCTGGTTCACGTAAATATAAAGAAAGCAGTGGCGGCGATTGGGTTCCAAAACCGGGTGGGCAGGTGTCAAAACTGGGAGGCAAAGACAGTATATTTCCCTTTGTAGATAAGATTTAACATAGTGCGGGAGCAAAAGTGGGCGAAAAAGTGAGGGGAATTGCCTCCTCGCCCCCCCCCCTAATTGCCGCCACTGAAAGAAAGATAATAAACATCTTTTCGCACATACACAAAGCTATTGCAAAATTTTCGAAGAAGTGCTAGTCACAACACGTGCGACATCTAAGCATCTAAGTATCGCTTTCCTTAACATCATATTCTTTCCTTCATGCTTGCTTTCACCCTTACTTTGACGACGCCTTCTTATCTTGTGCATCTGAAACTACGAAAGTGGTTCTCCTTACATGCTAGCCCTCCCTCCTTCATTGTTTTCGGCTTATCTTTCCAAAACCTCAGCAAAGCTCTATAGCCAACGCCATGTTACCGACCTTAGCAACGACCGTAGCAACCGGTTGTTTATTGCCAATATGGCCGCACCCATGCGCGGGACCAGCAGACGACTTGACCAGCGTATAGAGGGACAAAACAATAAAGACACAACAAGACTTTCTGTGCGGCCTTACGCGTCCGGTTGGCGCATGCGCACTTCCGTCCATGGTCTCGGCTAAGGCAGCCAGACATTAGTGATGTGGGGACGACAAGTTGTTCCTGAGCGAGGGAGGGTTGGGGGTGAGACGAATCCCTTGAGCATACTTTGCCGGGTGTCAGATTTCTTTCTAAACAAGCCCCGAAACTCCACGTCGGTTTTCTCGTGGGTGGGACGCATCCAGTAGCACGTATGTCAAGTGGAAATCGCCACATATTAATAAATTATAAAATTATATCTCAGACGTTTGCACATCGTTAGCACATGAAAGCACACTATTTATTTTAATAAGCACACAAATATTAATAAAGATATTAATGAGCTTATTGTGGCGATTCTGGCTTGATATCAAGATAAAATCGCCACAAATCAAAAAAATATTTTTGAGCAACCAAATTGTACTATCTTTTAGGCATTCGTTAGCACACGAAAGCACACTATTTATTTAAATTAGAACACAAATAGTATTCAACATCTTTGACATTAATACCTGAATCTTCAGGATTTTGACTTGATATCAAGGTAAATTTGCTGCAAATCAATTTTTTTAAGCAACAAAACTGGAAATATAGAAATTTTACCTATTTGATAAAATCTACCAATCACGACAATTCTTTTCTAGCACTGGAAAAATAACGTTTGGTGAACACTGATCTAAATTAATGCAACGGTACTCGGATATGTTAATCGACACTGGACCTGCAGTTAAAAGTGGAAACAACCCACAGTAGTGCTAATTGATCGTTTCAAATTCGTACTTGGTACGAGTGCTTTTTTAGTCTCTTTTTTTATCAATCGAATATCACTTTTTGACATATATTGACAATTTTTTGTCGACGTTTTAGCGCTTAGCGATGTTTGAGCAAAATTTCCCATTTTTCTCACTCGTACTTGGTACGAGCCCTTTTTTAGCCTCTTTTTTTATCAATTGAATAACACTTTTTGACATATTTTGACAATTTTTTGTCGACGTTTTAGCGTTTAGCGATGTTTTAGTAAAATTTCCCTTTTTTTCCCACCTCACACTTGTAGGTATACCACGCAAGATAGTGTAAATTGATTGTTTCAACGCAGCACTTTGTAGGTATCCTCTTTTTTATCAATTGAATATCAGTTTTTGACATATTTTGACAATTTTTTGTCGATGTTTTAGCGTTTAGCGATGTTTTAGTAAAATTTCCCTTTTTTCCCACCTCACACTTGGTACGAATGCCACGATCTTACGTGATATAACTTAACCTATCCTTTTTTATTACGTGCTAAACTACACGAGAGCCTCTACTAGTAGTGTAATCAACCCGGTTGACAAACACCAAGTGGGGTTCAAAAAAACCTCAAAAACTCACTTTCTCTCCACGTTCCTCGCCTCATTTATTGCGCTGACGATGTTTCGCAGCGAAGAAAACAGCACTAAAACATCAAAAACTCACTTTGACCAATTGGGGTTCACCAAAACCTCAAAAAAAAAAAAAAACTCGCCTTCTCTCCACGTTCCGCGCCTCATTTATTGCGCTGACACACAGCGTGCTCTCATCCTTGAAGTACGAATGCACCTTATCATAATTTTTTTTTTCCAAAGTCCGGGACCAAAATGTTTATATATCAGTAGAGGAAGTCAGGGAGTTCACCAACCGAAAATGAGGCTCGGTGAGGCTCGCCTTAATGGATTTTTCTCGTAAGGCATGAGCCTCATTTTCTGGCAGTGTTGCCAGCTCCTCACTCGAAAAAATCACCAAGGTTTTTTTTTGGGTCTAACCTAGCCTAAAGCAAGGAGCTGGCAATCTTGCTTAAAACTCGCCTTAATGGTTTGCTCTTGTAAGGCATAAGCTCTATTTTCTCGCAGTGTTGCCAATATTTTACTCGAAAAAATCACCAAGGTTTTTTTTCTTGGTCTAACCTAACCTAAAACAAGGAGCTGGCAACCTTGCTTGAGGCTTGCCTTACAGTGCATAAAGCAAGGAGCTGGCAACCTTGCTTGAGGCTTGTCTTACAGTGCATAAAGCAAGGTTGCCAACCTACTGGTATTTTTGCCATAGCCTTTTACAAAAAAAAGAGAAAGGAGAGAGAGAGGAAAGAGAGAGGGAAGAGTTAAACAACCGACAGCTGCCAACATTTACCTACAGCTTTTTTTTCTTGGTCTAACCTAACCTCAAGCAAGGAGCTGGCAACTTTGCTTGAGGCTTGCCTTACAGTACATAAAGCAAGGTTGCCAACCTACTGGTATTTTTGCCATAGCTTTTTACAAAAAAGAGAGAGGAGAGAGAGAGAGAGGGAAGAGTTAAACAACCGACAGCTGCCAACATTTACCTACAGCTTTTTTTTTCTTGGTCTAACCTAGCCTAAAGCAAGGAGCTGGCAACTTTGCTTGAGGCTTGCCTTACAGTGCATAAAGCAATTTTTGCCAACCTACACACACTAAACAAGGAGAGCCGGCAACAAACACGCACTGCCGTAAAAGAGAGAGAGATGGGTGGGATGGTAATATAGTATGTGTGTGCGTGTGTGCGTATAATATGTAGCATTATTAACTAGAGGGTGTTGGCAATTTACTTACAACTAAAAAAAATAGAGATGCCAATGTTGCTGTAAGATGAAGAGAGAGAGAGATTTATGGCCGGCAACAGTGGTGAGCGATGTCCTCCCTCTTCTGTGCAATATGATATTATGATGTTACTGTAGTTTTTGACGGGGATTACGGGTTAACTAAAAAAAAGAGTTGCCAACACACACACGCTATTGTAAGAGAGATGGATGACTGGGAGGGGCAGCATTTCTGGCTATTCACAGTGGCGGATGTACTTCCTGTTTTTTTTTAAAAGCTAACAATAATAATGGAATTTCATGCTGACAGAGCGGATTTCTACTAGTCCACGTTGTTAACCTACATATTACTCCTCGACTAATAAAACTGGAAGCTCGAGGGCATTAATATTAGACCGTCACAGACTTTCATATTACCCATCACTGATGCCGCCAGAACCAAGTTTCCTGCTTCTATTCATAAACCAAAAAAAAAAAAACGGGGAGAAGAGAGACATGTACATGCTTCCGTCGCCATTTTATAACAACTAGGGGAAGTGGGGCGGGAGGCGGACATGTAACGGGAGATCACACAAGCGAGCTTCCTCTATTCTGACTAATAAAGCATCATTCTACTCTGTGAGCTGCAAGGAGAACATTGTGAGCTGCAAGAAGAACATTGTGATTGTGATTGAAATTAACTAACGTGAGTAAATTTGTTTATTAGCTTGCATGAATTGGCTTTGTGTTATATAAATAGGTAGTGTTGCTTCTGTGAGTTGATTCTGTAATAGCCAAACAAATGTAAAGGAATTGTAGATAAAAAGTAAAACTCTCTACAAAAGCCAAACAATTCTTAATTCTTATGGACACGCGTGAATATTTGTGACACAACCACACGCATGGGGTGTTTTCCACCCCACATTTTATATTGCAGTTTTTTTTACAAATGTATGAGTAAAAAAGGTTTGACGATGTTCACTGAGTGACAGCGGCGCGCAAACTGATTGACCTTGAGTCAATGACTAGAAGGGCAAACAACGGAAAGGTACCTGGAAGGCCACCAACAGAAACAAAACACTTTTAAACGTAGTAAAGAAGAGAGACTGTCTGGGGTGGATTCCGCCCCGGCGCGTGTGCATAAGGGTTAAGCATATTGTGGAAGGAATATATACTCGCAAAGCCCGCAAAAAGAAGAGAGAGAAAGTATACAAGTTTTAAGTGTGTTGCATGTATCTCTCTTCTTTTTTTTCTTGCTTTTTTATATATATATTTATTACATATTACTATATACACCAAGCATATGCAAAATAGCAATATGCAGGGGTGTAAGAGGACGACTTTCTGGTAAGACGCCCAACAGTTAACCTCACTTCCACGTAGTACACCCTGGACTGTAGAGTAACGAGGCTCTGGCGTCTGGCAGACCAGTATAATTTTGCGTGTGTTAGCCTGTTTTTTTTTTGTGCGTTTGATATTTAGTGGAGGTACATAGTGTTTCGAATTTTATTATTATTTAGTTTTATACACAGAAAAGATATTAAACATAAAATTAAATAAAATATATCTAATTATGTTTTTTTATCACAACAAGCATTCACAAAAAAATAACAATAATGTGGTTTAAAGTTTTTTAACGTAATTGCTACGTAAACAAAATGGTCGACTTGCAATGAGTGTGTCAAAGTTTTTTTAAGCCTAATTGCTACGTAAACAAAATGGCCGACTTGCAATGACCGTGTCAAATATGAATAGATTGAGAGATGGAAAGAGAAGTTAAATATGCTTAAATAAAGTGCTCCTCCGTGCATAGCACCATACCATAAAAGCATATAGGAAAACTGCCATGTTTATGCATGAAACTTAAATATACATATAAAATTAAAATATTTGGTGCTGACCACATCACACATTGCTGACTTTGCATTGTACTTTCCTATATTCACATATGCATAGTAAGGCTAATCGGGACTAGGCCTACAGTTTTTTAAAATAGGACCCGAACCACTATGTACTTTTATCGGGAGTAGTAGGAGTGGGAGAGTTGACCAACCTCTATTGAGGCTCGGTGAGGCTCGCCTTAATGGACTTGTCTCGTAAGGCAATGAGCCTCATTTGATGGCAGTGTTGCCAGCTGCTTACTCGAAAAAATCACCAAGAGTTTTTTTGGGTCTAACGTAGCCTCAAGCAAGGAGCTGGCAATTTTGCTTGAGGCTCGCCTTAATGGATTTTTCTCGTAAGGCATAAGCTTTATTTTCTCGCAGTGTTGCTAATATTTTACTCGAAAAAATCACCAAGGTTTTTTTTGGGGGGGTAAACCTAGCCTAAAACAAGGAGCTGGCAATCTTGCTTGAGGCTTGGTTTACAGTGCATAAAGCAAGGAGCTGGCAATCTTGCTTGAGGCTTGTCTTACAGTGCATAAAGCAATTTGCCAACCTACTGGTACTTTTGCCATAGCTTTTTACAAAAAAAAAAGAGAGGGGGAAGGGAGAGGGAAGAGTTAAACAACCGACAACTACCAACACCCATCTACAGCTTTTTTTTTTGTCTAACCTAACCTAAAGCAAGGAGATGGCAATTTTACTTAAGACTTGGTTTACAGTGCATAAAGCACTGGTATTTTTACCATGGCTTTTTACAAAAAAAAAGAGAGGAGAGAGAGAGAAGAGTTAAACAACCGACAGCTGCCAACACCCACCCTAACCTACTCTAACCTAACCTACTCTAACCTAACCTAACCTAACCTAACCTAACCTACTCTAACCTAACCTAACCTAACCTAACCTACTCTAACCTAACCTAACCTACTCTAACCTAACCTAACCTAACCTAACCTACTCTAACCTAACCTAACCTAACCTAACCTACTCTAACCTAACCTAACCTACTCTAACCTAACCTAACCTAACCTACTCTAACCTAACCTACTCTAACCTAACCTACTCTAACCTAACCTAACCTAACCTAACCTAACCTAAAGCAAGGAGCTGGCAACCTTGCTTGAGGCTTGCCTTACAGTGCATAAAGCAAGGTTGCCAACCTACTGGTATTTTTGCCATGGCTTTTTACAAAAAAAAGGAGAGAGAGAGGGGAGAGTTAAACAACCGACAGCCCACCTACAGTTTTTTTTGTCTAACCTAACCTAAAGCAAGAAGCTGGCAACTTTGCTTGAGGCTTGCGTTACAGTGCATAAAGCAATTTTGCCAACCTACATATACTAAACAAGAAGATAGGTTAGGTTAGGTTAGGTTAGGTTAGGTTAGGTTAGGTTAGGTTAGGTTAGGCAACAAACATATATACTGCCGTAAAAGAGAGGGAGATATGGGTGGATGGTAATATAGTATGTGTGTGCGTGTGTGCGTATAATATGTAGCATTATTAACTAGAGTGTGTTGGCAATTTATTTCCAACTAAAAAAAAATAGAGATGCCAATTTTGCTGTAAGATAAAAAGAGAGAGAGATTTATGGCTGGCAACAGTGGTGAGCGATGTCCTCTCTCTTCTGTGCAATATGACATTATGATGTTACTGTAGTTTTTGACGAGGATTACGAGTTAACTAAAAAACCTGCAACTAGAGAGAGTTGCCAGCACATACACGCTATTGTAAGAGAGATGGATGACTGGGAGGGTGGCAGCATTTCTGGCATTTCAGCAGGTCTGGCAACTGTTGAGAAATAGTGACGTTAGTTAACAGCATTGATAGCAGTGATGCGATGCGATGCATTAACTTGTGAATTTTCGAACTCGTAAAATGATGTGGCTGAAATATAGAGGGAAGAATGGCTATTCACAGTGGCGGATGTACTTCCTGTTTTTTCAAAAGCTAACAATAATGATGGAATTTTATGCTGACGCATTTATTTCGTTCAAAAATTCGTGTTCAGCCCAGATGATGCTAAGTAATTTTCACATCAGCTCAGCCAACTGTTGGGAAATAATGACGTCAGGTAACAGCATTGGTGGGGGTGACGTGATGAATTTACGAAAATAGGAAAATGACAGTGCTAAAAATTGAAGTATAAAACTATTTTCTAGAGCATACACATGATGCTTAGGTTACAACAGCTGTTAACATCAGGTCTGGCAACTGTTGAGAAATAGTGACGTCAGTTAACAGCATTGGTAGCAGTGATGCGATGCGATGCATTAACTTGTGAATTTTCGAACTGGTAAAATGATGTGGCTGAAATGTAGGGGAAGAATGTTCTAGACTGGATTTCTACTAGTCCACGTTGTTAACCTACATATTACTCCTCGACTAATAAACTAGAAGCTCGAGGGGCATCAGGTCTTATTTTTTATTGTGAGCTGCAAGAAGAATATTGTGATTGTGATTGAAATTAACTAACGTGAGTAAATTTGTTTGTTAGCTTGCATGAGTTGGCTTTGTGTTATATAAATAGGTAGTGTTGCTTTTGTGAGTTGATTCTGTAATAACCAAACAAATGTAAAGAAATTGTAGATAAAAACCAAACAATTCTTAAGCATATTGTGCAAGAAATATATACTCGCAAAGCACGCAAAAAGAAGAGAGATAAAGTATACAAGTTTTAAGTGTGTTGCAAGTATCCCCCTTCTTTTTTTTTCTTGTTTTTTTATATATATATTTATTACATATTACTATAAGTAGTAGGAATGGGCGATCCTAGAACGGTCCTTTGACCTACTTTCTCACCTTAATGGATTTCTCTCGTAAGGCATGAGCAGTGTTGCCAACTCCTCACTCGAAAAATCACCAAGGTTTTTGTTTTTTGGGTATAACCTAACCTACAATGAGAGAAAAATGGATAGAAAAAAGCTCTGGCATTATTTTTTAAGCTATTTTTTATGCTAACTCGCTTTTTGACCTACATTTGAAATGACTTACGATATTTTCCTATAAGGCTGTCTCCTCTTACTGTAAGGCCCCCCCCCAGTGTAATCTACTACAACCTGCTAATAAACTTTTGCTCTCAGCGTAATCCGTTTTACGGGGTAAACTAACCTACAATAAAAGAAAATTAGGCAGAAGAAAAGCTCTGGCATCATTTTTTAAGCTAATTTTTTACCTTCTGTAAATCTTGCTCTTATGCTACCTCGCTTTTTGACCTATATTTGAAATGACTTACGATATTTTCCTATAAGGCTGTCTCCTCTTACTGTAAGGCACCCCCCCTAGTGTAATCTACTACAACCTGCTAATAGGCTTTTGCTCTCGGCGTAATTTGTTTTACGCACTAAACTAACCTACAATAAAAGAAAATTAGGCAGAAGAAAAGCTCTGGCATCAGTTTTTTAAGCTATTTTTTACCTTCTGCAAATCTTGCTCTTATGCTACCTCGCTTTTTGACCTATATTTGAAATGACTTACGATATTTTCCTATAAGGCTGTCTCCTCTTACTGTAAGGTCTCTCAGTGTAATCTACCACGACCTTGCACTCTCAACGTAATCTGCCACAATGTTTTGTTATTAAAACTCTCAGGTGTGATTTTCTACAATGTGTGTGTGTGTGAGATAATCAAAATTTTATTTTTTTTTGTTAAGGAAATCCCTACTACAACCTAACAAACTACAACCTAACAAAACTTCTCCTATAATATTTTAAGCCCCTGTTATGATATTTTTCTCCTCATGATGTAAAAATTGGTATTGTAGCGATATTTGAAATCGAGTGTGCTGCGTGAAGGGGGAAGGATGAATATATTTTATTGCAATTTTCCAAGTCCCGGTCAAGTCTGTCAAATGACGGACGGATGTTGAACAAGAGAGTGTTCACTCGAATATGGAGTAGGTTACGAGAATGAACAGGAAATTACATTGTGTTGGTTTCGAAATACCGTCCTCTTATCTCTAATGAAATTCTAAAGCCTTTTTATTACATTGAAATACCTGTAATGCGAAAGGAATTTCCCCGTACTATCAACATTGACGCAATAACTCAAATTCAACAATATGTAGACCTTGGGATGATGGAAGTATATATA
Source organism: Lepisma saccharinum (assembly GCF_977018435.1). Taxonomy (NCBI): domain Eukaryota; kingdom Metazoa; phylum Arthropoda; class Insecta; order Zygentoma; family Lepismatidae; genus Lepisma; species Lepisma saccharinum. The sequence goes on from NW_028142891.1 coordinate 65,869, forward strand.
GTGACGTCAGTTAGCAGCATAGATACCAGTGATGCAAGTCCTCTTATCTCTAATGAAATTCTAAAGCTTTTTATTACATTGAAATACCTGTAATGCGAAAGGGGATTTCGCGTGCTATCAACATTGACGCAATAACTCAAATTCAACAATACGTAGGCCTTGGGATGACGGAAGTATATATAGTGACGTCAGTTAGCAGCATAGATACCAGTAATACAATGCGATGTATTATTCAAAATGATGTGGCTGAAATGTAGGGGAAGAATCTTCTAGAGCGGATTGTCTCGGATTTCTATTGGTCCACGTTGCGTTGGCTAACATTTCACTTTTGACCTTATTAGAAAACCGTATAAAACTTAAAGCACTGGTGTAGAAAGTTCTGTTTTTATTTTAAACGATAGTGAAGAGCATTTCTGCAGTATTTTCCAAAAGTAAGTAACTTTGTTTCTTAGCTTGCATGAGTTGGCTTTGATTTATAAGTATGGTTTTGTTTTTGTGAGTTGATTTTTGAAACTGGACCTACAGTTTCAAGAACCACTTGTACCTCCACCGGGTATCGAACTCTTGATTACAAGACAACGACGTTATCGCTGCGCCATCGCAGAGGCTAGTGGAAGTACTGATTGATTTGATGTTTTAAGTCTACTTTATGCACAGTGAGACGAATCGGGGGTGGACCTACAGTTTTAAGAACTACTTGTGGGGGTATCGAAACCTTGATTACAAGGCAACGACGCTACCGCTGCGCCATCGCAAAGTCTAGTGAAAGTCCATAGTTATTCGAATCTTATTTATTTAAAATATTTAGTTTTTATGCACGCTTATTGATATTAAACCTCAAATTAAATAAAATCTGACAACTATATCCAATTATACTTATGGCTACAGAACGAGCATTCGCAAAAAAGTGGCTTGAGATTTTTTTTTACCACGTAAACAAAATGGCCGACATGCCAAATATGAACAGGCTATATAGATTTGAGAGAGAGAGAGATGGATAGGAAAAAAAATTAATTAAAATTTAATTTTATGATTGCAACACACGGAACTTAATGATTGATTTATTGATTTAGTTTATTTTACTTTGCGTTTTGTATTTTTTGGCTAATTTGCGAAGATTTGGGGATGAGTGATGAAATGGATGAATAGACATTCACAAACAACCAAGCCCGACCGGGATTTGAACCCGGGGGACTCTTGGCGTTGCAGTGCGATGTGCTAACCAGTCGGCCACAGGGTCGGGGCAAACACGGACATACATAAAAATTAAATGTTTGGTGCTGATCACATCACATATTACCAACTATGTATTGGACTTCCTATATGCACAGATATGAATTTATTTTTGCTTGTTGTAGTGCAAATATGTCGTCTGGGGGCCTCCTCCATGGTGCAGTGGTAGGTAGGTTTGTATTCAAGGGTTCGATACTCGCTGGAGGCACAAGTGCTTCGGATAACACTTTAAAACTCTGTAGGTCTAGTCCCGATTAGTCTTACTGCACATAAAGTGGACTTAAAAAAAAATACCAACTTAAATGTTGTCCGGTTCGGGTGACCTAGACCTACAGTTTAAAATATTATGGTATTATTATTTCTGCAATTATTTGCAATCTTGGCCAGAGAGAGAGAGAGGGGGAGGAGAAAAAATAATATTTTGTTTCAATATCGAGCTTATATTTAAATTTATACATGTGCGCATGCGCGCAGGGGGTAAATTTTATTTTTTGATCGGGTGGGTTGTAAGGTGAGTGAACATGTAGGAAAAGTACTGGTATATTAATTGATTTATTGATTTAGTTTATTTTAATTTGCGTTTTGTATCTTTTGGCTAATTTGCGAAGATTGGGGATGAGTGATGAAATGGATGAATAGATATTCACAAACAACCATGCTCGACCGGGATTCGAAGCCGGGACCCTTGGCATCGCAGCGCGATGTGCTAACCACTCGGCCACAGGGTTGGGCAAGTACTGGTATATACATAGATCAAAGTTACATGGTTCTAGACCCCATAGGAGCCGAGAAAATCAACGTCTTGGAAAACGTCTTAAGACAAATATCTTAATCTTTAAGAAAGTCGACTTCCGGTCTGTCAAGATGTTACTTCCGGTCTGTCAAGAAAATTTTCTTAAGACAATTATCTTAAGACGTTTTCTAAGATGTTGATTTTCTCGGCTCCTAATTGAGCTAGGATGATGATTGTGGGTTTGTTGGATAGGTTTTGATGATAACTACTCAACTACAAGCAAGCCCCCCCCTCAATTTGTTTAAGAAATTCGATTTGATCCTAAAAAACACGTGTTTTGGATGTGATTTAGATTAAAAATTTTGTAATTGGGAATGTAGAAAAGCTATTCTTGCTTGTTGGCGATATTTTTTAAAACTGCTCTGTGACCCTCTCGTTTTTCACGTCGTACGCGAAGGACTTCTCTGCAATCAGGATGACGCTGCACAGAGTATCGGCAGGCAGCGCGTCGTGGAACTCGCAGACGACCTTGATGTTGGTTCGATCGTTGACCACCACCTGTTTTCTTTTTGTGGTGTTGATGACGAACATCGGCCTGCGGATTTTGAATTCGCTGGGGGTGTAGTACATGTCCACACTTCCCTCGGTCACGCGTTTGTAAGCCGTGTAAGCTTCGTAAAGTTTGAGGTAATCATCTTTGGTTATGTCCAGGTTGTAATTCTCGCGCGGGAACACTTCGTTGCGTCCATTCTTCAGATAAACGTTCTTGATCTTGCAGTCGTCGAACTTGCTGGAATCTTTTTCCTGATTCTTGTCCCTCCCGGTCTGAAAGAGCACTACGACGAAATCTGGCATGTCGAACTGTATGTTGTTGAACTGCGTCGTCACGTCGAATTCCATGTGACTCCCCGACGCCATTTTCTGCACGCACTGGTAACCGTGAAAGTGAATCGGCACCTGCGGACTTTTCAAGATCTCCGCTTTGTACTTGAGGGCGTAGTTCGTTTCGTATTCCACCACCGGCATTCTCAATTCCATGCTTCGGATGACGCATTTCGCCGCTTCGGGTAAAGTGTTGGCTATCGGCGTGGTGCCGTCCGGACCCAAAGTAGCGTATCGCATCAGTGCGTCGTTGTCGTTGGCCGCTCTTCGAAACGTAACCCTCAGTCCTCCCTTCCACATGATCTCCTTGTAGTCCGAGAAGAAACCAGGCAGCAGACGCATGGGAAAAAGCACCGTGTGACTTCTCGTCGATATTTTGGTCCCGGCTTCGAATCCCCCGGCCTGGTAGTACGCTGCGTCCGTTTTGGATAATTTCAACGTTCCCACTGCCGTCGACGTGATGCCTGGATAATCTATTCTGTCGATGACGGTGTTGTGTTTCCTCACCTCCACCTGCGAGAACAGGTGAGGCACGAAGTTGTCCACGAGTATCAAGTTTGCTGCTGCGGGAAACGCGTCTCCGCTTTCTTTCTTCACCACGTCGAATTGAAGGTAGAGGTCCGCTCTGTGAGGATGAACGAACCCATCGCCTACGTCCACGTCGTATTCGATCTCTCTGTTCGCCTCGTTGAGATTGGCGAACGTGCGACGGTTGGGAGGGAAAGATTGCAATTCGTAACTTTCGATTTGCTCCATTTTTTTTTCACTATGTGTGTTATTTATTATACGTTGATCTCCACGATGGCCGTCGTAGTGGCACCTGCGAAATCCACCACGTCTCCTTTCTCGTTCGTCACCACCAACTCTATGTCGTCTATGCGGTTGCGACATACTGGAAAATAGATCGGCGAAGAGGGTGTGTAGATGATCGGTTCCATGAACTCGGAACTTGGTTTGAAAGTGGCTATGATTCCCGTCTGCTTGTGACTTCCTAACAATCTGTCCGAAGATTTCGTGATCATACCTTCCGCCACGTTGCAGTGTACGTTCAGAGTTTCTATGGCCAAGAATTTAGGAATGTTGGTTGCTACGTGCTTGATGCCAGCTTCGAGTTTGGTGTCGTTCTCGAAACCTAAAAGTTCTCCCATGGTGCCCAGGTCCACGGTCTCCGTCGCGGATAGGATTTCCACTCTGTGCGTGACCGAATTTTGAGAAAGGTAGGTGCCTTTGGGTAACTGAGCTTGCAAAGTGGAAAGATTGTATTGTCCTGGCGTGACGACGATGTGTTCGCTTCCGACGCTAATTTTGTTGTTGTGCTGCGTGACGTTAGGTATGAGGTACATGCTGTAGAATGCACGCAGAGCCACGGATTTAGGATAGACGATGTCGTCGTGCAGCGTGAGTTTCAAGATTGAAGATTCGCTCGTGAGATGGAACACGCCCATCCTAGTGATGCTGTTTGAGGTTCCACAATGCTTTCTGGAAATCCTCGATCGTAGGGTTATTTATTTTAGAGAGAAACGCGAGCACGGAGAGGCAGAGATGACCACAGTTCACGTCTTCGAAATTTTGAATGCGTTCGTCGTTGTAGTATATAGAGGTTTTGTTCGTCTTCAGATAATAAATTAAATTTGTAGGTGGAACACCTCCGAAAGAATCGAAAACGAATGCTTTATCATCGTTTTTGTAGTAACATATCCAATGCGTGCCTGGATTTTCTTGACCGTCCAAGTTGACTACTCCGCATTCTCTTTTTTTAACGCTTGAAGGTAGCGAGTCGGACATGAAAACTCCTCTGAAGTATTTGATTTGTAACGGTTCGATCAGAGATTCAATGTCTCGGTTGGTGAGTGCTTCTGTTTCTTTTTTTTAAACTTTCTCATCACGCCTTTTCCTCCTTTCTTCTCCATGGCCAGGTTGTGACGTTTCTGTTCTTCCAATTCTGCTTTGTTCTTCTTCGAATCGATGACGGTTTTCGCGATGGCGGCACTTCCGCCAGCCAAACTTCCAACAGCCCCCAATGCTGCTAGGATGGCCGGGATGCTGAATATGAAACCTCCGACCTTTTGCTGTTTCCGCGAACGCTGCAATCTTTTCAATTGAGGTGTGCTGAGCAGCAATTTCATTCCGTGTCCTTTCGACAAGCAAGAACGTTTCATCTCGCGTTGTTTCTTGGTGAGTAACCCATCGAGAGCACCTAGATTTTTAAGATTGGAGTATGGTATCTGGTACACGACACCCTTGGGCTTCATGTTGATGCTCTATGTGTTATTTTCACAGGATGTTATTTATATATATATTCTGAGATTTTTTCTCGTGTAGTTTTTTTACGGTATGTTATTTATATATAAATATTCTGAGATTTTTTTTTCACGGCCCCACAGTCGCTACACAAATTCTATTACGTGCTTTGTTTTCTTGCCAAGAAGTTCCTTTGCCCCCTTGTACACGATTCGAGTTTTGTTCTCGATTAAAATAGATAACTTCTCGTCCGATAACATGTTAGCGTATCGATCTGGTAAAAATAGACTGTATTGTGCGTTGAGCAACAGGCGTACCTTGGGGCCATACTGGGTAGAAACGATTGAACCGGAAGTTATCGTGTAAGATTTGTCGACTTCCAATTCCCGAATTTTTACATACTCGAATGACAAATTTAGCATTTGTTTTAATGCTTGGAGCTCACTCATTTTTTCAGTTGTCATATCGAAGAAGAGAAATTTTCAGTGTGTGTGTTAGAGAAATTTAATTTTTTTTCACGATGTGTGTTATTTATATATACCGAAGATTATTTTTTTTCACGATGTGTGTTATTTATATATATTTTTTTCATGATTTGTATCGAAGATTTTTTTAACAGAGGAAGAAAGTTCGTGCTTCGGAGAACGCGATGATTTGCGTGATGATTTCTTCAGTTTCCTGTTTGGACTTACGCCAATCTACTGTGTACCGTCTTCTTCCCTGCCTTGCCTCGTGCAGTTCGTCCAACCTTTCGTTTAATTTTTCCCCTGCAGCCGACAGAAGAGTGTCGAGATCACTGCACCTCATTCCACTGATCTCCCGAAGATGGTCCTTGAGAACCATTTCACAAGGGATGCGAAATTCCGGCGTCGTTCTAGCTATGATCACAAGTTTATTAACATCTCCGTTAACTACCTTTTTGAATATTTTAGATAGTAGTTCGTGCGGCAAATCAGTTATGCAAGCCATGTTGTTTTTTTTTACTGTATGTTATTTATATACCCCACCCCAATTTTTGTTTTGTGTTCATGGCGATGGTGGTACCCAGTGCGGCGACCCGTTCACCCAACGATGCGTCTCTGCTCACGAATCTTTCGAAAGCTGCGTGCTCTAACTTTCTGTCTGCTTCGTGACGTGCATCCAGATCCGTCTGCGTGGTGTTGTAGGCGATGTCGTGATCTTTGCATGCTGCGTCCAACAGATTCACACCCTTGTCTCCTCTCTCCAATCTTTTCTCGAGTTTGGTGCCTGGTCCGCAGTACTGGTAGCCAGGTAGATGCATCTCGAAAGGTAACTTGTTGATGATGTCGTTCACGAGTCCCTTTCCTTCGGCCACGTTCCAAAATTTCGGAGGCAGCGTGTTGATGATTTTGATCAGGTAACCTATGCCCTTGTCGTCGTTCACGATGAAGTTGGAAAGTTTCGTGCTGATCATGTCCACGATGCCAACCTTCTCGTTGTAGAAATTACGGTTGCCTGCATTCTCCTCGCCGGCTATCACCAACAATCGGTCCACGAGTTTCCTAACGTCGTCCACCCAAACGAATTCTTTGGGTAGCGTGTTGTAGCGTTTGACGCCGCTGCCTGTTTTGACCTGGTTCCAAATCGGTTTGATGAGATTCCTGTACTTCTCGCCGCTGCTCGATTTCACCCTATTCTGCGAGGCGTCGTTGTTCTGGTACAAGGCATCCGTCATGATCAGAATTTCCTTGTAACTTTGGTAATCTTCGTCGGTGTAATCTTTCGGCTGCTTTTTGGCGACGAGTTCCCACAGTCCCACCGTACCCGGATACCTGTTCCAACTATCCTTGTCGCCTAAATTGACTTTAATGTCGTTGCCTTCGAAGGTCACCTTCGATTTCCCAATCTTCCACACCACACCGCCGCCTTCGCTGGTTTCCATGCTGGGATACAATCCGAACACTTCATCCTTGTCGAATTTCCCCGTGCTCAGGTAGTCTCGTGCCAAAGGTCCCAACTCGATTTTATCCGAAGACGTGCTACCAATGGCTCGACGTCGTGCCGGTGCATCCTTCAGTTCGAACGGCGTCGAAGGAATGCTCGAAATGGGCGTGGGTACGGCGTAACTTTTAGCTGCGAGTGGTACGAGTTCGTTGATCAAATTTTTATTTTGTTCCGTGACACTTTTAATTTCTTTACCTAGACCGCTGATGGCATCGATCACAGGTTGATCCTGACGTTTCTTCTCTTCGTAGAATCCGCGATTCTCGGATTTCCAACCTTTGAAGCGTTTGGCGAGGTATTTTCGCAACTTGAGATTTTCGTCCTCGATTTTTCGTTTCGTCATGACGTTTATTTATATACGTCGTTTCTCACAACGTTGCAACGTTTAGAAAGTCGTTGATTTTGTTTCTGTATTTTCCGTCGTTGGGTTTCCTCGTCATGTCGATCGTCGCGAATCCAAAATCGTCACCGTTCCAGCAAGTAGAGCAGCAGCGTTCCGAAAATTGATTGTAGTTCATGTCTCCGCCTACGTAGTCATCGTACGCGTGCTTGAGGTTGGTGTGATCTTGACGAAACAAACATATGAAATTAGCGTTGTCGCGTACTAACTGTTTTGGAATTTTGGAAAACGTTTGAGCTAGGTAAAAACAATCCATTCCTTTGTGACGACCTTGCGTGAAAAAGTTGCGAATTTCATTTTGATTTTCCAGGATGGCGTCGTCGAACACAACAACTGAATTTTCACGACAATCGTCGAGTGGTTTTATTTCCGAGGCGAATGTTGCAATGTCCAGACCATCGTACAGTTTCATCAGTTGCTGGTATTTGGATTGCTCTAAACTTTTCGAGAACACGTACAGGTGCCTGTTCTTCCAATCTAACCAATTCGGTGCGAGGAGAAAATTGTCCACGAGCAGTGTCGTTTTCCCACACCCCGAAGGACCTACGATCAGACAGCGGATGCTGTCGGGAAGCCACTCGCCGTTCTTTTTCTTCGTTTGACTTTCCGGATCCGGTAGACGCTTCACCACGTTCCACGTACTCACAAGATCACTTCGTTCGCGTCGATCCAACTTTTTTCCGGAAGTCCCAGCCATTTGACAAACAGTTTGTCACCTTTCCTACGCAATACTTTCTCGATGAGGTACGTGTCGGGGTGTTTCGTTTTAGAGAGTTCCTCTTCGTAAAATCTCCCTTTCAAAATCTCGCCGCTACTATCTTTTATTATATACGTGTGTCGGTTTCCGGGTAAAACTCGAACCACCGTAAAAAGTTCCGTGCTCCAATTTTTTGTGAATCCCTTCTCGAAGGCGCGTTTGAATTTGCTGATCCTCACCCGGTCTCCAATTTTGTATTTAGCTTTTTTGTCGTGGGTGTGTACTTTGGACAGTAAACTGTAGAAATTAAACGCTGCTCGTCAGACTTAGTAACGTCGGCTGGCTTCATGCCTATCGTTCTGTGTACCGTATCATTATAGGTGTCGACGAGTTCCGGCAGGATGTCGACCCATTTGTAATTTCCCCGAAGCGTGAATCGTTTCCACATGTGTGTTTTCAAGGTTCGATTGAATCTTTCCACGATGCCGGCTTTGATGTGACTGAAGGTCGAATAATGTCGAATCTTGTGTTTTTGAATAAACTTTTGGAATACGGCGTTGTAAAATTCCTTACCCTTGTCTGTTTGCAGAAACCGTGGTCGTCTGCCACCGCTTTCGCGAAAAATTAATTTGAATGCTTCCGTGACGCATGTTCCCGTTTTCGCCTTCAAAGGTAGAGCCCATGCGAATTTCGAAAACGTGTCTATGACGGTGAGAAGGTACTTGTTGCCCTTGTTCAATTTATGTACGTTTTTCAAATTGCCGCTGCTCATCTCCACGAGGTCGCTTTGCCAGAGGTCGTCGATGCCCTTGGTTACCACAGCCAAACGTTCGTAGTTGCGGCGTGCAGGTTTATGCAATTCTTCGACGATGGCCTGCCTTGACATTTTTTTGTTTAGAGATTACGTTTGAAGAGAAGCACAAGCGTGATGGGATTCAAAGAGGGTGGCACTTCGCTCGTGTTTTGAATGATCAGCTTATCGCCGGCACTCACGTCGAAAACGGTGAGATCTTCGTCTTCGTGTATTTCATATATGTTGCGCGTTTCGTTCCAACGTGCCAGAGGAATGTTTCCTGCTTTCTGGACACCACGATTCGATATTAAGGTCATGGTGGGAACGCTAGCTTTTCTACCGTGAGACCAGTACGAAAATTCGTTTATTTGAATCGTGCCATCGAGGAGAAACTTGTAGTACGGATGATAAGGATGCAACATGTACAGTTTGTTACCTTCGACGAACGTGGAGATTCTCTGTTGATTGGGTACGCTGTTGATTTCGATGGCTTGCAGAGAATGGAGTTTAGCGAATTTAGTGTCGATGCTAACGAGGTTGCTCTGAAGCTGACCCAGTGTGTTTTGTACGGGCACCAAATGCTCGACTATGGTATCCGTTACGGTAGAAAATGACGGTTTGATTTTCACTTCCACGTTCAACTGCTTGGAGCTTTCGTTGAGTTCTTGCAACTTGGCACCGAAAGAGGCCAGCGTCGATTCCTGCGTGGATTCCAGCACTCCAACTTGATTTTTGATGTTGACGACAATACTCTGAAGGTTCTCGACTTGATTCAATTTCGAGCTCTTCTCGGTAAGATCGTTCACGATGATTCGCATCTCTGTAAACTGCGTGTGAAGGTCGGCAACGCTCTGCGAAGTGGGCAGCGTCGACACCAGCGAAGCAAGTTCGTCTCGAATCTGTTCCACGTTCGCCGTTTCCGTTTCTAGTCGTTTCAGCATACGTGATATGTTTCTTTTCAAAGCATGCAATTCTTTGGAGGTGGGGAGATTGGCCACCCTACTCTCGAGATCGCTCAACGAACTTTTGATGTCGCTCGATTCGGATAGTGCCGTCACCGCCGTTTTCAATTTTTCCAAATCTTCGCTCGAAGGCACGCTCGTCCGTAACGATTCCAAGTCACCCTGTATGTTGTCCAGTACGTGATGAAAATGAGCGAGATTCGTTTCGACGTTCAAATTTTCTAAATATTCGATCTTCTGCTGAACCGTGCTCAACGCGTCTTGAATGCTCGTCAACGCTCTCGCTTCAGCGTGAATATTTTAATTTCTTCGTTGATCAATTCCAGAGACGCCTGAAGCGTAGCGATGGTGGTTTGAATGTGTTCGAAATCTCGATACGCCTCCAATTGAATTTTTATGTTCGCGACGCTTTTACCGATGACCTGCAGTTCGTCCGACGATGGTAGGTTCGTCATGGTATCTTCCAAAGTCTGCAACTTGGATTTAATTTCTTCCAACGTGCTGGTGAATTCTTCTTGTAATTTGGAAACAACAACGTGCAAGCGTTCTACATCAATATCGTTCACCACGGTTTGAAGTTCGGAGAAATTATTTTCGATTGCGGAAGTTCGTTCTTCGATTTCGAGTTTCAATTTTTCCAAATCTTCATTTTTCGATTGAAATTGCTGTAATTTGGCCAAATCATTTTGAAGCGAATCCACGCTCAACTGTATATTTTGAACGTTGTCGTAAGAAGGTACGTCGACATAATTTTTTTCAGCGCCTTCAGTTCGGAATCTATTTTCAGAATGGGGTCAAGACATTGCGTTTGGAGCGTGGCGATTTCCGACTCTAAACTTTTGTTTAAGGTCTCCTGCAAAGCGATCAAATCGGTCCTCAACTTCTTAACTCGAATGTCCAACATGAGAATCTCTTCTGCATGGTCTACACGCTTGGTGTTGCCGAAAATGTCGTTAGGCATTTTTGGTTAATGGTTATTTATAATAGGATAGACGATTCGTAATTCTACAAAAAGAGGAATGAGTTTGTCGTAATCTCCGAGGAGTTCCACGTACAGGTAATCTCCGGCAGACACATCGTACGTAATGTTAGAAAGCATCTTGTCGTGCTTGATTCGAAAAATGTTCTTGCCGGTAGAAATTTTGATTTCGCCTGCGTTTTCCGGATTCACGGTGATTTGAAGTTTCCCGTCGATCGGAATTTCGTAGAAATGTAAATTGTTATTAAAAACATAAAACATCTTGCCCACGTCCTCATCCAATTTCGTCCAAATGCTGTTGAGGTGAATAATCAACAGACCGTTGAGTTTAGTTAACGCGGAAGGTAGAAATTCATGATCTGTCGTCGTGCGGTGTACAGTCTCCATTGTTTGCTTTCGGAAACCAAAAAGATTCATGTTGGTTATTTAAAAAAAAATTGAGGTCATATCTAATATAAATAACACCACAAAAAAAATGTGCAATTTTTAGTAACTTCATCTTTTTTTCTTAGCAAAAAAAATGGAGAAGAAGGAAGCGAAACGTGCATGCGACCAATGTGGGAAATATATATCTATTTCTAACTTGAGAAGACATCGGAAGGATATGCATGGCGAAGGATCAAGTAAGAGAGAGCTCGATGTTGACGATCAAGCGCCACGAAAGAAGCAGAAGAGTGCCGGCGAAAATATTCGTAATATTTTAACCGAGGAGACTTTCCGATCTGAAGAAACAACTGATCTAAACATCTTTTTTCGCTCGGTCAAAAGCAAGTTAATTTCATCTATCACCGAAGTTTTGTTGCAATGCTCGTTGAAAATCCACCTCATCGTTTCCGTCATTTACGAAAACATGAAAAAAGAGCGAGAAACTTTCCATCATTACACTGGTGTAAAGAGCCTCCACGCCACCGATGTCGATGAGGTGGATGCCATTTGCAACCAGATGTTTGACGCTTTGTTGAACAAGCACGAGACTTTCGAACAACGTGGATCGGGTTGGACACTTTGCGGTTCGCCTCACACTTTAACTTTGAAGGTGGCACGATACAACCCGATGGGAGCATCCAGCTACATCGATTTGCCTCGGGAAATAGCCGCTAAGAAAGCCATCATCAACATTCAAAATGAAGATAACAGATGCTTTTTGTGGTGCATCATTGCCGATCATCACCCAGCCAATAATAACAAACATCGTTTATACCACTACAACAAGCCAGAATATCTCTCAGAATTTGAAAAACCTATGGCTGGCATTAATTACCCTGTAAATCTAGGAGACATTAGTAAATTTGAGGCACAGTACAAGACAGATAAAAACGAAAGTATAGCAGTACACATCTTCGGATTAGACAAAAAAACAAACGCCATCTACGTTCTCAGACACAGCAACATTAAAAGTAATCGTGTCATCAGATTACTCCTGATCGAAGATGATGATAATTATCATTACTGTCTAATTCAGAATCTTCCAAAATTAACAAGAAGTCAAATTACCACACATCAACATAAAATTCGAGTATGCGACAGATGTCTGAGTATATTCTACGGTCGAGGAAAAAAGAATGCTGATGAAGAACTCCAAGATCATCATGAAATGTGTAGTAAACATCCGGCTACGGCTATTAAAATGCCTTCTCATGACATGACATTTTCCAACTACAAGGCGTTACTCTGGCATCCCTTGGTGATATGCGCCGACTTTGAAAGTTTCCAACTTCCACTCGCCACATGCGAACCGAATCCCAGCGTATCGAGCACCACCGAAATTCTACATCACGAAGCCTGCGCTTTTGGATTGATGGTCAACAACACAGGCAAGGTTATTTTACATCGTGGCAATGATGCTCCACAAAAATTCATTCAAACCCTGAAACAGATGGCCATACAATTCGCTCCTCTACTAAGAGAAGACAAAGCAATGGAGCCTCTCACCCAGGAAGAGAAGGAAGCATACGACCTTGCCTCTCAGTGTGGTGTGTGCGAAAGTAACTTCACCCTCGAAAATGTCAAAGTTCGCCACCACAACCATCACACGGGAAAATATGTGGCCCCCGTGTGTAACAACTGTAATCTTCAAATCAAAAAACCAAATTTTATTCCCGTATTCATTCACAATTTGGAGGGCTACGACGCCAAAATCTTCATAAAGGAGATGGGATGCGACGCTCAACCCATTAGCGTCATACCTCGCACCAACGAGAAATTCATTTCATTCAGCAATAATGTGGACGTTGGAAATCGCAATCACATACAAATTCGCTTCTTGGACTCCTACAACTTTCTGTCTTCGAGTTTGGCGACACTCGCGTCTCAACTCACCGACGATGATTTGGTCGCCACCAGGAAATGTTTCGGCGACCAACATTTAGCACTGTTGAGACGCAAGGGTGTTTACCCGTACGAATACATGACGGATGCTTCCAAATTCTCAGAAACATCGTTACCATCGAGAGAAGCATTCTACAGTCGCCTTAGCGACACCTGTAGCACCGAAGAGGACTACCATCATGCTCAGCTCGTCTGGTCTACATTCTCTTGTCAAACCATGGGCGACTATCACGATCTGTATCTGAAACTGGATGTTACGCTATTGAGCGACCGTTTTCATCTCCATCGCTCGAGAGGAATGGCAGCATATGGTTTGGACCCCGCTTTCAGCTACACCACACCGGGTTATTCTTGGCAGGCGATGTTAAAATCCACGAAGGTGGAGATAGAACTCATCAAAGACGTCAATCAACTTTTGTTTGTTGAAGAGGCAAAACGTGGTGGAATCGTCCAGTGTCCCCTTCGATACGTCAAAGCCAACAATCCATATGTCGCCGATTTCGATGCAAAAAAACCAACAAACTTCTTGGCATACTGGGACATGAACAACCTGTATGGTTATGCTATGTCCGAGCCTCTGCCCATCGGAGAATACGAATGGATGAGCGAGCAGGAACTTCAAGATTGTTTGGAATGGAGCGAAGATCATGAAAATGGATGTTTCCTGAAAGTAGATTTGGAATATCCTGCATCGCTTCATCGAGAACACCATGGATTTGCGATGGCACCTGTGATGGAATCGGCTCCGGAGAAGAAGCTGATGCTCACCTTCAAGAGCAAAGAGAATTACGTGGTGCATTATCGTCTCCTACAATTCTACCTCCGGCATGGATTGGTTTTGAAGCGCGTGCACTCGGGATTGAAGTTTAGACAGACCAGGTGGCTAGCACCCTATATCGACGGCAACACTCAACGTCGAGCATCAGCTTCTTCTTCCGCAGACAAAGACCTATACAAATTGATGAACAACAGCATCTACGGCAAGAGCATGGAAGATGCGAGGAAAAGAAAAAATATCAACTTGGTCTCCGACCCGAAGAGAATAAACAAGCGCGTCGCTCAGCCCACGTACAAAAACTTCACGATACTGAGCGACACGTTGGTATTGATCGAACGTGCTCTCCACCTCATAACATTCGACAAACCAATCGCCGCGGGAGTCGCGATCCTCGAGTTGTCGAAGCTGGCCATGTACAAGTTTCACTACGACATCATGAAACCACGCTATGGAGAGGCCATCGAGGTGGCGTACACCGACACGGACAGCTTCGTGTACAACATCCACACCGATGATCTATACGAAGATCTGAAAAACATGAGCCAGCATTTCGACTTCTCGAACTATCCAAAAGATCACGCTCTCTTCGACGACAGCCAGAAAATGACAATCGGGAAGATGAAGGATGAAGTCAACGGCCGCATCATCACGGAGTTTGCGGGTCTTCGAGCAAAAATGTATGCCATCAAAATTCAGGATGAGACCGAAATAAAAAAAGCAAAAGGGGTGGGGCGTTCGAGCACAAACAAACTAACCGTAGAAGATTACAAGTCGTGCTTGTTCGACAAAAAAATCAAACGCATGACCGAACATCGGATCACGAGCACCATCGACAAATTGCGTACATCCACAATCAACAAAGTGGCGCTTGATCCCCACGACACCAAATTGAGGCTACTGGACTGCAACATCCACACCCGAGAATGGGGATACCATGACGAGGAAGAAATCTGCTCGCACCATTAGACTTCTACATCAAAAAAGTGCGTATTATTTCTTGCACCACTTTTTTTTTAAAAAAAAGCAATTATTCACACTAATTTTTGCATTCACACTTTTTTTTATATTTTTCTATTATTTTTTTTAAAAAAAACAATTATTCACACTAATTTTTGCATTCACACTTTTTTTTATATTTTTCTATCATATTATGTACTCTATTTTGAGGATATTTTTTTATTTCTTTCAGATGCTGCACCCCCTACGGAAACTTTTTTTTAGTTCTTACACATTCCATTCTTAACCTAAAAAATTTTTCTTCTCTTCAATCATAAAACACACACATTACACACGGAGGTCCTCTGTAGAGAGTCATGGGGGGTTTAAAAAAAAGAACCCATGAAACTCTACAAAGGCATGGCTTTGTTAGCCGTGGCCATTAGAACTGTGTTGGGCACCACGCACCCCTGGCGGGATATTTTCTTTTTTTGGGGGGCCAGGGATTTTCTTAACAAAAAATAAAATTTTGATTATCTCACACACATTGTAGAAGATCACACCTGAGAGTTTTAATAACAAAACATTGTGGCAGATTACGCTGAGAGTGCAAGGTCGTGGTAGATTACACTGAGAGACCTTACAGTAAGAGGAGACAGCCTTATAGGAAAATATCGTAAGTCATTTCAAATATAGGTCAAAAAGCGAGGTAGCATAAGAGCAAGATTTGCAGAAGGTAAAAAAAATAGCTTAAAAAACTGATGCCAGAGCTTTTCTTCTGCCTAATTTTCTTTTATTGTAGGTTAGTTTAGTGCGTAAAACAAATTACGCTGAGAGCAAAAGCCTATTAGCAGGTTGTAGTAGATTACACTAGGGGGGGGCCTTACAGTAAGAGGAGACAGCCTTATAGGAAAATATCGTAAGTCATTTCAAATGTAGGTCAAAAAGCGAGGTAGCATAAGAGCAAGATTTGCAGAAGATAAAAAAATAGCTTAAAAAACTGATGCCAGAGCTTTTCTTCTGCCTAATTTTCTTTTATTGTAGGTTAGTTTAGTGCGTAAAACGGATTACGCCGAGAGCAAAAGTTTATTAGCAGGTTGTAGTAGATTACACTAGGGGGGGGCCTTACAGTAAGAGGAGACAGCCTTATAGGAAAATATCGTAAGTCATTTCAAATGTAGGTCAAAAAGCGAGTTAGCATAAAAAATAGCTTAAAAAATAATGCCAGAGCTTTTTTCTATCCATTTTTCTCTCATTGTAGGTTAGGTTATACCCAAAAAACAAAAACCTTGGTGATTTTTCGAGTGAGGAGTTGGCAACACTGCTCATGCCTTACGAGAGAAATCCATTAAGGTGAGAAAGTAGGTCAAGGGACCGTTCTAGGATCGCCCATTCCTACTACTACTATATACACCAAGCATATGCAAAATAGCAATATGCAGGGGTGTAAGAGGACGACTTTCTGGTAAGACGCCTAACAGTTAACCTCACTTCCACGTAGTACACTCTGGACTGTAGAGTAACGAGGCTCTGTGCTTTTGATATTTAGTGGAGGTACATAGTGTTTCGAATTTTATTATTATTTAGTTTTATACACAGAAAAGATATTAAACATAAAATTAAATAAAATAATATCTAATTATGTTTTTTTATCACAACAAGCATTCACAAAAAATAACAATAATGTGGTTTAAAGTTTTTTAACGTAATTGCTACGTAAACAAAATGGCCGACTTGCAATGAGTGTGTCAAAGTTTTTTAAGCCTAATTGCTACGTAAACAAAATGGCCGACTTGCAATGACCGTGTCAAATATGAATAGATTGAGAGATGGAAAGAGAAGTTAAATATGCTTAAATAAAGTGCTCTTCTGTGCATAGCACCATACCATAAAAGCATATAGGAAAACTGCCATGTTTATGCATGGAACTTAAATATACATATAAAATTAAAATATTTGGTGCTGACCACATCACACATTGCTGATTTTGCATTGTATTTTCCTATATTCACATATGTACAATAAAACTAATCGGGACTAGGCTTTTAGTTTTTTTAAAATAGGATCCGAACCACTATGTACTTTTATCGGGTTCGAACCTAGGACCTCTTGATTACAAGGCAACAATACAACTACCGCACTTTCGAGCCCTAATGAATATGTAGGAAAAAACAACGGTATATACATAATCCAAAATTGCGTGGTTCTAGGCCCCATAGGAACCGAGAAAATCAATGTCTTGGAAAACATCTTAAGATATTTGTCTTAATCTTTAAGAAAGTCGACTTCCGGTCTGTCAAGATGTTACTTCCGGTCTGTCAAGAAAATTTTCTTAAGACAAAAATCTTAAGACGTTTTCCAAGACATTGATTTTCTCGGCTCCTAATTGAGCTAGGATGATGATTTTAGGTTTGTTGGATAGGACTCGACGAAAACTATTCGACTAGCAAATAAAATCGATTCCACCCCCTCAAGTTTCAAAAATATAGACATTTTTTTTATTTTTTGAGAAACTTGATTTGCCGGCTTAGTTTTTACTCTAATTTGAAAATTTTAATGATATTTGATAAAAAATTGAATGTACTCTACAACCTATTGGAAACATAATGATTAGCACTTACTGTTTTCGAGTTATTTTAAATTTAAATTTCAAGATGTAATTTCTAAGTTGTTTTGTAACTCGTAAACTATGGGTCGTAGAAAACCCATTCTTGTTTTATCTGCTATTGCCCGACAAATACTATAAACACAAATAATGTTTATTGTTTGATTTAAAAAAATCGAAAATAACTTTGTTTTCTGAAAATAAAAAATGTGTGTATGGAAAAAAAAATACGATTATATCAGCCGAAACAATAGAATATATATAAACAAGTATATTTTCATAGTGTCATACCTCTACTAGATTGGTGGAAAAATATACTAATGGGCAATAAAATCTGAAGAAGATTCGTGTCTAGCAAAAAATAAACTAAATAGAATTACACATGCATACAATATTTATTGTGCTTTTTTTTCTATCTACAATCATATTTTTCTTATATATTTTTTTAAAATTTTTTTACAGGGTTTATTAAAGCACACATTTGAGGAAAACAAAATTTTTCTCGTAAGGCATTTTTTTTGTAAACACTCTACCACCAACAGATCACATATAAATAAACATACCCCCCAAAAAAATGCGCTCCATGAAAAGTTGCCCTGTGTGCAAAATAAGCATATCAAGCAGAAATTTTGCAAGACATTGTCGTACCTGCGTGCCAGGCAAGCATTTGGCTGCTAAAAAATCATGTCCCAGGTGCGGTATACATATTACCATTAATAATTTAAAGAGGCATATAACATCATGCAAAATTGTCGTCGGAACACCTGTTCCACAACCGTCGACCAGCTCCACCAAGAGGAAGGCAGAAGCAGCCTCCATCAATGCACCACCCACGAAACGTGTCAAGCCTGTGGCGAAAGCGAACCGGACTGCTTTCGAGCGGTTGTTAGAGGATTTTGTCATCACTTCGGAGGGCTTATGCGACGTGCGTAGCTTTTTAGAGGAGAAGCGAGCAGAGATAATTTCCATCCTCGGTGATGCGCTTGCAACGCACCCCACCAAATTCTACGCATCGCTACGTTGCCAGTACAAGAAGCCGTCTGACGAAATTTACAGCTTCTGCCACAACACTAAGGCGAAGACGCTGCATCTGGCGGATGTCGAAAACCTAGAGGTCATCTACAACAAGTTTGCCGAGGAGCTGGTGGCGAAACAAGAAGAACATGAAGCTGAGGGCTCGGGGGGTTCGCTGTGTGGGGGGCCTCACGAACTGTGCATCAAACTTTGCAAGTTTACGCCTCTCTCCGCCTCCAGCTACGTCCCCTTACCACCTACCATTGTGGCAAAGAAGGCTGTCCTGAACATTCAGAACAGTGACGCCAAGTGCTTTCTCTGGTCGGTGCTTGCAGCGTTGCACCCTGTCGACAGGAAAAACCAACCACACCGGGTTAACCACTACCTACCCTACGAGGCAGAACTGGAAGTTGCCATGGCTGGGATCGACTACCCGGTGGAGGTCCCGGATATTCGCAAGTTTGAGGCCCGTACACGCAACCCTCGGTTGGCCATCAACGTTTATGGCCTCACTGACGAAAATGTGGTGTACCCCATCCGGGTGAGCGACGTAGACGACGATGGTGCTCGAGAAATTCACCTTCTGCTCATCAAGAATGAGACCCATCACCACTACACTCTTATCCGTTCCCTCTCCCGGTTGGTGTCGTGCCAAAAAAGCAAACATTATGGTAGCATAGAGGTGTGTCGAAGGTGCATGTCAACTTTTGATAATCGAGAACAGCAAGATTACCAGCGCATCATAGGTCCCAACATCGCTGCAGAGAAGCTCGCTCGCCACAAGTTCTACTGTAGTAACAACGAGCCTGGGGTGGCAGTCTTGCCCAAACCTGGCACCGTGGAGCGTTTCCGCATGCACGGTGCCATGGTGGAGCATCCCGCTATCATCATCGCGGATTTCGAGGCCTTCCTCAAACCCCTGTCCACTTGCGATCCAGATCCCGAAGTTTCCTCCACCACCCCTTACCAACTCCACGAGGCATCCAGTTTTGCATACGTTGTGGTGCGACGTGACCAGCACATCGCCCCCGAGCCCTACGTGTACCGTGGCCCCGACGTAGCCAAACACTTCCTCGAGAGGATGGTTGTCGAGGCCAACGAGATAGGGAAGGTACTGTTGACCCCCAAGTCTATGCTCCCACTGTCCCCCGACGATCAGCGTAGACACGACGAGACCATCGCTTGCCCTGTCTGCGTCAAGGAGTACACCGCCAACAACCGTAAAGTCCAACACCACGATCACTTTAACGGTAGGTACGTTGGTCCATGGTGCAACGATTGCAACCTCATGGCCCGGGACCCGCGATTTATCCCTGTGTTTTTTCACAATGGCTCGGGATACGACTTCCACCACCTCGTCAAGCATCTTGGGTACGACGACATGCGAATCAACGTCCTGGCGCAGAACGAGGAGCGTTATATTAGCTTGAGCAAGTGGGTGCGAATCCCAGGATCACGCTCTACCGTCGAGCTTCGCTTCCTCGACTCCCTGAGGTTCCTCCCGGCAAGCCTCGATGCTCTCGCAGGGAAGCTTAGCGACGAGCAAATGCTCATCACCTCAGCAAACTTTCCGAACTTGGTCGCCGGCCTCTTCAGTAGTGGGGTTTGTGGTGGGGACAGCGCCACTTACAAGTGTAGAAAAGGCGAGGCTATTTGATTGAACAATCAGATTTGCTTACACTTAAAACAAAGCCAAGATGGGGCCTGTACCCCAATTTTTCAGGTGTGATATGCTCTGATTTTTAAGAAATTCTGAATTTCTAGTGTAGAAAAGGCGAGGGCTCAACAGATAGATTTACCCATACTTAAGACAATGGCAAGAGGGGCCTATACCCCAATTTTTCAGGTGTGGAGGTTTGGGTTTAAGTCCTCATAAAATATGAAGCCTCCCCTGATGGCAAAATGATAATATTGTTGTCTTGTAAACAAAAGGCTCGGGGTTCGAGTCCTGATAAAATATTTAAGATTGAAATACATGTGGCAAAATAATATGTCCACAAGTGAGATTTTGAATAATTACTGCTAGTTGATAGCCCCCAAATCTGAAACCCTGGTAAAACAATGTTTTACAACAATATATTGTATAAAAACTGAATTTCTCAGTTTTCTTATTTTTTCATGTTTTATAACCACCTGCTCAGCCATACAATAGGAGAAGAGCGGGCAAACATAATTAATTGTTTGCATGTCTTGCCGGCACGCAAGAGATAAAATCTATATAGCTAGAAGGGAGCATTAATGATTTTTCTGTACGATTCACTGAAGGGGCCATTAATCTTTCTGTGCGTGTAACATGTCTGCAACATGTAAAAGTGTAACAAAGATTATTGAGATAAAAATACATATTTTCACACAGTGGCAATGAACTGACCCCCTTCATTCTGAAAGCAATTCTATTCTGATAATATGAGCCTAGGCAAAGACTTAGAAAATATTATGGCAGTTCAAAATCCAATTTTGTCTGCATTAAGGTCTCAGAACCCAGTAAAATGTGGGCATATTCCATATTGAGAAGTGTTAATATTGCTGCATTGTAATCAGGGGCTTTGGGTTCGAGTCCTGATAAAAGATTGAAATATATACAACTGCCCACACATAAGATATTCACTGCTAGCTGATAATACAGTTGAGGTTTCAAAGCTGGTAGAGTGTCTGGGGCCTCTCTGACAGCAAAGTGTTGGTATTATTGTTTTGTAATCAAGGGCCTCTGTGTTTGAATCGGGCTTCTAGAATTGCTCCGTGACTCTCTCATTTCTTACATCATAAACATATGATTTTTCACCTATGAGAATAACACTACAAATGGTATCATCGGGTAAAGCCTCGTGAAATTCACAGATAATTTTAATGTTTGTCCTGTCATTCACCACAACTTGTTTCCTTTTTGAAGTGTTGATTACAAACATGGGTCTCTGTGTCTTGAATTCATCTGGTGAGTAATACATGTCAGTATTGCCTGTAGTGACACGTTTGAAAGCCGAAAAAGCCTCATATAATTTGAGGAAATCATTCTTGGACATGTCTAAATTGTAATTTTCTCTAGGAAAGACCTCATTTCTACCATTTTTAAGATATATGTTCTTGATGTTGCAGTTATCAAATTTACTTGAATTTTTTTCCTGATTATTGTGTCTTCCAGTCTGAAACAATACCACTACAAAATCAGGCATGTCATATTGTATGCTGGAAAATGAATTTGTAGCATCAAACTCATAGTAAGTACCAGCGGCAGGCTTCTGTACACATTGATATGTATAAAATTGTAAAGGAATCTGTGGATTTTTTAGGATATCAGCTTTGTATTTAAGAGCATAGCTGGCCTCATATTCAACAACCGGGATTCTTAACTCCATAGTCTGAATAATGCACTTGCCCTCATCAGGTAGGGTATTAGGCAGAGCTTCCCCGGTAGAGTTTATTGTACTGTACCTCATCAAGGCATTATTATCATTTGCAGCTCTTCTAAATGTAATTCTTAACCCACCCTTCCACATGATATCTTTGTAATCTGAGAAGAATCCTGGCAACAGGCGCATGGGGAACAGCACTGTGTGGTTTTTAGATAATATTTTCTCACCAGCTTCAAATCCACCTATTTTGTAGTATGAAGCCTCTGTTTTGGATAATTTTAATGTGGCCAAAGCTGTGGAGGTAATGCCGGGATAATCCACTCTGTTTATAACAACACCATGTTTTCTGATCTCAATTTCAGAGAACAGATGCGGCACAAAATTATCTACCAATCTTATGTTTGAATTTGCCGGATAATCTGTTCCATCGAGCTTTACAACATCAAATTTGATGTATAGATCTGCTCTGTGGGGGTGTATAAAGCCGTCCCCTACATCAAGATCAACCTCTATTTCTGTGTTGGGTTGATTTAAATTTGCAAATGTCCTCCTGTTTGGGGGGAATGATTGTAGCTCATAACTCTCAATATTTTCCATTGTATGTATTTTTATTTAAATATTAATCTCTATGATAGCAGTTGTTGTGGCTCCAGCAAAATCAACTAATTCTTCTTTTTCATTAGTGACCATCAACTCAATGTAATCTATTCTGTTATGACACACAGGAAAATATAATGTTGGGGATGGATTGTAGATGATGGGCTCCATGAATTCGGAATTAGGTTTGAATGTTGCAATGATGCCAGTTTGTTTGTGAGTGCCTATACCATTTGATTTGGTGATCATACCCTCGGCCACATTACAGTGAATATTCAGAGTCTCTATGGCTAAGAATTTAGGTATATTCATAGCAGTGTGTTTGATGGCCGGTTCGAGTTTTGTGTTGTTCTCAAATCCCAACAGCTCTCCTATAGTACCCAGATGCACTGTTTCTGTAGCAGATACAATCTCTACTCTGTGAGTGACAGAATTTTGACTTAACACTATACCTCTGGGTAATTGAGCATTTAGAGTGGATAGATTATATTGCCCTGGAGTGATGACAATTTTTTGATCCCCTACTGCAATTTTGTTGTTGTGGTGAGTAATATTAGGTATCAAGTACATGCCGTAAAATGCTCTGAGAGCTATTGTTTTGGGATACACTATATCATCATGCAATTTGAGTTTCAATATTGAATTTTGGCTGGTGAGATGGAATACCCCCATGATGTTTCAGATACCACAAGGCTTTTTGAAAATCTTCAATTGATGGTTTATTTATTTGAGACATATATCTGAGAACTGATAAACACAAATGTCCGCAATTAACATCTTTGAAGTTTTGAACACGGGCATTATTGTAATAAAGATTAGCTGAATTTAGATATTTTACTAAATTTTCAGGTGGAACACCTCCAAATGAATCAAACACAAATGCCTCATTGTTTAAATATTTAAGATAACAGATCCAGTGAGTGCCCTGATTTTTGTACTCATCCAAATTAACTATGCCACACTCTTTGTTGAGTGGTTGTTCCGGCAAAGAATCAGACATGTACACACCTCTAAAATGTTTGATGCCCAGTGGCTTGATTAAAGCTTCAATATCTTGGTTTGTAAGCGGCTCTTGTTTTTTTTAAACTTATTCATGGATCTCTTAATACCTTTGCCTTTTTTCTCCATGGCCAGGTTATGGCGCTTCTGCTCATCTAATTCTGCCCTATTTTTCTTGGCATCTATTACTGTTTTTGCTATGGCAGCTGATCCCCCAGCCAAGCTCCCCACAGCCCCGAGAGCAGCTAAGATGGCAGGGATGGTAAATATGAATCCCCCTGTATGCAATTTTTTCCTGGATTGCTGTAATTTTTTTAATTGGGGGTACTAAGCAACAATTTCATACCATGTCCTTTTGCAATACAAGAACTTTTTTTCTTGCGCTGCTTTTTGGTTAAAAGACTGTCAATAGTTTTAAGAGATTTGAGACCTGCATAAGGTATTTGATACATAACACCCTTTGCCTTCATTGTAGGTTTATTATATACATATTTACAACCCCCACCCCAGTTTTTGTTTGGTGCTCATAGCTATGGTGGTTCCCAATGCTGCTATTTTTTCACTCAAAGAAGCATCTTTGCTTACAAATCTGCCAAATGCAGCCTCTTCTAATTTCTTGTCTGCAACATGTCTCTTGTCAAGATCAGAATCTGTGTTGTATGCTATGTCATGGTCTCTACAAGCAGCATCCAGGGGATTAACACCAGGATCACCTCTGTTTAATCTATGGTCCAATTTTCTGCCTGGACCACAATACTGATAGCCTGGAATGTGTAGTTCAAATGGCAGCTTGTTTATGATGTCATTAACAAGGCCCCGACCCTCAGAAATATTCCAAAATTTGGGGGGTAGAGTATTAATAATTTTTATAAGATATCCAATCCCCTTAGTGTCATTCACTATAAAATTAGACAATTTTGTGCTTATCATGTCCATAATTCCAACCTTTTCATTGTAAAAATTGTGGTTCCCTGCATTTTCCTCCCCAGCTATCACCAATAACCTATCTACAAGTTTCCTGACATCATCAACCCACACAAATTCTTTAGGCAGGGTGTTGTATTGTTTGATCCCACTGCCAGTCTTGATCTGAGACCATATGGGCTTGATTAAATTATTGTATTTTGCCCCACTGCTCGACTTGACTCTTTTTTGTGTGGGATCATTGTTCTGGTACAGAGCATCTGATTTTATTAATATTTCTTTGTAATGTTCATAATCTTGATCTGTATAGCTGCCAGGCCTTTTCCTAGTCATCAGTTCCCACAATCCAGGTGTGCCGGGGTACTTAACAAAAGCACCTTTTTCTCCGAGACGAGATTCTGAATAAACAATTATATCATCTCCCATAAATGTTACTCTGAAATTGCCAATTCTATGTATGATGCTCCCATCAAGCTCTGTGTCAGCATATAAGCCAAAGACCTCATCTTTGTTGTCTTTAGGTGTGGTTAAATATTTTTGAGCAAGAAGACCCAATTCAATAGGATCCTGAGTAGCTTCAATTCTTCTAGGAGCAACAGGACTAGGTGTATGAATGCTGGAAAGTGGGGTGAATGGATAATCTAATATGTTCCTTGCAGCTACAGGCACAAGCTCTGTGATCAAATCTTGATTTTGCTCTGTAACAGTTTTGATATTCTTACCTAAATTATTAATAGCATCAATTACAGGCTGTTCTGTTTGTTTGTGTTTTTCATAAATTCCACGGTTCTCTGATTTCCATCCCTTAAATCTTTTTACAAGATAATCTCTTAACTTAAGATCATCAATGACTGGTCGTTTCATGGTTGTTTATTTATGTCTCAACGTCTAGAAAATCGTTGATTTTATTTCTGTATTTGCCAGTGTTAGGTGTTCTTGTCATATCAATTGTGACAAACCCATAACTGTCCTGATTCCAGCACTTGCTGCAAAACTTGGAAAAATCATTGTAGCTCAAGTCCCCACCTACATATTCATCGTGTATGTGTTTGAGGTTGGTATGATCTTGATGAAACACACATATAAAATTGCTGTTGTCTCGGATCAGCTGCTTCGGAATTTTAGAAAAAGTCTGTGCCAGGTAGAAGCAATCAATGTTTTTGTGCCGCCCCTGTGTAAAGAAATTTCTAACCTTGTTTTGATTATCCAGTATAATGTCATCAAACACAACAACAGAATTATCGAGACATTCATCAAGTGGCTTAACATCTGGTTCAAAAGTGGCTATATCCAATCCATCATATAGCTTCATCAGCTGCTGATATTTTAATTGTTCCAAGCTCTTAGAGAAGACATACAAGTGCCTGTTTTTCCAGTCTAACCAGTTGGGTGCCAATAAAAAATTATCAACCATTAGTGTAGTTTTAAGACAAGCAGATGGCCCAACAATAAGACACCTAATATTATCAGGTAGCAAGTTGCCATTTCTCTTATTCTGTTGTTCAGGTTCTGGCAGCCTTTTTATAACATCCCAGGTGCTCATATTATCACTTTGTCTGCATCGATCCAGCTGTTTTCCGGATGACCCAGCCATTTGACAAATAACTTGTTGCCTTTTCTGCGGATGATTTTTTCTATGAGATATGTGTCAGGCTGTTTAGTTTTGCTGAGCTCTTGTTCATAGAATCGGCCTTTGAGAATTTCTCCTCGGTGATCTTTTATTATATATGTGTTAAGGGTCCCGGGTTTAACTTGAACTACTGTAAATAATTCTGTGCTCCAGTTTCTCGTAAAGCCTCTCTTGAATAAGTGCTTATATTTGCTGATTCTTACTTGATCGCCCACCCTGTATTTGGCCCTTCTTGTTGTTGGCTGGTATCTAGGATAATAAACAGTGCTGATCAATTTTTGCTCATCAGATGGAGTTACTTCAGAGGGTTTCATGTTGATTGTGGAATGGACCGAGTTGTTATATTTATGTAGAAGTTCTGGAAGAATATTAAGCCATTTATAATTACCTTGGAGGGTAAATTGTTTATACATCAGATTTTTTAAGGTTCTGTTGAATCTCTCTACAATTGAGGCCTTGAGATCACTGTAACTCGAATAATGTTTTATTGCCTGGCTTTTAATAAATTGTTGGAACACAGAATTATAAAATTCTTTGCCATTATCTGTTTGCAAATAGCGCGGTGATCTTCCTGAATGATTGATGATTGTCCTGATGGCTTCTGTAACACATTTTCCAGTCTTGGATTTGAGTGGCACAGCCCAGGCAAATTTTGAAAATGTGTCTATCACAGTGAGTAGATACTTGTAGCCCTTGTTGATTTTGTCTAAGTTTTTCAACTGTCCACTTGACAACTCAATCAAGTCGCTCTGCCATAAATCATCTATGCCTTTTGTGACTACTGGGAGTCTCTTAAAATTATGTCGGGCTTGTCTATGTAATTCATCAACAACTAGACATAATATGAAAACAAGAATATTGCAACTATGGGGTGTTCAGCAGCTGAGACTGCAGGATTTTCTAAATATAATTTGTCCCCTATTTGTATATTAAATTCCAGAGTGCCATCATCTTCAGTATAGGCTGTTTCTAATGTATTGGGGTCTGTAAAATCCTCTAACTCCACACTGGTGATTTTTGGTTTGTTGTCAGCATTTGTTATTGATAAGGTAGGGTAGTGGTGTGCCTGTGGCTGATGCCAATATTTGATCTTGATTGGTCTCAATGTTCCCCCAACAAAAAACTGGTAATAAAATTGTGCAGGGGACAGCATATATATTTTGCCACCTGGTGTAAATGGTGAATCATATTCTTTGTTGGGGATGCTGTACAATTCAAGAATTACTGTATGTTTTGGATTCTCGATTATGCCTGTTATTTCTTTTTCTGCTGTAAGCAATCTGCTTGTTACAGATTCAAGGTACTCATTGATGGTCCTAACAACATCATCATGGCCTGGCTTGATTTTTATGTCCACAACAAGTTTCTTGTATTGTTGTACAATCTCTTGAAGCTGGGTGGCAAAAACAGACAGAGCATTTGCTTGATTGGATTCCATGGTCCCTAGCTGTTGCTTGATATTAGCTACAATTTGTTGCAAATTTTCAACAACTGCCAATTTTGAATTTTGAGCAGTAAGATCATGGACCTGTCTTCTGATATCCTCAAACAGGGCATGCAGTTCATTAATATGTTGATTGGTTGGTAGAGTGGCAACTGTCTGAGTGAGTTATTTGATCTCTGCCTGGATATTCTTGATATCTTCTGATTTCAATATGCGATTCACTGCCCTCTTAATATTTTTAAGTTCCTGTGATGTAGGAAGATTTGATACTGTATTTTGTAAAAATTCAAGTGCCAATTTTACATTGTTTAATTCAGAAGCATCAGCCACATTTTGCATAGCATTTTGGAGCAGAGCTATATCTGCCTGAGAGGGTGTGGATTGTTGTAAAATTTCAAGTTTTGTTTGGATATCATCGATCAAGTGATGAAAATGAGATAGCTCAGATTCAGTGTTGAGGTTTTCAAGTTTTGTGATCTGTTGCTGGACACTGACAAGAGTATCTACAATTCCAGGCAATCGGGATTCTAGTACATTTGTCAAATCACTTTGCACTGCTGCTATTGTACCCTCAAGATGGGTTATGGAACTTTGAATTTTTCCAAAATCTTCATATGTTTCAAGTTGCAGCTTAATATTTGCTACACTCCGAGTTATTGCATTCAAAGCATCAGAAGATGGCAAGTTGTTCATAAAATTTTCAAGTGTCTCAATTTTTTCTTTAACCTCGGCTATGGCATTGTTCAGAGGATCCAGGTTAGGTATTTGGAGTGACTGAATCTGTTCTTTTAGAGTGGAAATCACTAGATCAAAATCTTCTTGTGATTTTATGCTTTTGACAATTGTTTGGAGCTGTGCCTGGACATTATTTATTTGCTCTTCCAATTGCTGTTTCAATTGCTCAGAGTTGGTGGCCTGGGTCTTAAATTTGGCTTGAAGAGCTGCTACAGCTTCTTCTAAACTTTGAAAATTATCCAATGTTGCCAAATCAGTATATTTCTGAAGCAACAATTTGAGTTCAGAATCAATTTTAAGAGGGTCCATGCATTGTGATTGCAAATTTGTAATTTCTAATTGAAGACTGGCATTGAGTGTGGTCTGTAAAGCTTGTAAATCACTTCTTAATTTCTTGACTCTGACATCAAGCATCAGAATCTCATCACTGTGATCTTCATGTCTTGTATGGCCAAATATATCATTAGGCATTTTTGCTTTATTGGTTATTTATTATAGAGTATCTGATTCTTAATTCTATAAAAAAGGGTATAAGCTTGTCATAGGATCCAGGGACCTCAATATATAAGCAGTCACCAGCAGAAACAGTATATACAGTGCCAGAAATCATGTTTGAGTGCTTAATTCTATAAATATTTCTCCCTACTGAAATTTTGACATCACCCTCAGGGGTTGTAATAAATTGGAATTGCCCACCTACAGGTAATTGGTAATGATTTAAATTATTGTTAAATATGTACAATATTTTGCCTGTTTCATCATCAACATCTGTAAGTATGCTGTTCAGATGAATAATTAACAAGCCACTCAGTTTAGATATCATATCAGAAGAGGGTTGTGGTGTCGGCAGCTCCATAATAGCCTGTTTTTTGAACCCAAATAAGTTCATAGGCATGTTTATTTATTTCAAATCATGCTCTGTAATTGGGCATTGTTTGCCATTTTTCAAATCACAATGCCCCCATGGTAGAGTATGTATGTCACATGATAAAATGCATCTCTTATCATCATGTGGGTCCATTGCCACTTTTCTTACAATATTGCTAGTCAACAAGTGATCCTCACTCTGAATTCTATTTTCTGATGTTCTAATTGAATTCTGGGATTTGATGCAATTTTTATAATCTTCAAATACAAGATCTTTTTCCACAGTAACTCTGCCAATGCCCTTGGCCTTTTTGGCAACAGCGCCACTACATGTTTCAAAGCTGTACATCTTGGCACTTAACCCAGCAAATTTCACAATAACATCACCAAGTGTCTCATCTTTTAACTTGCCAGGCACTTTTTTGTTGTGGGGTTGAATTATTGTATGTTCACTGGTATCAAAGTATGGAAACAATTCAGGCTGTGCAATATCTTGATAAACATCTTCTGTTTTAATATCAAGAATAAAACTATCCGTGTCCATGTACAATAATTTTATATTATCACCATAAAAAGGTTTCAGCACATCATAATACAATGTTAACATATGTAATTTGGACAATTCCAATATCACAGCCCCTACATAAATAGGTTTATCAAACTTAATCTTTGTTTTCATCATGTTGAAAAGTGCCATGTGCTCATCATAAATTCTTCTATAATTGAAGTTGGGCTTTGCAACCAATTTTTTGCTCAGGCTGGGGTCAGTAATTATTTTAACATCGGTATGTTTTCTGACATTTTCAATAGTTTTGCCATACACTGAATTCACCATCAATTTAAACAAGGCCTTATCAAATTGGCTCTTTGCAGATGTTCGAAGCTCTGTATTTGTATCAATGTATGACTTCAACCATGTTGAGTGCCTGAACCTTAAGACTTTGCCAACTTTGGTCACTTGAACACCATGTTTCATCAGGAACTGGAGGTTTTTGTAATATATGACATATCCTTGTTTTGGCTCCAGGGTCATCATGAGTTTCTTCTGTTTAGAGCCAGGTGAGCACTGAACCTCGGGAATTGGGGGCAGATCAGAAAATTTGTTGTGTAAATTATCAGGAATTGTCAGATCAACCTCTAAGAAGAGGCCATGGTTACTGTCATCAAAATCCTTAAGATCCTCAATATTGAAATTTTCAACCCATTCAAGCCCTGCATATGGCAGTTTTTGCATCATGGCATGACCATAGAGGTTGTTTGCATCTACATACAGTATATAATTTGATGGCCGTGCTGGATCATAATCAGGCATATGCTTGTTATTTGCTCTGGCATATCTCTGGGAACATTGCACCATCCCTCCTCTTATACATTTCTCCATAAACAGATACATATCTTGATCGTGGATCAGATCCAATTGCATTTTGGTGTTGAAAAATGTTGCGGCCCATGCTAGGCCCGGGGCACTGTAAAAATACACTGGATCCAGTCCATAATTTTGCATAGAAGATTTTCTGAATGCCTGAAGTATATCAGCTAAGAGGGTGACATCAAGTTTCAAATATGCCATGTGATAATCACCAAATGTCTTGCATTTTAAATTGTTCCACATCAACTGAGCATGGTGATAATCATCATCAGTGATTCCAGATCCTCTGATTTTGCTGTAAAACTCTTGTTGTGGTGGCAGGGAACACTCATCAAATTTAGAAAAATCTGTGACATAGTCATATGGATATACACCCTTCCGCCTAATTAATTTCAGGTCCTGATTTGGAAACAATGCACGTGTGATTTTTAATTTATCATCAGGTAATTGAGTGGCCAGTGTAGCCAGGCTAGCAGATAAAAATCTGTAAGAATCAAGAAATCTTATGCGAATAGGAACACCATCAACTTTAATTATCTTGCTAATAGATATATATTTCTCATCATTTTCAGCTAAAATATTTAAATTCTGCTTCTCAAACCCCTCGTACCTGATCAGATGATGGAAATCATAATTGGATGCTCCGTGGCAAAATACGGGGATAAATTTTGGTCTCTTGATCTTAATATTACAGCTATTACACAGGGCCTGTTTATATCGACCATCTGTATGAGAATGGTGATGTACCTTGATATTTGTATCTGAAAATTCAGAATCACATACCGGGCATTTTTCTGCATTGTTGAAATCTTCAATCTGTTCCTCTGTTAAAGGCAACATAGGTTTTGATTTTAATAAGATGTTATATGCTATGTCACGGCACTCATTTTCTATTCTATGTGCAAATATTTTGATGGCATTTGGTCCCTTGTATGAATATTCTTTAGTAACAATACCATCCCGTATAACCATATAACAAAAGCTGGAAGGTTCATGTTGCTGGTATGGTGTACTTGAAGATTCTTCG
The DNA here is from genome assembly GCF_977018435.1 of Lepisma saccharinum. Lineage (NCBI taxonomy): Eukaryota > Metazoa > Arthropoda > Insecta > Zygentoma > Lepismatidae > Lepisma > Lepisma saccharinum. Next base: position 97,357 of record NW_028142891.1, read on the forward strand.
GGATCTGGGCTACAGAATGCAAGAGATTTGAGATTTGATTCAGAATCCCAGACAATATATGCTGGGTGTTCCAACGAGGCTTCATACTTTTTGAATTTGCAATTTTCACTTGGATTGGGCATCACCATATGAACAGGTTTATGGTTCCCACAGTATTTCAGATGCTCAATTAACTTGTTTTTTGCAATTTCTGCACTCTCTTCACAAACACCATTCACCATTTTTCTACCATCAAATTCAGTCAAACATCTTCTGCACAACTTGAAGATTTTTTTATATTTGTCTAGTTGTGTTCTCACTAAAGCTTCAAGATTATGTATCAGAGTGTAATGATATGTACCATCCTTTTCAATTAAGAGCAGATCAATCGGAATTGCAGATTCATCATCAAGTGTACTGATTTTGAGAGGATCTATCAAGCAATTGCCAGTGGAACAAGTAAATACATTAATAGATAATTGCTTGCCATCGATGTGCCTGGCCCTTTTTTCAAATTTATCAATATTTTGAACAGACATTGGATATTCTAAACCCTCTATTGCCTCGTCAAAATCATGTTCATGCTGTTTGTAATAACTTATTCTCTGAGGATCCCTTGAAACTGGATACAGAGCAGCTAAAATACACCACAAAAAGCATTTCGCGTCATTATTTTTTATATTAACCACGGCTCTTTTGTTTTTGATATTAGCAGGTAATGGCAGATATGTAGAACCTTTTAATGGGCTGAATTCAGAAATATTAACATATAACTTGTGTGGGGATCCGCATAGGCTCCATCCGGACTCTTTTGCCGCAAATTCAGAGTGTTTCATATTCAATTGATCTATCAACCTGCTTATTATTCTGTCCGAATTTGTATTTGAATATACCGGTACAGTTTCTGTTATGTGGGGATGTATAAATTTTGTGCCGTTTGGCTTCTTATATTGTACAAACAATTTGAGGGAGAGCTTATAAGACCCATTTTGTGCATTTAGAATTGCCTGCACTTTAGGATTTACACTGTTCAAGAAATTCTTAATTCCACATCTTGGCTCTGATACAAACCGGTGATCCCTTAATTGGCCGTTAAAACTGCTACGGATGGGTTCATAGCGTGGCTGCTTTGCAGGTCCAGCATTAACAGGTGCTTCATGCTTCCTTTTCAGGCCAGATGTAGATGGTTGTGAGGGCAATGCTGATGACTGTACATAAGAATTACACTTATGCCATTTGTAATATGCCTTGCTTAATATTTTATGGCATCTTGGACACATTTTTGTGGCTTTTCTGCATTTCTTAGAGTTACAAATACGGCAATGCCTAGCCCAATGAGAACTAGATATATTTTTATTACACCGATTGCAATATTTTTGTTTTGGCATTTTTTCTTGTTGTTTATTATATAAGATTTTCTGGGCTTCAATTCAAAACTTTATACTTAATAAAAAATATCAGTTGGGTTCAGCAGTTAATGGCTGAGCTGGTGCTTTTATACCCAAACAACATCAGTAACTAGGTTTTGGTGATAGTTTTGCTGATGTGCAACACACTTCACCAGGTTTAAAACCTCATCTCTATATCAACTAAATACAATTCAAAATTGGATTTTGAACTGTACAATAAATATTCTGTAAGTCTCACTTGTGTTTATATTAACAGAACAAGACAAAACCAGAATTGTATTCAGGATTGCATGTTTTCATACAAAAAAGCCATATTTTTGACAAGTTTATAAACAACAATCATACAGATATAGCTTTTACACACATGGCCGAATCTGTCTGAGCAGAGGAGAAAGGAGGTTTTCAGATCTGGGGGCTATCAACGAGCAGTAATTATTCAAAATCTCACTTGTAGAGATATTATTTTGCAACATGTATTTCAATCTTATACAGGACTCGAACCCAAAGCCCCTGATTACAATGCAACACTATTAACACTTCTCAATATGGAATATGCCCACATTTTACTGGGTTCTGAGACCTTAATGCAGACAAAATTGGATTTTGAACTGCCATAATATTTTCTAAGTCTTTGCCTAGGCTCATATTATCAGAATAGAATTGCTTTCAGAATGAAGGGGGTCAGTTCATTGCCACTGTGTGAAAATATGTATTTTTATCTCAATAATCTTTGTTACACTTTTACATGTTGCAGACATGTTACACGCACAGAAAGATTAATGGCCCCTTCAGTGAATCGTACAGAAAAATCATTAATGCTCCCTTCTAGCTATATAGATTTTATCTCTTGCGTGCCGGCAAGACATGCAAACAATTAATTATGTTTGCCCGCTCTTCTCCTATTGTATGGCTGAGCAGGTGGTTATAAAACATGAAAAAATAAGAAAACTGAGAAATTCAGTTTTTATACAATATATTGTTGTAAAACATTTTTTACCAGGTTTCAGATCTGGGGGCTATCAACTAGCAGTAATTATTCAAAATCTCACTTGTGGACATATTATTTTGCCACATGTATTTCAATCTTAAATATTTTATCAGGACTCGAACCCCGAGCCTTTTGTTTACAAGACAACAATATTATCATTTTGCCATCAGGGGAGGCTTCATATTTTATGAGGACTTAAACCCAAACCTCCACACCTGAAAAATTGGGGTATAGGCCCCTCTTGCCATTGTCTTAAGTATGGGTAAATCTATCTGTTGAGCCCTCGCCTTTTCTACACTAGAAATTCAGAATTTCTTAAAAATCAGAGCATATCACACCTGAAAAATTGGGGTACAGGCCCCATCTTGGCTTTGTTTTAAGTGTAAGCAAATCTGATTGTTCAATCAAATAGCCTCGCCTTTTCTACACTTGTAAGTGGCGCTGTCCCCACCACAAACCCCACTACTCTCTTCAAGCGTAAGGGGGTCTATCCCTACGAATACATCACAGAGCCTTCCAAGTTCGCGGAGACGTCGCTACCTCCCCAGGCGAAGTTCTACAGTCAGCTACGAGGCTCGAACATCACCGACGAAGAATATCGCCATGCCCAGTCCATGTGGCGCGAGCTGGGCTGTCGAACTCTCGGGGACTACCACGACGCCTACCTCAGACTTGATGTGACGCTCCTCGCCGACGTGTTCCAGACGTTCCGTGCGACCGCAATGAAGATCTACCAGCTGGACCCCACCTACTTCTATAGTCTCCCCGGACTGGCGTGGTCAGCCATGTTTCTGGTGACGAAGATCGAGCAGGAGCTTCTTTCCGATTATGACATGGTGCTGTTTGTGGAACGCAGCATCCGGGGTGGCATGGTCCAGGTGTCGCAACGGTACGCGCGCGCCAACAACCATTACATGGCTACTGGCTACGACCCCTCACAATCGTCCAGCTACATCATGCACACGGACGTGAATAACTTGTACGGACACTCCATGATGCAGCCACTCCCCTTTAGAGACTTCGAGTGGGCCGACCCCTCCAATTTTAATATTGAAAGCTTCGACGATTCAGAACATGGGTTCTTCGCCGAGGTTGATCTGCAATTCTCCGAGAAGCTGCAGGATTTGTTCAACGATCTCTCCCCTGCACCCGAGTTCAAGTGTCCACCCAATTCCAACCAGAAGAAGCTCATCATGGATTTCGAGCCCAAGAAGAATTACGTCCTACACTACCAGAATCTCCGGTGGTTGATGCAGCAAGGGGTCACGGTCGACGCAGTTCACCGCATCCTCAAGTTCGAGCATTCTCCGTGGTTGCGTCCATATATTGAAGTCAACACCAAACACCGCACCGCAGCCACGTCCGAGCTTGATAAGGATTTCTTCAAGCTTATGAACAATGCGGTGTTCGGGAAAACCATGGAGAATGTGCGGAATCGTGTAGATGTGAGGCTAATATCAAACAAAGCACAATGTCGCAGGCTCGTAGCAAACCCGTTATTCAAATCGAGGACCATTTATAACGAACAGCTTGCTCTGGTGCATATGAGGAAGGGGGAGGTGAAGCTCAACAAGCCAATTTATGTTGGCGCCTCAGTATTAGACCTGAGCAAGCTGCACATGTTTGAAATATATTATGGGATACTACGCCAGCACTATAACGACAATATTAGCCTACTCTACATTGACACGGACAGCTTAATATACCACGTTCGCACAGCCGACGCGTACAAGGATATGGCCACGGTTTCATCTTTCGTTGACCTCTTCGACACCTCAAACTATCCCCAGCCGAACCGATACGGCATCCCGGCTCGCAACAAGATGGTGGTCGGCAAACTCAAAGACGAGAAGAAAGGTGATTTAGGTCTCGAGGTTGCAGGTCCTTGCGCCAAAACCTATGCCATCAAAGCCGAGGGCAGCGTTACCAAGAAGGCCAAGGGTGTCGGCAGACAGGTGGTTCAGGAGAATCTCATATTCGACGACTTCTTCGATTATGTCAAGACCAGGTCGCCGGTTCTAAGAGCCGAACAGCGCATCCAGAGCGTCGACCATGTGTTGACCACAAACAAAGTTAGAAAAATTGCGCTAAATCCTGATGACAATAAGAAGTGCATCCTCGAGTGTGGTATTCACGTATCGACGTGGTGGTACTATCGCTTAGCAAAAAGCAAAACCTGCAACATATGTCCATCTTCAACAAAAGATTCATAAAAACAAAACAAAACAAAAAAAACACTTTGACTGTTATTACAAAAAACTTTGACCGTATTCTTAAATAACCAGCATGCCCATGAATTTGTTCGGTTTCAAAAAACAGATCATTATGGAAACCATACCAGATCATGAAGTCTTACCTTCCGTGTTACCTAAACTCAACGGTCTGTTGATCATTCACCTCAACAGCATTTGAACGAAACTGAATGACGATGTGGGCAAGATGTTTTATGTTTTTAATAACAATTTACATTTCTACGAAATTCCGATCGACGGGAAACTTCAAATCACCGTGAATCCGGAAAACGCAGGCGAAATCAAAATTTCTACCGGCAAGAACATTTTTCGAATCAAGCACGACAAGATGCTTTCTAACATTACGTACGATGTGTCTGCAGGAGATTATCTGTACGTGGAACTCCTCGGAGATTACGACAAACTCATTCCTCTTTTTGTAGAATTACGAATCGTCTATCCTATTATAAATAACCGTTAACCAAAAATGCCTAACGACATTTTCGGCAACACCAAGCGTGTAGACCATGCAGAAGAGATTCTCATGTTGGACATTCGAGTTAAGAAGTTGAGGACCGATTTGATAGCTTTGCAGGAAACCTTAAACAAAAGTTTAGAGTCGGAAATCGCTACGCTCCAAACGCAATGTCTCGACCCCATTCTGAAAATCGATTCCGAACTAAAAACACTCATAAAAAATTATGTCGACGTACCTGCTTACGACAGCGTTCAAAATATACAGTTGAGCGTGGATTCGCTTCAAAATGATTTGGCCAAATTACAGCAATTTCAATCGAAAAATGAAGATTTGGAAAAATTGAAACTCGAAATCGAAGAACGAACTTCCGCAATAGAAAAGAATTTCTCCGAACTTCAAACCGTGGTGAACGATATTGATGTAGAACGCTTGCATGTCGTCGTTTCCAAATTACAAGAAGAATTCACCGGCACGTTGGAAGAAATTAAATCCAAGTTGCAGACTTTGGAAGATACCATGACGAACCTACCATCGTCGGACGAACTGCAGGTCATCGGTAAAAGCGTCGCGAACATAAAAATTCAATTGGAGGCCTATCGAGATTTCGAACACATTCAAACCACCATCGCTACGCTTCAGGCGTCCTTGGAATTGATCAACGAAGAAATTAAAAATATTCACGCTGAAGCAAGAGCGTTGACGAGCATTCAAGACACGTTGAGCACGGTTCAGCAGAAGATCGAATATTTAGAAAATTTGAACGTCGAAACGAATCTCGCTCATTTTCATCACGTACTGGACAACATACAGGGTGACTTGGAATTGTTACAGACGAGCGTGCCTTCGAGCGAAGATTTGGAAAAATTGAAAACAGCGGTGACGGCACTATCCGATTCGAGCGACATCAAAAGTTCGTTGAGCGAACTCGAGAGTAGGGTGGCCAATCTCCCCACCTCCAAAGAATTGCACGCTTTGAAAAGAAACATATCTCGAATGCTGAAACGACTGGAAACGGAAACGGCGAACGTGGATCAGATTCGAGACGAAATTAGTTCGCTGGTGTCGACGCTGCCCACTTCGCAGAGCGTCGCCGACCTTCACACGCAGTTTACAGAGATGCGAAGCATCGCGAACGATCTTACCGAGAAGAGCTCGAAATTGAATCAAGTCGAGAACCTTCAGAACATCGTCGTCAACATCAGAGATCAAGTCGGAGTGCTGAAATCCACGCAGGAATCGACGCTGGCCTCTTTCGGTGCCAAGTTGCAAGAACTCAACGAAAACTACAAGCAGTTGAACGTGGAAGTGAAAATCAAACCGTCGTTTTCTGCCGTAACGGATACCATAGTCGAGCATCTGCTGCCCATCGAAAATAAACTCGGACAAGTTCACAGTAATCTGCTCGGCGTCGACACTAAATTCGCTAAACTGCATTCTCTGCAAGCCATCGAAATCAACAGCGTACCCAATCAACAGAGAATCTCCACGTTCGTCGAAGGTAACAAACTGTACATGTTGCATCCTTATCATCCGTACTACAAGTTTCTCCTCGATGGCACGATTCAAATAAACGAATTTTCGTACTGGTCTCACGGCAGAAAAGCTAGCGTTCCCACCATGACCTTGATATCGAATCGTGGTGTCCAGAAAGCGGGAAACATTCCTCTGGCACGTTGGAACGAAACGCGCAACATATATGAAATACACGAAGACGAAGATCTCACCGTTTTCGACGTGAGTGCCGGCGATAAGCTGATCATTCAAAACACGAGCGAAGTGCCACCCTCTTTGAATCCCATCACGCTTGTGCTTCTCTTGAAACGTAATCTCTAAACAAAAAATGTCTAAGCAAGCCATCGTCGAAGAATTGCAAAAACCTGGACGCCGCAACTACGAACGTTTGGCTGTGGTAACCAAGGGCATCGACGACCTCTGGCAAAGTGACCTCGTGGAGATGAGTAGCGGCAATTTGAAAAACGTACATAAATGGAACAAGGGCAACAAGTATCTTCTCACCGTCATAGACACGTTTTCGAAATTCGCATGGGCTCTACCTTTGAAAGCCAAAACGGGAACATGCGTCACGGAAGCATTCAAATTAATTTTTCGCGAAAGCGGCGGCAGACGACCTCGGTTTCTGCAAACGGACAAGGGTAAGGAATTTTACAACGCCGTATTCCAAAAGTTTATTCAAAAACACAAGATTCGACATTATTCGACTTTCAGTCACATCAAAGCCAGCATCGTGGAAAGATTCAATCGAACCTTGAAAACACACATGTGGAAACGATTCACGCTTCGGGGAAATTACAAATGGGTCGACATCCTGTCGGAACTCGTCGACACCTATAATGATACGGTACACAGAACGATAGGCATGAAGCCAGCTGACGTTACCAAGTCCGACGAGCAGCGTTTAATTTCTACAGTTTACTGTCCAAAGTACACACCCACGACAAAAAAAGCTAAATACAAAATTGGAGACCGGGTGAGGATCAGCAAATTCAAACGCACCTTCGAGAAGGGATTCACAAAAAATTGGAGCACGGAACTTTTTACGGTGGTTCGAGTTTTACCCGGAAACCGACACACGTATATAATAAAAGATAGTAGCGGTGAGATTTTGAAAGGAAGATTTTACGAAGAGGAACTCTCTAAAACGAAACACCCCGACACGTACCTCATCGAGAAAGTATTGCGTAGGAAAGGTGACAAACTGTTTGTCAAATGGCTGGGACTTCCGGAAAAAAGTTGGATCGACGCGAACGAAGTGATCTTGTGAGTACGTGGAACGTGGTGAAGCGTCTACCGGATCCGGAAAGTCAAACGAAGAAAAAGAACGGCAAGTTGCTTCCCGACAGCATCCGCTGTCTGATCGTAGGTCCATCGGGGTGTGGGAAAACGACACTGCTCGTGGACAATTTTCTCCTCGCACCGAATTGGTTAGATTGGAAGAACAGGCACCTGTACGTGTTCTCGAAAAGTTTGGAGCAATCCAAATACCAGCAACTGATGAAACTGTACGATGGTCTGGACATTGCAACGTTCGCCTCGGAAATAAAACCACTCGACGATTGTCGTGAAAATTCAGTCGTTGTGTTCGACGACGCCATCCTGGAAAATCAAAATGAAATTCGCAATTTTTTCACGCAAGGTCGTCACAAAGGAATGGATTGTTTTTACCTAGCTCAAACGTTTTCCAAAATTCCAAAACAGTTAGTGCGCGACAACGCTAATTTCATATGTTTGTTTCGCCAAGATCACACCAACCTCAAGCATGCGTACGATGACTACGTAGGCGGAGACATGAACTACAATCAATTTTCGGAACGCTGCTGCTCTACTTGCTGGAACGGTGACGATTTCGGATTCGCAACGATCGACATGACGAGGAAACCCAACGACGGAAAATACAGAAACAAAATCAACGATTTTCTAAACGTTGCAACGTTGTGAGAAACGACGTGTATAAATAAACATTATGACGAAACGAAAAATCGAGGACGAAAATCTCAAGTTGCGAAAATACCTCGCGAAACGCTTCAAAGGTTGGAAATCCGAGAATCGCGGATTCTACGAAGAGAAGAAACGTCAGGATCAACCCGTGATCGATGCCATCAGCAGTCTAGGTAAAGAAATTAAAAGTGTCACGGAACAAAATAAAAATTTGATCAACGAACTCGTACCGCTCGCAGCTAAAAGTTACGCCGTACCCACACCTATTTCGAGCATTCCTTCGACGCCGTTCGAACTGAAGGATGCACCGGCACGACGTCGAGCTATAGGCAGCACGTCTTCGGATAAAATCGAGTTGGGACCTTTGGCACGAGACTACCTGAGTACGGGGAAATTCGACAAAGATGAAGTGTTCGGATTGTATCCCAGCATGGAAACCAGCGAAGGCGGCGGTGTGGTGTGGAAGATTGGGAAATCGAAGGTGACCTTCGAAGGCAACGACATTAAAATTAATTTAGGTGACAAGGATAGTTGGAACAGGTATCCGGGTACGGTGGGACTGTGGGAACTCGTCGCCAAAAAGCAGCCGAAAGATTACACCGACGAAGATTACCAAAGTTACAAGGAAATTCTGATCATGACGGATGCCTTGTACCAAAACAACGACGCCTCGCAGAATAGGGTGAAATCGAGCAGCGGCGAGAAGTACAGGAATCTCATCAAACCGATTTGGAACCAGGTCAAAACAGGCAGCGGCGTCAAACGCTACAACACGTTACCCAAAGAATTCGTTTGGGTGGACGACGTTAGGAAACTCGTGGACCGATTGTTGGTGATAGCCGGCGAAGAGAATGCAGGCAACCGTAATTTCTACAACGAGAAGGTTGGCATCGTGGACATGATCAGCACGAAACTTTCCAACTTCATCGTGAACGATGACAAGGGCATAGGTTACCTGATCAAAATCATCAACACGCTGCCTCCGAAATTTTGGAACGTGGCCGAAGGAAAGGGACTCGTGAACGACATCATCAACAAGTTACCTTTCGAGATGCATCTACCTGGCTACCAGTACTGCGGACCGGGTACCAAACTCGAGAAAAGATTGGAGAGAGGAGACAAGGGTGTGAATCCGTTGGACGCCGCATGCAAAGATCACGACATCGCCTACAACACCACGCAGACGGATCTGGACGCACGTCACGAAGCAGACAAAAAATTGGAACATGCAGCTTTCGAAAGGTTCGTGAGCAGAGACGCATCGCTGGGTGAACGGGTCGCCGCACTGGGTACCACCATCGCCATGAACACGAAACAAAAATTAGGGTGGGGTATATAAATAACATACCGTAAAAAAACTACACAAGAAAAAATCTCAGAATATATATATAAATAACATACCGTGAAAATAACACATAGAGCATCAACATGAAGCCCAAGGGTGTTGTGTACCAGATACCATACTCCAATCTAAAAAATCTAGGTGCTCTCGATGGGTTACTCACCAAGAAACAACGCGAGAAGAAACGTTCTTGCTTGAGCAAAGGACACGGAATGAAATTACTTCTCAGCACACCTCAATTGAAAAGATTGCAGCGTTCGCGGAAACAGCAAAAGGTCGGAGGTTTCATATTCAGCATCCCGGCCATCCTAGCAGCATTGGGGGCCGTTGGAAGTTTGGCCGGCGGAAGTGCCGCCATCGCGAAAACCGTCATCGACTCGAAGAAGAACAAGGCCGAGTTGGAAGAACAGAAACGTCACAACCTGGCCATGGAGAAGAAAAAGGGGAAAGGCGTGATGAGAAAGTTTAAAAAAAAGAAACAAAAGCACTCACCAACCGAGACATTGAATCTCTGATCGGACCGTTACAAATCAAACACTTCAGAGGAGTTTTTATGTCCGACTCGTTACCTTCAAGCGTTAAAAGAAGAGAATGTGGAGTAGTCAACTTGGACGGTCAAGAAAATCCAGGCACGCATTGGATATGTTACCACAAAAACGATGATAAAGCATTCGTTTTCGATTCTTTCGGAGGTGTTCCACCTACAAATTTAATTTATTATCTGAAAACGAACAAAACCTCTATATACTACAACGACGAGCGCATTCAAAATTTCGAAGACGTGAACTGCGGCCATCTCTGCCTCTCCGTGCTCGCGTTTCTCTCTAAAATAAATAACCCTACGATCGAGGATTTCCAGAAAGCATTGTGGAACCTCAAACAGCATCACTAGAATGGGCGTGTTCCATCTCACGAGCGAATCTTCAATCTTGAAACTCACGCTGCACGACGACATCGTCTATCCTAAATCCGTGGCTCTGCGTGCATTCTACAGCATGTACCTCATACCTAATGTTACGCAGCACAACAACAAAATTAGCGTCGGAAGCGAACACATCGTCGTCACGCCAGGCCAATACAATCTTTCCACTTTGCAAGCTCAATTACCCAAAGGCACGTACCTTTCTCAAAATTCGGTCACGCACAGAGTGGAAATCCTATCCGCGACGGAGACCGTGGACCTGGGCACCATGGTAGAACTTTTAGGTTTCGAGAACGACACCAAACTCGAAGCTGGCATCAAGCACACAGCAACCAACATTCCTAAATTCTTGGCCATAGAGACTCTGAACGTACACTGCAACGTGGCGGAAGGTATGATCACGAAATCCTCGGAGGGATTATTAGGAAGTCACAAGCAGACGGGAATCATAGCCACTTTCAAACCAAGTTCCGAGTTCATGGAACCGATCATCTACACGCCCTCTTCGCCGATCTATTTTCCAGTATGTCGCAACCGCATAGACGACATAGAGTTGGTGGTGACGAACGAGAAAGGAGACGTGGTGGATTTCGCAGGTGCCACTACGACGGCCATCGTGGAGATCAACGTATAATAAATAACACACATAGTGAAATGGAGCAAATCGAAAGTTACGAATTGCAATCTTTCCCTCCCAACCGTCGCACGTTCGCCAATCTGAACGAAGCGAACAGGGAGATCGAATACGACGTGGACGTAGGCGATGTGTTTATTCATCCTCACAGAGCGGACCTCTACCTTCAATTCGACGTGGTGAAGAAAGAAAGCGGAGACGCGTTTCCCGCAGCAGCAAACTTGATACTCGTGGACAACTGCGTGCCACACCTGTTCTCGCAGGTGGAGGTGAGGAAACACAACACCGTCATCGACAGAATAGATTATCCAGGCATCACGTCGACGGCGGTGGGAACGTTGAAATTATCCAAAACGGACGCAGCGTACTACCAGGCCGGGGGATTCGAAGCCGGGACCAAAATATCGACGAGAAGTCACACGGTGCTTTTTCCCATGCGTCTGCTGCCTGGTTTCTTCTCGGACTACAAGGAGATCATGTGGAAGGGGGGACTGAGGATCACGTTTCGAAGAGCGGCCAACGACAACGACGCACTAATGCGATACGCTACTTTGGGTCCGGACGGCACCACGCCGATAGCCAACACTTTACCCGAAGCAGCGAAATGCGTCATCCGGAGCATGGAATTGAGAATGCCGGTGGTGGAATACGAAACAAACTACGCCCTCAAGTACAAAGCGGAGATCTTGAAAAGTCCGCAGGTGCCAATTCACTTTCACGGTTACCAGTGCGTGCAGAAGATGGCATCGGGAAGTCACATGGAATTTGACGTGACGACACAGTTCAACAACATACAGTTCGACATGCCAGATTTCGTCGTAGTGCTTTTTCAGACCGGGAGGGACAAGAATCAGGAAAAAGATTCCAGCAAGTTCGACGACTGCAAAATCAAGAACGTTTATCTGAAGAATGGTAGGAACGAAGTGTTCCCGCGCGAGAATTACAACCTCGACGTGACCAAAAACGATTACCTCAAACTTTACGAAGCGTTCTCGGCTTACAAACGCGTGACCGAGGGAAGCGTGGACATGTACTACACGCCCAGCGAGTTCAAAGCACGGAGACCCATGACCGTCATCAACACATCTAAGAGAAAGAAGGTTGTGGTCAACGATCGAACCAACATCAAGGTCGTCTGCGAGTTCCACGATGCCTTGCCCGAGGATACCCTATGCAGTGTCATCCTGATTGCAGAGAAGTCCTTCGCCTACGACGTGAAGAACGAGAGAGTCACAGAGCAGTTTTAACAAGTTTTTTAACATCTTTTCTTGCACAAATAAGAAATTTTTTGTACTAGCACAATCAGTTACAATGGCACAATACGAATTTCACTAGTTCAGATCAGTTACAAATGTCAATTTCATTAGTTATCAGTTACAATATCTTTTTTGCACTATAGCACGAGAGACAATCAGAAAACTTGCACAAAAAAAATTTGTTGTTGTTTTTACACGTGAAAATTAACAATAAAATTTCTTTTATCGTTTCAGATGCTGTCGAACATCAAAAACACATACACACACACAAAAAAAAGCATGCAACTTTATTTGTAACACACACATATTCTCCATCTTCATCAAGAAAATATTATAATAAACATAATTATTTTTATCTATCTTACAATAAAACTCTATATCCAAAAATATCACAACATCAAATAACACTAGAGTCGTTAGTACACGTTGCATGCATTACGGAGGTCCTCTGTAGGGTTTCATGGAAGTTTGGGGGAAAAAAAAACACGTGAAACCCTACAGAGGTGCGGTAATCTATAACCGCAGCCGTTAGAACCTTTTTGGGTTGGGCACCACGCACCCTGGCGGGGTTAGGGGCCAGGTATCCTAAAAAAACAACAATTATTATTTTGTTTGTTTGTTTGCGTCACAATACATAAGCGCGCACGCGTGTGTGGCACATCATTCCCCCAAGAGAGGTTTACAAAAATCACAATATATAAACATTTGGTCCCCCGGGGACTTGGAAAATTACGATAAGAGGACATCGCTCACCACTGTTGCCAGCCATAAATCTCTCTCTCTTTTTATCTTACAGCAAAATTGGCATCTCTATTTTTTTTTAGTTGGAAATAAATTGCCAACACACTCTAGTTAATAATGCTACATATTATACGCACACACGCACACACATACTATATTACCATCCACCCATATCTCCCTCTCTTTTACGGCAGTATATATGTTTGTTGCCTAACCTAACCTAACCTAACCTAACCTATCTTCTTGTTTAGTATATGTAGGTTGGCAAAATTGCTTTATGCACTGTAACGCAAGCCTCAAGCAAAGTTGCCAGCTTCTTGCTTTAGGTTAGGTTAGACAAAAAAACTGTAGGTGGGCTGTCGGTTGTTTAACTCTCCCCTCTCTCTCTCCTTTTTTTTGTAAAAAGCCATGGCAAAAATACCAGTAGGTTGGCAACCTTGCTTTATGCACTGTAAGGCAAGCCTCAAGCAAGGTTGCCAGCTCCTTGCTTTAGGTTAGGTTAGGTTAGGTTAGGTTAGGTTAGAGTAGGTTAGGTTAGAGTAGGTTAGGTTAGAGTAGGTTAGGTTAGGTTAGGTTAGAGTAGGTTAGGTTAGGTTAGGTTAGGTTAGAGTAGGTTAGGTTAGGTTAGGTTAGGTTAGAGTAGGTTAGGTTAGGTTAGGTTAGAGTAGGTTAGGTTAGGTTAGAGTAGGTTAGGTTAGGTTAGGTTAGAGTAGGTTAGGTTAGAGTAGGTTAGGTTAGGTTAGGTTAGGTTAGAGTAGGTTAGGTTAGAGTAGGTTAGGGTGGGTGTTGGCAGCTGTCGGTTGTTTAACTCTTCTCTCTCTCTCCTCTCTTTTTTTTTGTAAAAAGCCATGGTAAAAATACCAGTGCTTTATGCACTGTAAACCAAGTCTTAAGTAAAATTGCCATCTCCTTGCTTTAGGTTAGGTTAGACAAAAAAAAGCTGTAGATGGGTGTTGGTAGTTGTCGGTTGTTTAACTCTTCCCTCTCCCTTCCACCTCTCTTTTTTTTTGTAAAAAGCTATGGCAAAAGTACCAGTAGGTTGGCAAATTGCTTTATGCACTGTAAGACAAGCCTCAAGCAAGATTGCCAGCTCCTTGCTTTATGCACTGTAAACCAAGCCTCAAGCAAGATTGCCAGCTCCTTGTTTTAGGCTAGGTTTACCCCCCCCAAAAAAAACCTTGGTGATTTTTTCGAGTAAAATATTAGCAACACTGCGAGAAAATAAAGCTTATGCCTTACGAGAAAAATCCATTAAGGCGAGCCTCAAGCAAAATTGCCAGCTCCTTGCTTGAGGCTACGTTAGACCCAAAAAAACTCATGGTGATTTTTTCGAGTAAGCAGCTGGCAACACTGCCATCAAATGAGGCTCATTGCCTTACGAGACAAGTCCATTAAGGCGAGCCTCACCGAGCCTCAATAGAGGTTGGTCAACTCTCCCACTCCTACTACTATCGGGTTCGAACCTAGGACCTCTTGATTACAAGGCAACAACACAACCACCGCACTTTCGAGCCCTAGTGAATATGTAGGAAAAAACAACGGTATATACATAATCCAAAGTTGCGTGGTTCTAGGCCCCATAGGAACCAAGAAAATCAATGTCTTGGAAAAACATCTTAAGATATTTGTCTTAATCTTTAAGAAAGTCGACTTCCGGTCTGTCAAGATGTTACTTCCGGTCTGTCAAGAAAATTTTCTTAAGACAAATATCTTAAGATGTTTTTCCAAGACATTGATTTTCTTGGTTCCTAATTGACCTAGGATGATGATTTTAGGTTTGTTGGATAGGATTTGACGAAAACTATACACCTAGCAAATAAAATCGATTCCACCCCCTCAAGTTTCGAAAATATAGACAATTTTTTTTATTTTTTGAGAAACTTGATTTGCTGGCTTAGTTTTTTACCCTATTTCGAAAATTTTAATGATATTTGATAAAAAATTGAATGTACTCTACAACCTATTGGAAACATAATGATTAGTGCTTACTGTTTTCGAGTTATTTTAAATTTAAATTTCAAGATGTGATTTCTAAGTTGTTTTGTAACTCGTAAACTAGGGGTCGTAGAAAACCTATTCTTGTTTTATCTGCTATTGCCCGACAAATACTATAAACACAAATAATGTTTATTGTTTGATTTAAAAAAAATCGAAAATAACTTTGTTTTCTGAAAATAAAAAAATGTGTGTATGGAAAAAAAATACGATTGTGTAATTTTTTATGATGTATGTTTGCATGTAAAAATAAGTATACCTGAAAGTTTTAGAATTTCAAAATAGCTATATATATATATTTGCTATTATATCAGCCGAAACAATAGAATATATATAAACAAGTACATTTTCATAGTTTCATACCTCTACTAGATTGGTAGAAAAATATACTAATGGGCAATAAAATCTGAAGAAGATTGGTGTCTAGCAAAAAATAAACTAAATAGAATTACACATGCATGCAATATTTATTGTGTTTTTTTCTATCTACAATCATATTTTTCTTAAATATTTTTTTAATTTTTTTTTACAGGGTTTATTAAAGCACATATTTGAGGAAAACAACGCCACCCATATATAAATAAACCCCTCAAACTAGCACTAATTAGAATTAGCCTACAAAATTTTTCTCGTAAGGCATTTTTTTTGTAAACACTCTACCACCAACAGATCACATATAAATAAACATACCCCCCCAAAAAAAATGCGCTCCATGAAAAGTTGTCCTGTGTGCAAGATAACCATATCAAGCAGAAATTTTGCAAGACATTGTCGTACCTGCGTGCCAGGCAAGCATTTGGCTGCCACTGAACTATGTTCCGGATGCAATATACAGATCACAATTGCGTATGCCAAGAAGCATAAGCTTAATTGTCTAAGCAAAAATACATCTGGGGCCCAGCCTTCGACCTCCACCAAGAGGAAGGCAGAAGCAGCCTCCATCAATGCACCATCCGCCAAACGTGTCAAGCCTGTGGCGAAAGCGAACCAGACTGCTTTCGAGCGGTTGTTAGAGGACTTTGTCCTCACTTCGGAGGGCTCATGCGACGTGCGTAGCTTTTTGGAGAACGTGCAAGCCAAAATCATTTCCATCCTCGGTGATGCGCTTGCAACGCACTCCACCAAATTCTACGCATCGCTACGTTGCCAGTACAAGAAGCCGTCTGATGAAATTTACAGCTTCTGCCACAACACCAAGGCAAAGACGCTGCATCTGGCGGATGTCGACAACCTCGAGGTCATCTACAACCAGTTTGCAGAGGAGCTGGTGGCAAAACAAGAAGAACATCAAGCTAAAGGCTCGGGGGGTTCGCTGTGTGGGGGGCCTCACGAACTGTGCGTCAAACTTTGCAAGTTTACGCCTCTCTCCGCCTCCAGCTACGTCCCCTTACCACCTTCCATCGCGGCAAAGAAGGCTGTCCTGAACATTCAGAACAGTGACGCCAAGTGCTTCGTATGGTGTGTTCTGGCAGCGTTGCACCTTGTCCACTGGAAAAACCAACCACACCGAGTTAACCACTACCTACCCTACGAGTCAGAGCTGGAAGTTGCGATGGTTGGGATCGACTATCCCGTAGAGGTCCCGGACATTCAAAAGTTCGAGGCTCGTGCGCGGTTGGCTATCAACGTTTATGGCCTCACTGACAAAAATGCGGTGTACCCCATCCAGGTGAGCGACGTAGAGGACGATGGTGCGCAGGAAATTCACCTTCTGCTCATCAAGGACGAGACCCATCACCACTACACCCTTATCCGTTCCCTCTCCCGGTTGGTGTCGAGCCAAAAAAGCAAGCATCATGGTAGCATAGAAGTTTGTCGAAGGTGTCTGTTCACTTTTGACAATCAAGAACAGCAGGATTATCAGCGCATCAGAGGCCCCAACATCGCTGCCGAGAAGCTCGCTCGCCACAAGTTCTACTGTAGTAACAACGAGCCGGGTGTGGCAGTCTTGCCCGAACCTGGTGCCGTGGAGCGTTTCCGCATGCACGGTGCCATGGTGGAGCATCCCGCTATCATCATCGCAGATTTCGAGGCCTTCCTCAAACCCCTGTCCACTTGCGATCCCGATCCCGAAGTTTCCTCTACCACCCCTTACCAACTCCACGAGGCATCCAGTTTCGCATACGTTGTGGTGCGACGTGACCAGCACATCGCCCCCGAGCCCTACGTGTACCGTGGCCCCGACGCAGCCAAACACTTCCTCGAGAGGATGGTTGTCGAGGCCAACGAGATAGGGAAGGTACTGTTGGCCCCCAAGTCTATGCTCCCACTGTCCCCCGACGATCAACGTAGACACGACGAGGCTATCGCTTGCCCTGTCTGCGTCAAGGAGTACACCGCCAACAACCGTAAAGTCCAACACCACGATCACTTTAACGGTAGGTACGTTGGTCCTTGGTGCAACGATTGCAACCTCATGGCCCGGGACCCGCGCTTCATCCCTGTGTTTTTTCACAATGGCTCGGGATACGACTTCCACCACCTGATCAAGCATCTTGGATACGACAACAAGGGAATCAACGTTCTCGCCCAGAACGAGGAGCGTTACATCAGTGTGAGCAAACGAGTGTCGATCCCGGGATCACGCTCTACCGCCGAGCTTCGCTTCCTCGACTCCCTGAGGTTCCTCCCGGTAAGCCTCGATGCTCTCGCGGGGAAGCTTAGCGACGAGCAAATGCTCATCACCTCAGCAAACTTTCCGAACTTGGACCCCGGCCTCTTCAAGCGTAAGGGGGTCTATCCCTACGAATACATCACAGACCCTTCCAAGTTCGCGGAGACGTCGCTACCTCCCCAGGCGAAGTTCTACAGTCAGCTGCGAGGCTCGAACATCACCGACGAGGAATATCACCACGCCCAGTCCATGTGGCGCGAGCTGGGCTGTCGAACTCTCGGGGACTACCACGACGCCTACCTCAAACTTGATGTGACGCCCCTCGCCGACGTGTTCCAGACGTTCCGTGCGACCGCAATGATGATCTACCAGCTGGACCCTGCCTACTTCTATAGTCTCCCCGGACTGGCGTGGTCAGCCATGTTTCTGGTGACGAAGATCGAGCTGGAGCTTCTTTCGGACGTAGACATGGTGCTGTTTGTGGAACGTGCCGTGCGGGGTGGAATGGTCCAGGTGTCGCAGCGACACTCGCGCGCCAACAATCAGCACATGGTCACCGGCTACGACCCCTCACAACCGTCCAGCTACATCATGTACACGGACGTCAATAACCTCTACGGACACTCCATGATGCAGCCACTCCCCTTTAGAGGCTTCGAGTGGGCTGACCCCTCCAACTTCGACATCGAAAGCTTCGACGATTCAGAACATGGGTTCTTCACCGAGGTTGATCTGCAATTCTCCGAGAAGCTGCAGGATTTGTTCAGCGATCTCCCCCCTGCACCCGAGTTCAAGTGTCCACCCGATTCCAACCAGAAGAAGCTCGTCATGGATTTCGAGCCCAAAAAGCGTTACGTCCTACACTACCAGAATCTCCGGTGGTTGATGCAGCGAGGGGTCGCGGTCCACGCAGTTCACCGCATCCTCAAGTTCGAGCATTCTCCGTGGTTGCGTCCATATATTGAAGTCAACACCAAACACCGCACCGCAGCCACGTCCGAGCTTGATAAGGATTTCTTCAAGCTTATGAACAATGCGGTGTTCGGGAAAACCATGGAGAATGTACGGAATCGTGTAGATGTGAGGCTAATATCAAACAAAGCACAATGTCGCAGGCTCGTAGCAAACCCGTTATTCAAATCGGGGACTATTTATAACGAACAGCTTGCTCTGGTGCATATGAGGAAGAGCGAGGTGAAGCTCAACAAGCCAATTTATGTTGGCGCCTCAGTATTAGACCTGAGCAAGCTGCACATGTTTCAAATATATTATGGGAAACTACGCCAGCACTATAACAACAATATTAGCCTACTCTACACGGACACGGACAGCTTGGTGTACCACGTTCGCACGGACGACGCGTACGGGGATATAGCCACAGTTCCATCTTTGGTTAACCTTTTCGACACCTCGGGCTATGCCCAGCAAAACAAGTACGGTATCCTGCCCCGCAACAAGAAGGTGCCTGGCAAACTCAAAGACGAAAAGGACGGTGATGTAATTCTCGAGTTTGCAGGTCCTCGCGCCAAGGCCTATGCCATCAAAGCCGAGGGCAGCGTTACCAAGAAGGCCAAGGGTGTCGGCAGACAGGTGGTTCGGGAGCATCTCACATTCGAGGACTTCGTCGATTGCCTCAAGACCAGGTCGTCGGTTCTAAGAGCAGAACAGCGCATCCAGAGCGTCGACCATGTGTTGACCACAAACAAAGTTAGAAAAATTGCGCTGGATCCTGATGACGATAAGAGGTGCGTCCTCGAGTGTGGTATTCACACATTGCCGTGGGGGCACTATCGCTTAGCAGAAAGCAAAACCTGCAACATATGTCCATCTTCAACAGAAGATTCATAAAAACAAAACAAAACAAAAAAAAAACAATTTGACTGTCATTACAAAAAAAACTTTGACCGTATTCTTAAATAACCAGCATGCCCATGAATTTGTTCGGTTTCAAAAAACAGATCATTATGGAAACCATACCAGATCATGAAGTCTTACCTTCCGTGTTACCTAAACTCAACGGTCTGTTGATCATTCACTTCAACAGCATTTGGACGAAACTGAATGACGATGTGGGCAAGATGTTTTATGTTTTTAATAACAATTTATATTTCTACGAAATTCCGATCGACGGGAAACTTCAAATCACCGTGAATCCGGAAAACGCAGGCGAAATCAAAATTTCTACCGGCAAGAACATTTTTCGAATCAAGCACGACAAGATGCTTTCTAACATTACGTACGATGTGTCTGCAGGAGATTATTTTTACATGGAACTCCTCGGAGATTACGACAAACTTATTCCTCTCTTCGTAGAATTACGAATCGTCTATCCTATTATAAATAACCGTTAACCAAAAATGCCTTACGACATTTTCGGCAACACCAAGCGTGTAGACCACGCAGAAGAGATTCTCATGTTGGACATTCGAGTTAAGAAGTTGAGGACCGGTTTGATCGCTTTGCAGGAGACCTTAAACAAAAGTTTAGAGTCGGAAATCGCTACGCTCCAAACGCAATGTCTCGACCCCATTCTGAAAATCGATTCCGAACTGAAGACGCTGATAAAAAATTATGTCGACGTACCTTCTTACGACAGCGTTCAAAATATACAATTGAGCGTGGATTCGCTTCAAAATGATTTGGCCAAATTACAGCAATTTCAATCGAAAAATGAAGATTTGGAAAAATTGAAACTCGAAATCGAAGAACGAACTTCCGCAATCGAAAAGAATTTCTCTGAACTTCAAACCGTTGTGAACGATATAGACGCAGAACGCTTGCATGTCGTTGTTTCCAAATTACAAGAAGAATTCACCAGCACGTTGGAAGAAATTAAATCCAAGTTACAGATTTTGGAAGATACCATGACGAACCTACCATCGTCGGACGAATTGCAGGTCATCGGTAAAAGCGTCGCGAACATAAAAATTCAATTGGAGGCCTATCAAGATTTCGAACACATTGAAACCACCATCGCTACGCTTCAGGCGTCCTTGGAATTGATCAACGAAGAAATTAAAAATATTCACGCTGAAGCGAGAGCGTTGACGAGCATTCAAGACACGTTGAGCACGGTTCAGCAGAAGATCGAATATTTAGAAAATTTAAACGTCGAATCCAATCTTGCTCATTTTCATCACGTACTGGACAACATACAGGGTGACTTGGAATCGTTACGGACGAGCGTGCCTTCGAGCGAAGATTTGGAAAAATTGAAAACGGCGGTGACGGCACTATCCGAATCGAGCGACATCAAAAGTTCATTGAGCGATCTCGAGAGTAGGGTGGCCAATCTCCCCACCTCCAAAGAATTGCACGCTTTGAAAACGAACATATCACGTATGCTGAAACGACTAGAAACGGAAACGGCGAACGTGGAACAGATTCGAGACGAAATTAGTTCGCTGGTGTCGACGCTGCCCACTTCGCAGAGCGTCGCAGATCTTCACACGCAGTTTACAGAGATGCGAAGGATCGTGAACGATCTTACCGAGAAGAGCTCGAAATTGAATCAAGTCGAGAACCTTCAGAACATTGTCGTCAACATCAGAGATCAAGTTGGAGTGCTGGAATCCACGCAGGAATCGACGCTGGCCTCTTTCGGTGCCAAGTTGCAAGAACTCAACGAAAACTACAAGCAGTTGAACGTGGAAGTGAAAATCAAACCGTCGTTTTCTGCCGTAATAGATACCATAGTCGAGCATTTGCTGCCCATCGAAAATAAACTCGGACAAGTTCACAGTAATCTGCTCGGCGTCGACACTAAATTCGCTAAACTGCATTCTCTGCAAGCCATCGAAATCAACAGCGTACCCAATCAACAGAGAATCTCCACGTTCGTCGAAGGTAACAAACTGTACATGTTACATCCTTATCATCCGTACTACAAGTTTCTCCTCGATGGCACGATTCAGATAAACGAATTTTCGTACTGGTCTCACGGTAGAAAAGCTAGCGTTCCTACCATGACTTTGATATCGAATCGTGGTGTCCAGAAAGCAGGAAACATTCCTCTGGCACGTTGGAACGAAACGCGCAACATATATGAAATACACGAAGACGAAGATCTTACCGTTTTCGACGTGAGTGCCGGCGATAAGCTGATCATTCAAAACACGAGCGAAGTGCCACCCTCTTTGAATCCCATCACGCTTGTGCTTCTCTTGAAACGTAATCTCTAAAAAAAAATGTCTAGGCAAGCCATCGTCGAAGAATTGCATAAACTTGCACGCCGCAACTACGAACGTTTGGCTGTGGTAACCAAGGGCATCGACGACCTCTGGCAAAGCGACCTCGTGGAGATGAGTAGCGGCAATTTGAAAAACGTACATAAATTGAACAAGGGCAACAAGTATCTTCTCACCGTCATAGACACATTTTCGAAATTCGCATGGGCTCTACCTTTGAAAGCCAAAACGGGAACATGCGTCACGGAAGCATTCAAGACAATTTTTCGCGAAAGCGGTGGCAGACGACCACGGTTTCTGCAAACAGACAAGGGGAAGGAATTTTATAACGCTGTATTCCAAAAGTTTATTCAAAAACACAAGATTCAACATTATTCGACCTTCAGTCACATCAAAGCCAGCATCGTGGAAAGATTCAATCGAACCTTGAAAACACACATGTGGAAACAATTCACGCTTCGGGGAAATTACAAATGGGTCGACATCCTGCCGGAACTCGTCGACACCTATAATGAAACGGTACACAGAACGATAGGCATGAAGCCAGTTGACGTTACCAAGTCTGACGAGCAGCGTTTAATTTCTACCGTTTACTGTCCAAAGTACACACCCACGACAAAAAAAGCTAAATACAAAATTGGAGACCAGGTGAGGATCAGCAAATTCAAACGCACCTTCGAGAAGGGATTCACAAAAAATTGGAGCACGGAACTTTTTACGGTGGTTCGAGTTCTACCCGGAAACCGATACACGTATATAATAAAAGATAGTAGCGGCGAGATTTTGAAAGGAAGATTTTACGAAGAGGAACTCTCTAAAACGAAACACCCCGACACGTACCTCATCGAAAAAGTATTGCGTAGGAAAGGTGACAAACTGTTTGTCAAATGGCTGGGACTTCCGGAAAAAAGTTGGATCGACGCGGACGAAGTGATCTTGTGAGTACGTGGAACGTGGTGAAGCGTCTACCGGATCCGGAAAGTCAAACAAGAAAAAAAAAGAACGGTGAGTTGCTTCCCGACAGCATCCGCTGTCTAATCGTAGGTCCTTCGGGGTGTGGGAAAACAACACTGCTCGTGGACAATTTTCTCCTCGCACCGAATTGGTTAGATTGGAAGAACAGGCACCTGTACGTGTTCTCGAAAAGTTTGGAGCAATCCAAATACCAGCAACTGATGAAACTGTACGATGGTCTGGACATTGCAACATTCGCCTCGGAAATAAAACCACTGGACGATTGTCGTGAAAATTCAGTTGTTGTGTTCGACGACGCCATCCTGGAAAATCAAAATGAAATTCGCAACTTTTTCACGCAAGGTCGTCACAAAGGAATGGATTGTTTTTACCTAGCTCAAACGTTTTCCAAAATTCCAAAACAGTTAGTGCGCGACAACGCTAATTTCATATGTTTGTTTCGTCAAGATCACACCAACCTCAAGCACGCGTACGATGACTACGTAGGCGGAGACATGAACTACAATCAATTTTCGGAAGGCAGCTGCTCTACTTGCTGGAACGGTGACGATTTCGGATTCGCGACGATCGACATGACGAGGAAACCCAACGACGGAAAATACAGAAACAAAATCAACGACTTTCTAAACGTTGCAACGTTGTGAGAAACGACGTATATAAATAAACGTTATGACGAAACGAAAAATCGAAGACGAAAATCTCAAGCTTCGCGATTACCTCGCGAAACGCTTCAAAGGTTGGAAATCCGAGAATCGCGGATTCTACGAAGAGAAGAAACGTCAGGATCAACCCGTGATCGATGCCATCAGCAGTCTAGGTAAAGAAATTAAAAGTGTCACGGAACAAAATAAAAATTTGATCAACGAACTCGTACCGCTCGCAGCTAAAAGTTACGCCGTACCCACACCCATTTCGAGCATTCCTTCGACGCCGTTCGAACTGAAGGATACACCGGCACGACGTCGAGCCATAGGCAGCACGTCTTCGGATAAAATCGAGTTGGGACCTTTGGCACGAGACTACCTGAGCACGGGGAAATTCGACAAGGATGAAGTGTTCGGATTGTATCCCAGCATGGAAACCAACGAAGGCGGCGGTGTGGTGTGGAAGATTGGGAAATCGAAGGTGACCTTCGAAGGCAACGACATTAAAGTCAATTTAGGCGACAAGGATAGTTGGAACAGGTATCCGGGTACGGTGGGACTGTGGGAACTCGTCGCCAAAAAGCAGCCGAAAGATTACACCGACGAAGATTACCAAAGTTACAAGGAAATTCTGATCATGACGGATGCCTTGTACCAGAACAACGACGCCTCGCAGAATAGGGTGAAATCGAGCAGCGGCGAGAAGTACAGGAATCTCATCAAACCGATTTGGAACCAGGTCAAAACAGGCAGCGGCGTCAAACGCTACAACACGTTACCCAAAGAATTCGTTTGGGTGGACGACGTGAGGAAGCTCGTGGACCGATTGTTGGTGATAGCCGGCGAAGAGAATGCAGGCAACCGCAATTTCTACAACGAGAAGGTTGGCATCGTGGACATGATCAGCACGAAACTTTCCAACTTCATCGTGAACGACGACAAGGGCATAGGTTACCTGATCAAAATCATCAACACGCTGCCTCCGAAATTTTGGAACGTGGCCGAAGGAAAGGGGCTCGTGAACGACATCATCAACAAGTTACCTTTCGAGATGCATCTACCTGGCTACCAGTACTGCGGACCGGGTACCAAACTTGAGAAAAGATTGGAGAGAGGAGACAAGGGTGTGAATTTGTTGGACGCGGCATGCAAAGATCACGACATCGCCTACAACACCACGCAGACGGATCTGGACGCACGTCACGAAGCAGACAGAAAGTTAGAGCACGCAGCTTTCGAAAGGTTCGTGAGCAGAGACGCATCGCTGGGTGAACGGGTCGTCGCACTGGGTACCACCATCGCCATGAACACGAAACAAAAATTGGGGTGGGGTATATAAATAACATACCGTAAAAAAAAACTACACAAGAAAAAATCTCAGAATATATATATAAATAACATACCGTGAAAATAACACATAGAGCATCAACATGAAGCCCAAGGGTGTCGTGTACCAGATACCATACTCCAATCTTAAAAATCTAGGTGCTCTCGATGGGTTACTCACCAAGAAACAACGCGAGAAGAAACGTTCTTGCTTGAGCAAAGGACACGGAATGAAATTACTTCTCAGCACACCTCAATTGAGACGCTTGCAGCGTTCGCGGAAACAGCAAAAGATCGGAGGTTTCATATTCAGCATCCCGGCCATCCTGGCAGCATTGGGGGCCGTTGGAAGTTTGGCCGGCGGAAGTGCCGCCATCGCGAAAACCGTCTTGGACTCGAAGAAGAACAAGGCCGAGTTGGAAGAACAGAAACGTCACAACCTGGCCATGGAGAAGAAAGGAGGAAAAGGCGTGATGAGAAAGTTTAAAAAAAAGAAACAGAAGCACTCACCAACCGAGACATTGAATCTCTGATCGAACCGTTACGAATCAAATACTTCAGAGGAGTTTTCATGTCCGACTCGTTACCTTCAACCGTCAAAAGAAGAGAATGTGGAGTAGTCAACTTGGACAATCAAAAAAATCCAGGCACGCATTGGATATGTTACCACAAAAACGATGACAATAACAAAGCATTCGTTTTCGATTCTTTCGGAGGTGTTCCACCTACAAATTTAGTCCATTATCTGAAAACGAACAAAACCTCTATATACTACAACGACGAACGCATTCAAGATTTCGGAAACGTGAACTGCGGTCATCTCTGCCTCTCCGTGCTCGCGTTTCTCTCTAAAATAAATAACCCTACGATCGAGGATTTCCAGAAAGCATTGTCGAACCTGAAACAGCATCACGAGGATGGGCGTGTTTCATCTCACGAGCGAATCTTCGATCTTGAAACTCACGCTGCACGACGACATCGTCTATCCTAAATCCGTGGCTCTGCGTGCATTCTACAGCATGTACCTCATATCTAACGTCACGCAGCACAACAACAAAATTAGCGTCGGAAACGAACACATCGTCGTCACGCCAGGCCAATACAATCTTTCCACTTTGCAAGCCCAATTACCCAAAGGCACGTACCTTTCTCAAAATTCGGTCACGCACAGAGTGGAAATCCTATCCGCGACGGAGACCGTGGACCTGGGCACCATGGGAGAACTCTTAGGTTTCGAGAACGACACCAAACTCGAAGCTGGCATCAAGCACGTGGCAACCAACATTCCTAAATTCTTGGCCATAGAGACTCTGAACATACACTGCAACGTGGCGGAAGGCATGATCACGAAATCTTCGGACGGATTGTTAGGAAGTCACAAGCAGACGGGAATCATAGCCACTTTCAAACCAAGTTCCGAGTTCATGGAACCGATCATCTACACGCCCTCTTCGCCGATCTATTTTCCAGTATGTCGCAACCGCATAGACGACATAGAGTTGGTGGTGACGAACGAGAAAGGAGACGTGGTGGATTTCGCAGGTGCCACTACGACGGCCATCGTGGAGATCAACATATAATAAATAACCATACATGTAAAATGGAGCAAATCGAAAGTTACGAATTGCAATCTTTCCCTCCCAACCGTCGCACGTTCGCCAATCTCAACGAGGCGAACAGGGAGATCGAATACGACGTGGACGTAGGCGACGGGTTCGTTCATCCTCACAGAGCGGACCTCTACCTTCAATTCGACGTGGTGAAGAAAGAAAGCGGAGACGCGTTTCCCGCAGCAGCAAACTTGATACTCGTGGACAACTTCGTGCCTCACCTGTTCTCGCAGGTGGAGGTGAGGAAACACAACACCGTCATCGACAGAATAGATTATCCAGGCATCACGTCGACGGCAGTGGGAACGTTGAAATTATCCAAAACGGACGCAGCGTACTACCAGGCCGGGGAATTCGAAGCCGGGACCAAAATATCGACGAGAAGTCACACGGTGCTTTTTCCCATGCGTCTGCTGCCTGGTTTCTTCTCGGACTACAAGGAGATCATGTGGAAGGGAGGACTGAGGATCACGTTTCGAAGAGCGGCCAACGACAACGACGCCCTGATGCGATACGCTACTTTGGGTCCGGACGGCACCACGCCGATAGCCAACACTTTACCCGAAGCAGCGAAATGCGTCATCCGTAGCATGGAATTGAGAATGCCGGTGGTGGAATACGAAACGAACTACGCCCTCAAGTACAAAGCGGAGATCTTGAAAAGTCCGCAGGTGCCGATTCACTTTCACGGTTACCAGTGCGTGCAGAAAATGGCGTCGGGAAGTCACATGGAATTCGACGTAACGACGCAGTTCAACAACATACAGTTCGACATGCCAGATTTCGTCGTAGTGCTTTTTCAGACCGGGAGGGACAAGAATCAGGAGAAAGATTCCAGCAAGTTCGACGACTGCAAAATCAAGAACGTTTATCTGAAGAACGGTAGGAACGAAGTGTTCCCGCGCGAGAATTACAACCTCGACGTGACCAAAAACGATTACCTCAAACTTTACGAAGCGTTCTCGGCTTACAAACGCGTGACCGAGGGAAGCGTGGACATGTACTACACGCCCAGCGAGTTCAAAGCACGGAGACCCATGACCGTCATCAACACATCTAAGAGAAAAAAAGTTGTGGTCAACGATCGAACCAACATCAAGGTCGTCTGCGAGTTCCACGATGCCTTGCCCGAGGATACCCTATGCAGTGTCATCCTGATTGCAGAGAAGTCCTTCGCCTACGACGTGAAGGACGAGAGGGTCACAGAGCAGTTTTAACAAGTTTTTTTAACATCTTTTCTTGCACAAATAAGAAATTTTTTGTACTAGCACAATCAGTTACAATGGCACAATACGAATTTCACTAGTTCAGATCAGTTACAAATGTCAATTTCATTAGTTATCAGTTACAATATCTTTTTTTGCACTATAGCACGAGACAATCAGAAAATTTGCACAAAAAAAATTGTTGTTGTTTTTACACGTGAAAATTAACAATAAAATGTCTTTTTTTATCGTTTCAGATGCTGTCGAAACATCAAAAACACATACACACACTAGAAAAAAAAGCATGCAACTTTATTTGTAACACACACATATTCTCCATCTTCATCAAGAAAATATTATAATAAACATAATTATTTTTATCTATATCTCACAATAAAACTCTATATCCAAAAATATCACAACATCAAATAACACTAGAGTCGTTAGTACACGTTGCATGCATTACGGAGGTCCTCTGTAGAGTTTCATGGAAGTTTGAGAAAAAAAAAACACGTGAAACTCTACAGAGGTGCGGTTGTAGATAACCGCAGCCATTAGAAAACCTTTACTTTTTTGGCTGGGCACCACGCACCCTGGCGAGGTTATAGGGGCCAGGTATCCTAAAAAACAACAATTATTATTTTGTTTGTTTGTTTGCGTCACAATACATACGCGCGCGCGCGTGTGTGGCACATCGTTCCCCCGAGAGAGGTTTACAAAAGTCACGATATATAAACATTGGCTTCTCTCTTTTTTTTTTTTTGGGACTTGGAAAAAATTTACAATAAGAGGACATCGCTCACCACTGTTGCCGGCCATAAATCTCTCTCTCTCTCTTCATCTTACAGCAATATTGGGATCTCTATTTTTTTTAGTTGTAAGTAAATTGCCAACAGTAGTGTAAGTTAGTTGTTTCAAAGTAGTACTTAGTAGGTATGGTCTTTTTTTACCAATTGAATATCACTTTTTGACATACTTTGACAATTTTTTGTCGATGTTTTAGCGTTTAGCGATGTTTTAGTACAAATTTTCACTATACTCATTTTTCCCCCACTCGTACTTGGTAGGTATATCATGATGTTACGTGATACAACTTAACCTATCCTTTTTTTACGATTATTTAATTTTTTTACGATCCTAAGTGATATAACTTAACCTATCATTTTTTTTATTTATGCACTGTTTGAACGTTATTATTTGAGGATCATATTTTGTAGGTATTTTTTTTTATCAATCGAATATAAGTTTTTGACATACTTTGACAATTTTTTGTCGATGTTATAGCGTTTAGCGATGTTTTAGTACAAATTTTCACTGCACTCATTTTTCCCCTACTCGTACTTGGTAGGTATATCACGATGTTACGTGATATAACTTAACCTATTTTTTTTTTACGATTTTTTTAATTTTCTTACGATCCTAAGTGATATAACTTAACCTATCATTTTTTTTATTTACGCACCGAACTAACCTACAAGGGGGACTCCGTTTGTTTTAATATTTCAGTATTATAAGGTTTTCACAAATTTTATATAACCTAAAATGTGTTGGATGTTGATTTTTAGTATGTGGCAATTTTTTATGAATTTTAAAACTGTTCCGTCACCCTCTCGTTCTTCACGTCGTGGACGAAGGACTTCTCTGCAATCAGGATGACGCTGCATAGAGTATCGGCAGGCAGCGCGTCGTGGAACTCGCAAACACCCACTCTACAAAAATTCTACTATATGATCTTTCACTGGCTAAGCTAACCTACAAATAGGAATTGGCAGCACTGACTTATAAACCCACTGGGTCTTCTTGGCATGTTTTTTCATGATGTGTTGCCAGGCTATTGCGCATCTTGGCGTATACAATGTATATATTTTGAGAGGGGGGTTATAGCTTTTTATGCTGTACGAATACTAAAAACTTGACAGTGACAACCAACAGAGTAAATAAACCTACATGCAGAAACTAACAACACTAGTTTCTGACAGTGAATTTGAAATAAAATATTAAACAAAATACATGAGTAAGCACTGTGATTACAAATAATACCAGTGTTATTACACATTCATTCTTATTTTTCGAAGTTGAATGGAAGCACGTGTTTTTTACGCTCTCGTAATACTGACCTTGCCCCAGTGATTTTAAATTGCTTCCATCCGGTTTTTTTTTCTGTGTTATTTCCGCGCGCACGCAACATTCGCTTTCAATAGTTTAATGAAACACAGAAGGAGTGTTAGTTTAGCAGGTTTTGAGTTTACAATTTATTAAATTAAACAATAATTTATGTAAGAATATACTTGTACTTACCGAACACAAAATAATAAAAGCACATGTGAATCTTTGCGTGTGTTCATGTTATATGACGACTGAGTAAAAAATAATGTTAACTCCCCGAAAGATAAAAGTTCCTGGTTCGACATCAGATGCATGCAAATTTTATGTTTTGCTCTCCAAAATCTTGATTTTTATGTTTGTGCTATTTGTCATACAGCAGAGGAGAAGAGGGGAGAGGGGAGGGGAGGGGGTACTATTAGCGCCATCTATTAGCAAACAATAGAAATAAAAAAGTAGGGTCAAACTTTTTCAACACCCAAAAATTTTAAACGTCCTCGTTTAGTAATACGATCAGCAGAAGACGTTTGAAGGAGTACTCTTAGTCGAGAAAGCTAATTGCTAGGGCCCATATATTGCTAAAATGTTTTTTAATTTACATATTTCTCATACCGCCATATGTTGTTCTAGTTGACTTCTTCCAAAAAAATGCTAATTAGCGAGAGTTAATTAAGCAAGGCAAGTAAAAGAAGCAAATAGGACAATATGTGGTGGCGTGGAAATATGTAAAAATTCGATAAAATTCGAATTAAAATTGGAGATTATTTTGCATTTTTTTTCTATAATGTACAAAACATTTACCGTACATAATTTTTTCTATTTACAACAGTATAAAATAAGACGAATGTGTGACAATATCCATATTAATTAGGAAGGTGTGTTGTATGCTAGGTTAGCTAATTGCGTCTTCTACAGCTTCACTGTATAGAGGAAAAATGGAAAAAGAGAGCTCTACAAAAACTAACGCTCTTGACAATATTGAACGCCCCGTGAAAATTATATATAAATAAGGCATAAGCGTATTATCTGCTTTCATGTCAGATTTTCCCGACCTGTGAGCTGTAGTGTTTAGGCGACAAGCGATGTGCTCTAATATGATACCGTTGACAATATTGAACGCCCCGTGAAAATTCTATATAAATAAGGCATAAGCGTATTATCTGCTTTCATGTCAGATTTTCCCGACCTGTGAGCTGTAGTGTTTAG
The DNA here is from genome assembly GCF_977018435.1 of Lepisma saccharinum. Classification (NCBI taxonomy): domain Eukaryota; kingdom Metazoa; phylum Arthropoda; class Insecta; order Zygentoma; family Lepismatidae; genus Lepisma; species Lepisma saccharinum. Next base: position 128,658 of record NW_028142891.1, read on the forward strand.
GAGACAAGCGACGTGCTCTAATATGATACCGTTGACAATATTGTACGCCCCGTGAAAATTCTATATAAATAAGGCATAAGCGTATTATCTGCTTTCATGCCAGATTTTCCCGACCTGTGAGCTGTAGTGTTTAGGCGACAAGCGACGCGCTCTAATATAATACCGTTGACAATATTGTACGCCCCGTGAAAATTCTATATAAATAAGGCATAAGCGTATTATCTGCTTTCATGTCAGATTTTCCCGACCTGTGAGCTGTAGTGTTTAGGCGACAAGCGATGTGCTCTAATATGATACCGTTGACAATATTGAACGCCCCGTGAAAATTTTATATAAATAAGGCATAAGCGTATTATCTGCTTTCATGTCAGATTTTCCCGACCTGTGAGCTGTAGTGTTTAGGCGACAAGCGACGTGCTCTAATATGATACCGTTGACAATATTGTACGCCCCGTGAAAATTCTATATAAATAAGGCATAAGCGTATTATCTGCTTTCATGCCAGATTTTCCCGACCTGTGAGCTGTAGTGTTTAGGCGACAAGCGACGCGCTCTAATATAATACCGTTGACAATATTGTACGCCCCGTGAAAATTCTATATAAATAAGGCATAAGCGTATTATCTGCTTTCATGCCAGATTTTCCCGACCTGTGAGCTGTAGTGTTTAGGCGACAAGCGACGCGCTCAAATATGATACCGTTGACAATATTGAACGCCCCGAGAAAATTATATATAAATAAGGCATAAGCGTATTATCTACTTTCATGTCAGATTTTCCCGACCTGTGAGCTGTAGTGTTTAGGCGACAAGCGATGTGCTCTAATATGATACCGTTGACAATATTGAACGCCCCGTGAAAATTCTATATAAATAAGGCATAAGCGTATTATCTGCTTTCATGTCAGATTTTCCCGACCTGTGAGCTGTAGTGTTTAGGCGACAAGCGACGTGCTCAAATATGATACCGTTGACAATATTGTACGCCCCCGAGAAAATTCTATATAAATAAGGCATAAGCGTATTATCTGCTTTCATGACAGATTTTCCCGACCTGTGAGCTGTAGTGTTTAGGCGACAAGCGACGTGCTCTAATATGATACCGTTGACAATATTGTACGCCCCCGAGAAAATTCTATATAAATAAGGCATAAGCGTATTATCTGCTTTCATGTCAGATTTTCCCGACCTGTGAGCTGTAGTGTTTAGGCGACAAGCGACGTGCTCTAATATGATACCGTTGACAATATTGTACGCCCCGTGAAAATTCTATATAAATAAGGCATAAGCGTATTATCTGCTTTCATGTCAGATTTTCCCGACCTGTGAGCTGTAGTGTTTAGGCGACAAGCGACGTGTTCAAATATGATACCGTTGACAATATTGTACGCCCCCGAGAAAATTCTATATAAATAAGGCATAAGCGTATTATCTGCTTTCATGTCAGATTTTCCCGACCTGTGAGCTGTAGTGTTTAGGCGACAAGCGACAAGCGACGTGCTCTAATATGATACCGTTGACAATATTGTACGCCCCGTGAAAATTCTATATAAATAAGGCATAAGCGTATTATCTGCTTTCATGTCAGATTTTCCCGACCTGTGAGCTGTAGTGTTTAGGCGACAAGCGACGTGCTCAAATATAATACCGTTGACAATATTGTACGCCCCGTGAAAATTCTATATAAATAAGGCATAAGCGTATTATCTGCTTTCATGCCAGATTTTCCCGACCTGTGAGCTGTAGTGTTTAGGCGACAAGCGACGTGCTCTAATATAATACCGTTGACAATATTGTACGCCCCGTGAAAATTCTATATAAATAAGGCATAAGCGTATTATCTGCTTTCATGCCAGATTTTCCCGACCTGTGAGCTCTAGTGTTTAGGCGACAAGCGACGCGCTCAAATATGATACCGTTGACAATATTGAACGCCCCGAGAAAATTATATATAAAATAACATACCTGAAAATTATATTCACACTAGATTCATTTTTTGAGTTTTGTAATTACCCCAAGAAATTCTATATAAAATAACATACCTGAAAATTGTATTTACAGTAGATTGAATTCTTGAGTTTTTGTATTCGCACACAAGAAATTCTATATAAATAACATACCTGAAATTCTATTTACAGTAGATTGAATTTTTGAGTTTTGTAATCACTCCAAGAAATTCTATATAAAATAACATACCTGAAAATTGTGTCGCTATATACTAGATTTTTTGATTTCTGTGATTTTGGAGAAAGCAATGGCATCCACCACCAGTTTCAATCGTAAAAATGACAAAACTGAATGTGTTACTTGTGGGAAGCTAATCTCAAGGAACAATTTATCAGTACACAGGGCAAGATGTAGCGAAACAGGTTCGAGAATTAATCGTTCGTTACCTTCTAAGCCCTGTGCTCGATGCGGAAAAATGATCAGCATTACAAATTTAAGTAAACATCTCAAAATTTGCAAACCATCGACCGAACAAGGAACATCGAAAAGGAAAATCGATAATTCAGAAACGGAAGCTTCCACTTCCAAACAAGTTAAATTATCTGATGAACGCAAACCAATTAGATCTGCATTCAACGACCAACTCCAGGATTTCTTTTTTACTTCGGAACCAGGCCGGGATATTCTTAGTTTCTTGCGTGAAACAAAAACATCCGTGATAAATATTCTAAAAAATAAATTGGAAAATAATTCCATAAAAGTATACGTTGATCTATTTTCCGAATACGAAAAAGTCGATGGTACAACAAGTATTTTTTATCATCGAACAAAAAACCAGGCTCTTCATTTGGCGGACGTCGATAATTTGGACGAATTTTATTCTGATCTTTCCAACAAGCTGGTTAAGAAACACGACGATTTCGAGGCTAAAGGGTCGGGATGGTCTCTGTGTGGAAGTCCTCACACGTTAAGCGTTTACGTGAACCGATTCTCGCCTCTTCACGCATCCAGCTACGTTCCTCTTCCACCGAACATTCAACACAAGAGGGCTGTGTTAAATATACAGAACAGCGATAAAAAGTGTTTCCTTTGGTGTATATTGGCCGCACTGCATCCTGTTCATTGGTCAAATAATCCAGAACAGGTTTCTCATTACAAACAATACGAGACCGACTTTCAAAGTGTAATGTCTGGCATCGAATACCCGGTGACATTGTCGGATATAACAAAATTCGAAAATTGTACAGGAAAACGCATCGCTATTAATGTATATTCCTTCACGTCAGATAAATATCTCGTGCATCCCGTCAGGATAAGCGATATCGACGATGACGATGCCTGTGTAATAAATCTCCTTCTAATTTCCAACGAGGATGTTCATCACTATACGCTAATTCGTTCACTATCACGTTTGGTCAGAAGTCAATCAACCAAGCATGCAAACAACATCGAAGTTTGCCCGAGATGCCTAACCACGTTCGACGATCAAAAACAACTCGATTATCGAAAATACACCGGACGTCAAATTGCTCTGGAGAAACTTGCCGAACATAAAATTTATTGCGGCGACAACAGACCGGCTAGAATGTTGATGCCCGAAACAAACGAAGTCGAAGAATTCAAAATGCACAAGGCATTGTTGGAACATCCCGCAATCATCGTCGCAGATTTTGAGTCTTTCCTGAAACCACTCTCCTACTGCGAACCGGATCCTGAAATTTCCTCCACAACGCCGTACCAGCTTCATCAACCTAATAGTTTCGGCTATGTTGTTGTGCGACGTGATAAAATAAATGAAGCATATATATACCGCGGGCCAAATGTAATCGAACACTTCCTGGAAAAAATGGTGGAGGAGGTTGAGGTAATTGGTAGCGTACTGCTTACATCAAAACCGATGGCACCTTTAACTGAAAATGAACTTCAAAATTACAATTCCACTGAGGTGTGTCCGGTATGTGATCAAAGTTTCACTGATGAGAACAAAAAAATATTCCACCACGATCATTTCAGCGGAAACTACATAGGTGGAATTTGCAACACGTGCAATCTTAAAATCCAGAAACCTAAATTCATCCCCATATTCTTTCACAACGGAAGCGGATATGATTTTCACCACCTGGTGAGACATCTTGGCTACGATCCGAAACGTATAGGTGTCTTGGCCGAGAATGAAGAACGTTACATTAGTCTTAGCAAGCAAGTGTCGATTCCGGGAACGAAAAATACAATCGAGATGCGCTTCCTGGATTCGTATAGATTTCTCTCTGCAAGTCTGGATGCTTTAGCGAACAAACTCACCGACGATCAATTTAAAATAACTAGAGCTAGTTTTCCCAACGTAGACATAGAACTCGTTAGACGTAAAGGGGTTTATCCTTACGAATATGTTAGTGATGGTTCTAAATTTAACGACGACGCTCTTCCACTTCCAAGAGAATTTTACAGCAGACTCGGAGAGAAAGGAATCACGGACGAAGAATACCAACACGCGCAACTCATGTGGGAGAAATTAGAATGTAGGACACTCGGAGACTACCACGACGCATACTTAAAATTAGACGTGACGATACTCGCGGATGTTTTTCAAGCGTTCAGGAAAACGGCAACGAATATTTACAAATTAGATCCAGCGTATTTCTACAGTCTACCGGGATTAGCGTGGTCGGCAATGTTATTCCAGACAAAGGTCAAGCTGGAACTGATATCGGACGTTGACATGTTGCTATTCATCGAAAGAGGGATACGAGGTGGAATGGTGCAATGCGTACAGAGACATGCAAAAGCTAATAACGTACACATGAAAGAAGATTACGATTCAAATCGAGCATCGAATTACATCTTCTACGCCGACGTTAATAATCTCTACGGACATGCCATGGTTCAGAAACTTCCTTACGGGGGATTCGAATGGTTAGATCCCACTTCGATAGATATTATTCATTTCGACGATAGCGAGTGTGGTTTCTTCGCAGAGGTAGATCTCCAATTCTCCGACCACCTGCACGACACGTTTTCGGATTTGCCTCCGACTCCCGAAATCAAATGTCCACCCGACTCGGTTCAAGACAAGCTTTTGTTAACATTGGACCCTAAACAGAGATACGTTGTCCACTACAAAAATCTCCGGTTTTTGATTGCGAAGGGTGTTCAGATAGTGAATGTTAGACGAATACTAAAGTTTAAACATTCCACGTGGTTAAGACCTTACATAGAAATTAACACACAACATAGAACAGCTGCCACTTCCGATTTAGACAAAGACTTCTTTAAATTAATGAACAATGCGGTGTACGGAAAGACCATGGAGAATGTTAGAAAGCACGTAGACGTGAAATTAATTTCCGATAAGAATAAATGTCGGAAGTGGATAGCCGATCCTAGATTCAAGTCGAGAAAAATTTACAACGAGAATTTGGCACTTTTCAATCTACATATAAAATTGATGAAATTCAGAAAACCAATTTACGTTGGCGCAACGGTTCTCGACTTGTCGAAACTTTACATGTTCGAATTTCATTATGACGTGATGAAACCCTTCTACAATGATAAAATATCACTTTTGTACACGGACACCGACAGCTTCATTTACAGCATACAAACACCTAACCTATACGAAGACATAAAAAATCCTTCCATGCTTGAGTATTTCGATACTTCTGCGTACCCTCAACCCAACAGATTTGGAATTCCATCCCTCAACAAAAAAGTCCTAGGTAAACTGAAAGATGAATGTAACGGTGATATTATTGTCGAGTTCGCGGGTTTGCGTTCGAAGATGTATGCCATAAAAACAGAGAGTAGCGTCACGAAGAAAGCAAAAGGTGTGGGCAAAAATACGGTGGAGAACAAACTCACCTTCCACGATTACATCGATTGCCTCAAGACCAGGTCGTCGGTTCTAAGAGAAGAACAGCGCATCCAGAGCGTCAACCATATCATCAGCACAAACAAAGTTAGAAAAATTGCCCTGGATCCCAACGACGATAAGAGGTGCGTCCTCGAGTGTGGTATTCACACATTGCCTTGGGGACATCGTCGTTTAGAAATAAATAAGAATTGCGCACAGTGCAAATAATTAGCACTCACCACCACACACAACAATTTTCACTAACTCAAAAAAAACATTTTGTTACTCAGTAAAAAAAAACACTTTGACTCTCATTACAAAATAAAACTTTGACCGTATCCTTAAATAACCAGCATGCCTATGAATTTGTTCGGTTTCAAAAAACAGATCATTATGGAAACCATACCAGATCATGAAGTCTTACCTTCCGTGTTACCTAAACTCAACGGTCTGTTGATCATTCACCTCAACAGCATTTGGACGAAACTGAATGACGATGTGGGCAAGATGTTTTATGTTTTTAATAACAATTTACATTTCTACGAAATTCCAATCGACGGGAAACTTCAAATCACCGTGAATCCGGAAAACGCAGGCGAAATCAAAATTTCTACCGGCAAGAACATTTTTCGAATCAAGCACGACAAGATGCTTTCTAACATTACGTACGATGTGTCTGCAGGAGATTATTTTTACATAGAACTCCTCGGAGATTACGACAAACTTATTCCTCTCTTCGTAGAATTACGAATCGTCTATCCTATTATAAATAACCGTTAACCAAAAATGCCTAACGACATTTTCGGCAACACCAAGCGTGTAGACCACGCAGAAGAGATTCTCATGTTGGACATTCGAGTTAAGAAGTTGAGGACCGATTTGATCGCTTTGCAGGAGACCTTAAACAAAAGTTTAGAGTCGGAAATCGCTACGCTCCAAACGCAATGTCTCGACCCCATTCTGAAAATCGATTCCGAACTGAAAACGCTCATAAAAAATTATGTCGACGTACCTTCTTACGACAACGTTCAAAATATACAGTTGAGCGTGGATTCGCTTCAAAATGATTTGGCCAAATTACAGCAATTTCAATCGAAAAATGAAGATTTGGAAAAATTGAAACTCGAAATCGAAGAACGAACTTCCGCAATAGAAAAGAATTTCTCTGAACTTCAAACCGTCGTGAACGATATTGATGTAGAACGCTTGCATGTCGTTGTTTCCAAATTACAAGAAGAATTCACCAGCACGTTGGAAGAAATTAAATCCAAGTTGCAGACTTTGGAAGATACCATGACGAACCTACCATCGTCGGACGAACTGCAGGTCATTGGTAAAAGCGTCGCGAACATAAAAATTCAATTGGAGGCCTATCGAGATTTCGAACACATTCAAACCACCATCGCTACGCTTCAGGCGTCCTTGGAATTGATCAACGAAGAAATTAAAAATATTCACGCTGAAGCGAGAGCGTTGACGAGCATTCAAGACACGTTGAGCACGGTTCAGCAGAAGATCGAATATTTAGAAAATTTGAACGTCGAAACGAATCTCGCTCATTTTCATCACGTACTCGACAACATACAGGGTGACTTGGAATCGTTACGGACGAGCGTGCCTTCGAGCGAAGATTTGGAAAAATTGAAAACGGCGGTGACGGCACTATCCGATTCGGGCGACATTAAAAGTTCATTGAGCGATCTCGAGAGTAAAGTGGCCAATCTCCCCACCTCCAAAGAATTGCACGTTTTGAAAAGAAACATATCTCGAATGCTGAAACGACTAGAAACGGAAACGGCGAACGTGGAACAGATTCGAGACGAAATTAGTTCGCTGGTGTCGACGCTGCCCACTTCGCAGAGCGTCGCTGACCTTCACACGCAGTTTACAGAGATGCGAAGCATCGTGAACGATCTTACCGAGAAGAGCTCGAAATTGAATCAAGTCGAGAACCTTCAGAGCATCGTCGTCAACATCAGAGATCAAGTTGGAGTGCTGGAATCCACGCAGGAATCGACGCAGGCCTCTTTCGGTGCCAAGTTGCAAGAACTCAACGAAAACTACAAGCAGTTGAACGTGGAAGTGAAAATCAAACCGTCGTTTTCTGCCGTAACGGATACCATAGTCGAGCATTTGATGCCCATCGAAAATAAACTCGGACAAGTTCACAGTAACCTCGTTAGCGTCGACACTAAATTCGCTAAACTGCATTCTCTGCAAGCCATCGAAATCAACAGCGTACCCAATCAACAGAGAATCTCCACGTTCGTCGAAGGTAACAAACTGTACATGTTGCATCCTTATCATCCGTACTACAAGTTTCTCCTCGATGGCACGATTCAGATAAACGAATTTTCGTACTGGTCTCACGGTAGAAAAGCTAGCGTTCCCACCATGACTTTGATATCGAATCGTGGTGTCCAGAAAGCAGGAAACATTCCTCTGGCACGTTGGAACGAAACGCGCAACATATATGAAATACACGAAGACGAAGATCTCACCGTTTTCGACGTGAGTGCCGGCGATAAGCTGATCATTCAAAACACGAGCGAAGTGCCACCCTCTTTGAATCCCATCACGCTTGTGCTTCTCTTGAAACGTAATCTCTAAAAAAAAATGTCTAGGCAAGCCATCGTCGAAGAATTGCATAAACCTGCGCGCCGTAACTACGAACGTTTGGCTGTGGTAACCAAGGGCATCGACGACCTCTGGCAAAGCGACCTCGTGGAGATGAGTAGCGGCAATTTGAAAAACGTACATAAATTGAACAAGGGCAACAAGTACCTCCTCACCGTCATAGACACATTTTCGAAATTCGCATGGGCTCTACCTTTGAAGGCGAAAACGGGAACATGCGTCACGGAAGCATTCAAATTAATTTTTCGCGAAAGCTGCGGCAGACGACCACGGTTTCTGCAAACGGACAACGGTAAAGAATTTTACAACGCCGTATTCCAAAAGTTTATTCAAAAACACAAGATTCGACATTATTCGAGCTTCAGTCACATCAAAGCCAGCATCGTGGAAAGATTCAATCGAACCTTGAAAACACACATGTGGAAACGATTCACGCTTCGGGGAAATTACAAATGGGTCGACATCCTGCCGGAACTCGTCGACACCTATAATGAAACGGTACACAGAACGATAGGCATGAAGCCAGCTGACGTTGCCAAGTCCGACGAGCAGCGTTTAATTTCTACAGTTTACTGTCCAAAATACACACCCACGACAAAAAAAGCTAAATACAAAATTGGAGACCAGGTGAGGATCAGCAAATTCAAACGCACCTTCGATAAGGGGTTCACAAAAAATTGGAGCACGGAACTCTTTACGGTGGTTCGAGTTCTACCTGGAAACCGACACACGTATATAATAAAAGATAGTAGCGGCGAGATTTTGAAAGGAAGATTTTACGAAGAGGAACTCTCTAAAACAAAACACCCCGACACGTACCTCATCGAGAAAGTATTGCGTAGGAAAGGTGACAAACTTTTGGTCAAATGGCTGGGACTTCCGGAAAAGAGTTGGATCGACGCGAACGAAGTGATCTTGTGAGTACGTGGAACGTGGTGAAGCGTCTACCGAATCCGGAAAGTCAAACGAAGAAAAAGAACGGCGAGTTGCTTCCCGACAGCATCCGCTGTCTGATCGTAGGTCCTTCGGGGTGTGGGAAAACGACACTGCTCGTGGACAATTTTCTCCTTTCACCGAATTGGTTAGATTGGAAGAACAGGCACCTGTACGTGTTCTCGAAAAGTTTGGAGCAATCCAAATACCAGCAAGTGATGAAACTGTACGATGGTCTGGACATTGCAACGTTTGCCTCGGAAATAAAACCACTCGACGATTGTCGTGAAAATTCAGTCGTTGTGTTCGACGACGCCATCCTGGAAAATCAAAATGAAATTCGCAACTTTTTCACGCAAGGTCGTCACAAAGGAATGGATTGTTTTTACCTAGCTCAAACGTTTTCCAAAATTCCAAAACAGTTAGTGCGCGACAACGCCAATTTCATATGTTTGTTTCGTCAAGATCACACCAACCTCAAGCACGCGTACGATGACTACGTAGGCGGAGACATGAACTACAATCAATTTTCGGAAGGCTGCTGCTCTACTTGCTGGAACGGTGACGATTTCGGATTCGCGACGATCGACATGACGAGGAAACCCAACGACGGAAAATACAGAAACAAAATCAACGACTTTCTAAACGTTGCAACGTTGTGAGAAACGACGTATATAAATAACGTCATGACGAAACGAAAAATCGAAGACGAAAATCTCAAGTTGCGAAAATACCTCGCGAAACGCTTCAAAGGTTGGAAATCCGAGAATCGCGGATTCTACGAAGAGAAGAAACGTCAGGATCAACCCGTGATCGATGCCATCAGCGGTCTAGGTAAAGAAATTAAAAGTGTTACGGAACAAAATAAAAATTTGATTAATGAACTCGTACCGCTCGCAGCTAAAAGTTACGCCGTACCCACGCCTATTTCGAGCATTCCTTCGACGCCGTTCGAACTGAAGGATGCACCGGCACGACGTCGAGCCATAGGTAGCACGTCGTCGTCTTCGGATAAAATCGAGTTGGGACCTTTGGCACGAGACTACCTGAGCACGGGGAAATTCGACAAGGATGAAGTGTTCGGATTGTATCCCAGCATGGAAACCAGCGAAGGCGGCGGTGTGGTGTGGAAGATTGGGAAATCGAAGGTGACCTTCGAAGGCAACGACATTAAAGTCAATTTAGGCGACAAGGATAGTTGGAACAGGTATCCGGGTACGGTGGGACTGTGGGAACTCGTCGCCAAAAAGCAGCCGAAATATTACACCGACGAAGATTACCAAAGTTACAAGGAAATTCTGATCATGACGGATGCCTTGTACCAGAACAACGATGCCTCGCAGAATAGGGTGAAATCGAGCAGCGGCGAGAAGTACAGGAATCTCATCAAACCGATTTGGAACCAGGTCAAAACAGGCAGCGGCGTCAAACGCTACAACACGTTACCCAAAGAATTCGTTTGGGTGGACGACGTTAGGAAACTCGTGGACCGATTGTTGGTGATAGCCGGCGAAGAGAATGCAGGCAACCGTAATTTCTACAATGAGAAGGTTGGCATCGTGGACATGATCAGCACGAAACTTTCCAACTTCATCGTGAACGACGACAAGGGCATAGGTTACCTGATCAAAATCATCAACACGCTGCCTCCGAAATTTTGGAACGTGGCCGAAGGAAAGGGACTCGTGAACGACATCATCAACAAGTTACCTTTCGAGATGCATTTACCTGGCTACCAGTACTGCGGGCCGGGTACCAAACTCGAGAAAAGATTGGAGAGAGGAGACAAGGGTGTGAATCCGTTGGACGCGGCATGCAAAGATCACGACATCGCCTACAACACCACGCAGACGGATCTGGACGCACGTCACGAAGCAGACAGAAAGTTAGAGCACGCAGCTTTCGAAAGGTTCGTGAGCAGAGACGCATCGCTGGGTGAACGGGTCGCCGCACTGGGTACCACCATCGCCATGAACACGAAACAAAAATTGGGGTGGGGTATATAAATAACATACCGTAAAAAAAAACTTGATATATAAATAACACACATCGTAAAAAAATAATTTTTGGTATATATAAATAACACACATAGTGAAAAAAAAGCAATTAAATTTCTCTCTAACACTCTGACAACTGAAAAAATGAGCGATCTCCAAGCATTAAAACAAATGCTAAATTTGTCAGTCGAGTATGTAAAAATTCAGGAATTGGAAGTCGACAAACCTTACACGATAACTTCCGGTTCAATCGTTTCTACCCAGTATGGTCCCAAGGTACGCCTGTTGCTCAACGCACAATACAGTCTATTTTTACCAGATCGATACGCTAACATGTTATCCGACGAGAAGCTATCTATTTTAATCGAGAACAAAACTCGAATCGTATACAAGGGGACAAAGGAACTTCTTGGCAAGAAAACGAAGCACGTAATAGAATTTGTGTAACGACTGCGAGGCCTTGAAAATATATAAATAACATACCGTAAAAAAACTACACAAAAAAAATCTCAGAATATATATATAAATAACATACCGTGAAAATAACACATAGAGCATCAACATGAAGCCCAAGGGTGTCGTGTACCAGATACCATACTCCAATCTTAAAAATCTAGGTGCCCTCGATGGGTTACTCACCAAGAAACAACGTGAGAAGAAACGTTCTTGCTTGTCGAAAGGACATGGAATGAAATTGCCGCTCAGTACACCTCAATTGAAAAGATTGCAGCGTTCGCGGAAACAACAAAAGGTCGGAGGTTTCATATTCAGCATCCCGGCCATCCTGGCAGCATTGGGGGCCGTTGGAAGTTTGGCCGGCGGAAGTGCCGCCATCGCGAAAACCGTCATCGACTCGAAGAAGAACAAGGCGGAATTGGAAGAACAGAAACGTCACAACCTGGCCATGGAGAAGAAGGGGAAGGGCGTGATGAAGAAGTTTAAAAAAAAGAAACAGAAGCACTCACCAACCGAGATATTGAATCTCTGATCGAACCGTTACAAATCAAACACTTCAGAGGAGTTTTCGTGTCCGACTCGTTACCTTCAAGCGTCAAAAGAAGAGAATGCGGAGTAGTCAACTTGGACGGTCAAGAAAATCCAGGCACGCATTGGATATGTTACCACAAAAATGATGATAAAGCATTCGTTTTCGATTCTTTCGGAGGTGTTCCACCTACAAATTTAATTCATTATCTGAAAACGAACAAAACCTCCATATACTACAACGACGAACGCATTCAAGATTTCGGAGACGTGAACTGCGGTCATCTCTGCCTCTCCGTGCTCGCGTTTCTCTCTAAAATAAATAACCCTACGATCGAGGATTTCCAGAAAGCATTGTGGAACCTCAAACAGCATCACTAGAATGGGCGTGTTCCATCTCACGAGCGAATCTTCAATCTTGAAACTCACGCTGCACGACGACATCGTCTATCCTAAATCCGTGGCTCTGCGTGCATTCTACAGCATGTACCTCATACCTAACGTCACCCAGCACAACAACAAAATTAGCGTCGGAAGCGAACACATCGTTGTCACGCCAGGACAATACAATCTTTCCACTTTGCAAGCTCAGTTACCCAAAGGCACATACCTTTCTCAAAATTCGGTCACGCACAGAGTGGAAATCCTATCCGCGACGGAGACCGTGGACCTGGGCACCATAGGAGAACTTTTAGGTTTCGAGAACGACACCAAACTCGAAGCCGGCATCAAGCACGTAGCAACCAACATTCCTAAATTCTTGGCCATAGAGACTCTGAACGTTCACTGCAACGTAGCCGAAGGTATGATCACGAAATCTTCGGACGGATTGTTAGGAAGTCACAAGCAGACGGGAATAATAGCCACTTTCAAACCAAGTTCTGAGTTCATGGAACCGATCATCTACACGCCCTCTTCGCCGATCTATTTTCCAGTATGTCGCAACCGCATAGACGACATAGAGTTGGTGGTGACGAACGAAAAAGGAGACGTGGTGGATTTCGCAGGTGCCACTACGACGGCCATCGTGGAGATCAACGTATAATAAATAACCATACATGTAAAATGGAGCAAATCGAAAGTTACGAATTGCAATCTTTCCCTCCCAACCGTCGCACGTTCGCCAATCTCAACGAGGCAAACAGGGAGATCGAATACGACGTGGACGTAGGCGACGGGTTTATTCATCCTCACAGAGCGGACCTCTACCTTCAATTCGACGTGGTGAAGAAAGAAAGCGGAGACGCGTTTCCCGCAGCAGCAAACTTGATACTCGTGGACAACTTCGTGCCTCACCTGTTCTCGCAGGTGGAGGTGAGGAAACACAACACCGTCATCGACAGAATAGATTATCCAGGCATCACGTCGACGGCAGTGGGAACGTTGAAATTATCCAAAACGGACGCAGCGTACTACCAGGCCGGGGGATTCGAAGCCGGAACCAAAATATCGACGAAAAGTCACACGGTGCTCTTTCCCATGCGTCTGCTGCCTGGTTTCTTCTCGGATTACAAGGAGATCATGTGGAAGGGAGGACTGAGGATTACGTTTCGAAGAGCAGCCAACGACAACGACGCACTGATGCGATACGCTACTTTGGGTCCGGACGGCACCACGCCGATAGCCAACACTTTACCCGAAGCAGCGAAATGCGACATCCGAAGCATGGAATTGAGAATGCCGGTGGTGGAATACGAAACAAACTACGCCCTCAAGTACAAAGCGGAGATCTTGAAAAGTCCGCAGGTGTCAATTCACTTTCACGGTTACCAGTGCGTGCAGAAGATGGCGTCGGGAAGTCACATGGAATTCGACGTAACGACGCAGTTCAACAACATACAGTTCGACATGCCAGATTTCGTCGTGGTGCTTTTTCAGACCGGGAGGGACAAGAATCAGGAAAAAGATTCCAGCAAGTTCGACGACTGCAAGATCAAGAACGTTTATCTGAAGAACGGTAGGAACGAAGTGTTCCCGCGCGAGAATTACAACCTCGACGTGACCAAAAACGATTACCTCAAACTTTACGAAGCTTACACGGCTTACAAACGCGTGACCGAGGGAAGCGTGGACATGTATTACACGCCCAGCGAATTCAAAGCACGGAGACCCATGACCGTCATCAACACATCTAAGAGAAGGCAGGTGGTGATCAACGATCGCACCAACATCAAGATCGTCTGCGAGTTCCACGACGCGCTGCCTGCCGATACTCTATGCAGCGTCATCCTGATTGCAGAGAAGTCCTTCGTCCACGACGTGAAGAACGAGAGGGTGACGGAACAGTTTTAAAATTCATAAAAAATTGCCACATACTAAAAATCAACATCCAACACATTTTAGGTTATATAAAATTTGTGAAAACCTTATAATACTGAAATATTAAAACAAACGGAGTCCCCCTTGTAGGTTAGTTCGGTGCGTAAATAAAAAAAATGATAGGTTAAGTTATATCACTTAGGATCGTAAGAAAATTAAAAAAATCGTAAAAAAAAAATAGGTTAAGTTATATCACGTAACATCGTGATATACCTACCAAGTACGAGTAGGGGAAAAATGAGTGCAGTGAAAATTTGTACTAAAACATCGCTAAACGCTATAACATCGACAAAAAATTGTCAAAGTATGTCAAAAACTTATATTCGATTGATAAAAAAAAATACCTACAAAATATGATCCTCAAATAATAACGTTCAAACAGTGCATAAATAAAAAAAATGATAGGTTAAGTTATATCACTTAGGATCGTAAAAAAATTAAATAATCGTAAAAAAAGGATAGGTTAAGTTGTATCACGTAACATCATGATATACCTACCAAGTACGAGTGGGGGAAAAATGAGTATAGTGAAAATTTGTACTAAAACATCGCTAAACGCTAAAACATCAACAAAAAATTGTCAAAGTATGTCAAAAAGTGATATTCAATTGGTAAAAAAAGACCATACCTACAAAGTACTACTTTGAAACAACTAACTTACACTACTGCCAACACACTCTAGTTAATAATGCTACATATTATACGCACACACGCACACACATACTATATTACCATCCCACCCATCTCTCTCTCTTTTACGGCAGTGCGTGTTTGTTGCCGGCTCTCCTTGTTTAGTGTGTGTAGGTTGGCAAAAATTGCTTTATGCACTGTAATGCAAGCCTCAAGCAAAGTTGCCAGCTCCTTGCTTTAGGCTAGGTTAGACCAAGAAAAAAAAAGCTGTAGGTAAATGTTGGCAGCTGTCGGTTGTTTAACTCTTCCCTCTCTCTCTCTCTCCTCTCTCTTTTTTGTAAAAAGCTATGGCAAAAATACCAGTAGGTTGGCAACCTTGCTTTATGTACTGTAAGGCAAGCCTCAAGCAAAGTTGCCAGCTCCTTGCTTGAGGTTAGGTTAGACCAAGAAAAAAAAGCTGTAGGTAAATGTTGGCAGCTGTCGGTTGTTTAACTCTTCCCTCTCTCTTTCCTCTCTCTCTCCTTTCTCTTTTTTTTTTGTAAAAGGCTATGGCAAAAATACCAGTAGGTTGGCAACCTTGCTTTATGCACTGTAAGACAAGCCTCAAGCAAGGTTGCCAGCTCCTTGCTTTATGCACTGTAAGGCAAGCCTCAAGCAAGGTTGCCAGCTCCTTGTTTTAGGTTAGGTTAGACCAAGAAAAAAAACCTTGGTGATTTTTTCGAGTAAAATATTGGCAACACTGCGAGAAAATAGAGCTTATGCCTTACAAGAGCAAACCATTAAGGCGAGTTTTAAGCAAGATTGCCAGCTCCTTGCTTTAGGCTAGGTTAGACCCAAAAAAAAACCTTGGTGATTTTTTCGAGTAAAATATTAGCAACACTGCAAGAAAATAGAGCTTATGCCTTACAAGAACAAACCATTAAGGCGAGCCTCAAGCAAGATTGCCAGCTCCTTGCTTTAGGCTAGGTTAGACCAAAAAAAAACCTTGGTGATTTTTTCGAGTGAGGAGCTGGCAACACTGCCAGAAAATGAGGCTCATGCCTTACGAGAAAAATCCATTAAGGCGAGCCTCACCGAGCCTCATTTTCGGTTGGTGAACTCCCTGACTTCCTCTACTTATATCGTGACCCTTTGTAAACCTTTCTCTCTTTGTCGCACACACACACACATATGCGCGCGTGCTTGTATTGTGTGATGCAAGCAAACAAACAAAAATAATAATTGTTTTTTTTTAGTAGACCCAAAAATTGGAGAGAGAGGATAAAAGGATAGGTTAAGTTGTATCACGTAACATCATGATATACCTACCAAGTACGAGTGGGGGAAAAATGAGTATAGTGAAAATTTGTACTAAAACATCGCTAAACGCTAAAACATCAACAAAAAATTGTCAAAGTATGTCAAAAAGTGATATTCAATTGGTAAAAAAAGACCATACCTACTAAGTACTACTTTGAAACAACTAACTTACACTACTGCCAACACACTCTAGTTAATAATGCTACATATTATACGCACACACGCACACACATACTATATTACCATCCCACCCATCTCTCTCTCTTTTACGGCAGTGCGTGTTTGTTGCCGGCTCTCCTTGTTTAGTGTGTGTAGGTTGGCAAAAATTGCTTTATGCACTGTAATGCAAGCCTCAAGCAAAGTTGCCAGCTCCTTGCTTTAGGCTAGGTTAGACCAAGAAAAAAAAAGCTGTAGGTAAATGTTGGCAGCTGTCGGTTGTTTAACTCTTCCCTCTCTCTCTCTCTCCTCTCTCTTTTTTGTAAAAAGCTATGGCAAAAATACCAGTAGGTTGGCAACCTTGCTTTATGTACTGTAAGGCAAGCCTCAAGCAAAGTTGCCAGCTCCTTGCTTGAGGTTAGGTTAGACCAAGAAAAAAAAGCTGTAGGTAAATGTTGGCAGCTGTCGGTTGTTTAACTCTTCCCTCTCTCTTTCCTCTCTCTCTCCTTTCTCTTTTTTTTTTGTAAAAGGCTATGGCAAAAATACCAGTAGGTTGGCAACCTTGCTTTATGCACTGTAAGACAAGCCTCAAGCAAGGTTGCCAGCTCCTTGCTTTATGCACTGTAAGGCAAGCCTCAAGCAAGGTTGCCAGCTCCTTGCTTTAGGCTAGGTTAGACCCAAAAAAAAACCTTGGTGATTTTTTCGAGTAAAATATTAGCAACACTGCAAGAAAATAGAGCTTATGCCTTACAAGAACAAACCATTAAGGCGAGCCTCAAGCAAGATTGCCAGCTCCTTGCTTTAGGCTAGGTTAGACCAAAAAAAAACCTTGGTGATTTTTTCGAGTGAGGAGCTGGCAACACTGCCAGAAAATGAGGCTCATGCCTTACGAGAAAAATCCATTAAGGCGAGCCTCACCGAGCCTCATTTTCGGTTGGTGAACTCCCTGACTTCCTCTACTTATATCGTGACCCTTTGTAAACCTTTCTCTCTTTGTCGCACACACACACACATATGCGCGCGTGCTTGTATTGTGTGATGCAAGCAAACAAACAAAAATAATAATTGTTTTTTTTTTAGTAGACCCAAAAATTGGAGAGAGAGAGAGAGAGTTCACCAATCGAGAAAGTTGGAGGGGGCTCGGTGAGGCTTACGCCTTAATGGTTTTTTTTTCTTGTAAGGCATAAGCCTCATTTTCTCGATCACGATCTTACGTGATATAACTTAACCTTAATCTTACGATCTTCACTAACCTATCATTTTATTCTTTTTATTTGCACACCGAACTGTAGTAGACCCAAAATGGAGAGAGAGAGAGAGAGTTCACCAACCGAAAAAGTTGGGGGCTCGACTTAATGGTTTGCTCTTGTAAGAGACACAACCCTTATTTTCTCGCAATGTTGCCAACATCTTACTCGATCACGATCTTACGTGACATAACTTAACCTATCTTACGATTATTTTTTTTTTACAATCTTCAGTGACCTATCATTTTTTTTTATTTGCAGCAATGACGTCGGACGACGACCTAAACCAGGCGCGGCATTTTTGGCATACTCTGTAATTGTTCGTGGTGGGTTGCAGCGAGGAAGGTTCTGTGCCGACGAGTAAAAACTTTCAAATCCGAAGAAATGAGCGTCGTGGGGTTGTGTTGCTCAGCGTCTGCAAGAAACACATCGTGTGGCAAAATTCGCAGCACGAGTCAGGTACGTCGCAGCAGGAGAATTCTATGCGGATGTTGTTGCCCGGGACGAAATGGAGCAAGCAGCATGCTTCGTTCTCCTGCTGGTCTATCTGATCGAGGATCAAGCTGAAGCCTAACTTCGGGGAAACGACCGCTTTAACGGTATTGTTGCTGCTGTTTGCCTCGATTCCAAATAATCGCCTGGCTCCGAAATTGCGATCATTTTTCATGTGAAAATAAGAAAAGAGCGTTCGCACGACGTCGACCCACGGCGAAGGGATCTTTACCCATTTCACGCGCTCGATACGCTCCCGAACGAACGCGGAATCTTTTTTGGGGAAGTAGCGTTCTTTGCTCGCATCCAGGTTGAGAGAATCGATGTACGTGGCCCAAGACCACACGTTGTGCTGTCGATCGCTGCTGCTGCTGCCGCCACCACCACCACTACTACCACCACCCTCAACAATCTGGTGGAAACGAAAATTATCCGGCAGGATCGTACGTTCGAAGGTTTTGTATTGGGTCGATATTCTTTTTTCCGTCCTCAGGAGGCGCAGAAATTGAGTTTTGAAAGCATCAGTTTCGGTCACGTCGTGGTACAAATCTTTCAGGACGTTCAACTTGTTTTCCAGAACCGTGTAGTGTAGCACCAAGTAATTGATGTTGCAGTGTATGATGAAGAAGGTTGGGATGATGCAGCAGAATCGATAGATCAGACCCCAGCCGAGAAAGTAATGCGTGTGGAAACGATGTTGGGTCGTCCACGTAAATTCGTTCAGAACGTGGCCGTCGCAGACGGTATTCGGAAAAATCGTTCGCAGGTACCTGGCCGGATCCTTTCCGAAAAAAACTTTCTCGAAAACGTGTGACGCCAAGCCAGAGCGTTGATGCAATCACTCTTGAAACTAGCCAGCTGTGAGAGCAGAGAGATCGAGCTTCCTCCCCAGATCGAATTGAGTCGCGTGCCTTTCCACGAACTCCAGTTAAGCCTTCGCCGTGGGCCACACGATGCTCGTGACGATCTGTTCCCCCGAGAAATTCTATATAAAATAACATACCTGAAACTCTATTCACAGTATAGATTGATTTTTTTTTTTTGAGTTTTGTAATCACCCCAAGAAATTCTATATAAAATAACATACTTGAAAATTGTATTCACAGTATAGATTGAATTTTTTTGAGTTTTGTAATCACCCCGAGAAATTCCATATAAAATAACATACCTGGAAATTATTTTTTTTTTGGTTTGTGTGATTTGAGAAAGCATAATGGAATCCACCAGTTTGATCGAATGTGTTACTTGCAAAAAATTAATATCTAAAACTAATATTAGCAAGCACAGGGCAAGATGTAGCGAAACAGGTTCGAGAATTAATCGTTCCTTACCTTCTAAGTCTTGTGCTCGATGTGGAAAGATGATTAGCATTACAAATTTAAATAAACACCTCAAAATTTGCAAACCATCGACCGGACAAGCATCGAAAAGAAAAATCGATAATGCAGAAACGGAAGCTTCCACTTCCAAACAAATTAAATTATCTAATGAACGCAAACCAATTAGATCTGCGTTCAACGACCAACTCCAGGATTTTTCAATTAAGTCAGAACCAGGCCGTGACATTCTAAGTTTCTTGGACGAAACGAAAACATCTGTACTAAATATTTTGAAAGATAAACTTGAAAACAACTCTATAAAAGTATACGTTGTTCTGTTTTCTGAATACGAGAAAGTTGATGGCACAACGAGTATTTTTTATCATCGTACAAAAAACCAGACACTTTATTTTGCTGACGTCGAAAATTTGGACAACTTCTATTATAAAGTTTCCAACGAGCTGGTTAAGAAACATGACGGTTTCGAGGCTAAAGGGTCGGGATGGTCTCTGTGTGGAAGTCCTCACACGTTAACCGTTTACGTGAACCGATTCTCGCCTCTTCGCGCTTCCAGCTACGTTCCTCTTCCACCGAACATTCAACACAAGAGGGCTGTGTTAAATATACAGAACAGCGATAACAAGTGTTTTCTCTGGTGTGTGTTGGCGGAACTTCATCCGATTCATTGGTCAAATAATCCAGAACGGGTTTATCATTACAAGCAATACGAGTCCGAGTTTGAAAGTGTAATGTCTGACATTGAATACCCGGTGACATTGTCGGATATAACAAAGTTCGAAAATCGTGCCGGAAAACGCATCGCTATTAATGTATATTCCTTCACGTCAGATAAATATCTCGTGCATCCCGTCAGGATAAGCGATGTCGACGATGACGATGCTCGTGTGATTAATCTTCTTCTAATTTCAAACGAGGATGTTCATCACTACACGCTAATTCGTTCTCTATCACGTTTGGTCAGAAGTCAAACAACCAAGTATGAACATTGTATCGAAGTTTGCCCGAGATGCCTAACCACGTTCGACGATCGAAAACAATCCAATTATCGAAATTACACCGGATGTCAGATTGCTATCGAGAAACTTGCCGAACATAAAATTTACTGCGGTGACAACAGACCGACTTGCATGTTGATGCCGAAATCAAAAGAGGTCGAAGAATTTAGGATGCATAAGGCATTGTTCGAACATCCTGCAATCATCGTTGCTGATTTTGAGTCTTTTCTCAAACCGTTGTCGTACTGCGAACCAGACCCCGAACTTTCATCCACAACACCGTATCAGTTGCACGAAGCCTCGAGTTTCGGATATGTTGTCGTGCGACAGGATAGGATAGATGAACCGTATGTTTACCGAGGACCAGACGTAATCAAACATTTTTTTGAAAAGATGGTTGAAGAGGTTGAGACCATTGGCAGCCTCTTACGCGAATCGAAACCAATGCTTCCATTATCCAGCGATGAACTTCATTCTCACAATAACATTGAAACGTGTCCGGTGTGCGATCAACGTTTCACCGACGAGAACCAGAAAGTATTTCACCATAATCACTTCACCGGAAACTACATCGGTGGAATCTGTAACACGTGTAATCTAAAGATCCAAAAACCTACGTTTGTCCCCATATACCTTCATAATGGCAGCGGTTACGACTTCCATCTCTTAATACGGAATCTTGGATATGATGGACAAAAAATAAATATTCTAGCAGAGAATGAAGAAAGGTACATCAGTGTCAGCAAGCGAGTATTGATTCCGGGAACAAACGAAACTGTGGAGATGAGATTTTTAGATTCTTACAGATTTTTATCTGCGAGCTTGGACGCTCTTGCAAGCAAACTTTCGGCTGAACAATTTAGAATAACGAGAGCTAATTTTCCCACCGTACACATAGAAATGATTAGAAGTAAAGGGATTTATCCTTACGAATATGTTAGTGATAATTCTAAATTTAACGACGACACTCTTCCACCTCAAAAAGAATTTTACAGTCGACTCAGAGAGAAAGGAATCACGGACGATGAATACGAACACGCGCAACGGATGTGGGACAAATTAGGATGTAGGACACTCGGCGATTATCACGATGCCTACTTAAAACTGGACGTGACGATACTCGCGGATGTTTTTCAAGCATTCAGGAAAACGTCGGCGAATATTTACAAATTAGATCCTGCATATTTTTACGGTCTCTCGGGCTTAGCGTGGTCTGCCATGTTATTACAGACAAAAATAAAACTCGAATTGATACCGGACGTGGACATGTTATATTTTATCGAGAGGGGGGATACGAGGTGGAATGGTGCAATGCGTACAGAGACATGCAAAAGCAAATAACGTTCACATGACAGAAGAATACGATCCTAACGAACAATCGAAATACATATTTTATGTGGATGCAAATAATTTATACGGACATGCTATGATACAAAAACTTCCTTACGGCGGGTTCGAATGGGTGGATACCACTTCCATTAACATTCATAATTTCAACGACTGTGAATTTGGCTTGTTTATAGAGGTGGACCTCCAATTCCCCGACCATCTACACGATTACTTCAAGGATCTACCTCCTGCACCCGAACTAAAATGTTCGCCCGATTCAAATCAACGTAAGCTTCTGTTAACATTGGATAGGAAAGAGAGATACGTTCTCCATTACAAAAATCTTCAATTCTTAATTGAGAAGGGAGTTCAAGTAATAAATGTGAGAAGAATAATGAAATTCAAACATTCCGAGTGGTTAAAAGCTTACATTGAAAAAAATACGTATCATAGAACACGCGCCACGTCAGATTTAGATAAAGATTTTTTTAAACTCATGAATAATGCTGTTTACGGAAAAACAATGTAGAATGTCAGGAAGCACGTGGACGTGAGATTAGTTCCCGATTCAAATAAATGTAGAAAATTGATAGCATCGCCGACGTTCAAATCACGAAATATATATGATGAAAGCCTGGCCCTGTTTGTGATGGATAAAAAAATAATCAAGTTCAACAAACCAATCTACGTGGGGGCGACGGTTTTGGATTTATCTAAACTGCATATGTTTGAATTTCATTATAATGTCATGAAACCTTTCTATAATGAAAATATAACACTTTTGTACACGGACACGGACAGTTTGATTTATTCCGTACAGACATCTGACCTCTACAACAATTTGAAACAACCGAAAATGATTGATCATTTCGATACATCTTCCTTCCCTCAACCAAACAGATTTGATCTCCCTTCACGCAATAAAAAAGTGCTTGGTAAAATGAAGGATGAATGCAACGGAGAAATCATTCTGGAGTTCGCCGGCTTACGTTCCAAAATGTATGTGGTGAAAACAGAAACGAGCATCACCAAAAAAGCCAAAGGTGTTGGTAAAAATACCGTGAAAAACAAGCTTGTGTTCGAGGATTACATCAATTGCCTCTATTCACAGTCGAGGATTCTACGTTTGGAGACAAGGATACAAAGCGTTGACCACGTGCTTACCACAAACAAAGTTAAGAAAATTGCGCTGGATCCGCATGACGATAAAAGATGTATTTTGTCTTGTGGAATCCACACGTTGCCTTGGGGGCACTATCGTTTAGAAATTAGTAAAAATTGTAGGCAATGCAAATGAAAAAAAAACTTTAACTGTCTCACATACACAATAAAATAACTAGCAAAGGACAATGAATCTTTTTGGTTTCCGAAAGCAAACAATGGAGACTATACACCGCACGACGACAGATCATGAATTTCTACCTTCCGTGTTAACTAAACTCAACGGTCTGTTGATCATTCACCTCAACAGCATTTGGACGAAATTGGATGAGGACGTGGGCAAGATTTTTTACGTCTTCAATAACAATTTACATTTCTACGAAATTCCGATCGACGGGAAACTTCGGATCACCGTGAATCCCGAGAACGTAGGCGAAATCAAAATATCTACCGGCAAGAACATTTTTCGAATGAAGCACGACAAGATGCTTTCTAACATAACGTACGATGTTTCAGCAGGAGATTGTCTATACGTGGAACTCCTAGGAGATTACGACAAACTCGTTCCTCTCTTCGTAGAATTACGAATCGTCTATCCTATTATAAATAACCGTTAACCAAAAAATGCCTAACGACATTTTCGGCAACACCAAGCGTGTAGACCACGCAGAAGAGATTCTCATGTTGGATGTCCGAGTCAAAAAGTTGAGGAGCGATTTGATCGCTTTGCAGGAGACCTTAAACAAAAGTTTAGAGTCGGAGATCGCTACGCTCCAAACGCAATGTCTCGACCCCATTCTGAAAATCGATTCCGAACTGAAGACGCTCATAAAAAATTATGTCGACGTACCTTCTTACGACAACGTTCAAAATATACAGTTGAGCGTGGATTCGCTTCAAAATGATTTGGCCAAATTACAGCAATTTCAATCGAAAAATGAAGATTTGGAAAAATTGAAACTCGAAATCGAAGAACGAACTTCCGCAATCGAAAAGAATTTCTCTGAACTTCAAACCGTGGTGAACGATATCGACGTAGAACGCTTGCACGTCGTCGTTTCCAAATTACAAGAAGAATTCACCGGCACGTTGGAAGAAATTAAATCCAAGTTGCAGACTTTGGAAGATACAATGACGAACTTACCATCGTCAGACGAACTGCAGGTCATCGGTAAAAGCGTCGCGAACATAAAAATTCAATTGGAGGCTTATCGAGATTTCGAACACATTCAAACCACCATCGCTACGCTTCAGGCGTCTCTGGAGTTGATCAACGAAGAAATTAAAAATATTCACGCTGAAGCAAGAGCGTTGACGATAATTCAAGACACGTTAAGCACGGTTCAGCAGAAGATCGAATATTTAGAAAATTTGAACGTCGAATCCAATCTTGCTCATTTTCATCACGTACTAGACAACATACAGGGTGACTTGGAATCGTTACGGACGAGCGTGCCTTCGAGCGAAGATTTGGAAAAATTGAAAACGGCGGTGATGGCACTATCCGATTCGAGCGACGTCAAAAGTTCGTTGAGCGATCTCGAGAGTAGGGTGGCCAATCTCCCCACCTCCAAAGAATTGTACGCTTTGAAAAGGAACATATCACGTATGCTGAAACGACTGGAAACGGAAACGGCGAACGTGGATCAGATTCGAGATGAAATCAGTTCGCTGGTGTCGACGCTGCCCACTTCGCAGAGCGTAGCCGACCTTCACACGCAGTTTACAGAGATGCGAAGCATCGTGAACAATCTTACCGAGAAGAGCTCGAAATTGAATCAAGTCGAGAACCTTCAGAACATTGTCGTCAACGTCAGAGATCAAGTTGGAGTGCTGGAATCCACGCAGGAATCGACGCTGGCCTCTTTCGGTGCCAAGCTGCAAGAACTCAACGAAAACTACAAGCAGTTGAACGTGGAGGTGAAAATCAAACCGTCGTTTTCTACAGTAACGGATACCATAGTCGAGCATTTGCTGCCCATCGAAAATAAACTCGGACACGTTCACAGTAATCTGCTCGGCGTCGACACTAAATTCGCCAAATTGTTCACCTTGCAAGCCATCGAAATCAACAGCGTACCCAATCAACAGAGAATCTCCACGTTCGTCGAAGGTAACAAACTGTACATGTTGCATCCTTATCATCCGTACTACAAGTTTCTCCTCGATGGCACGATTCAGGTAAACGAATTTTCGTACTGGTCTCACGGCAGAAAAGCTAGCGTCCCCACCATGACCTTGATATCGAATCGTGGCGTCCAGAAAGCAGGAAACATTCCTCTGGCACGTTGGAACGAAACGCGCAACATATATGAAATACACGAAGACGAAGACCTTACCGTTTTCGACGTGAGTGCCGGCGATAAGCTGATCATTCAAAACACAGGTGAAGTGCAACCTCTTTGAATCCCATCACGCTGGTGCTTCTCTTCAAACGTAATCTCTAAAAAAAATGTCTAGGCAAGCCATCGTCCAAGAATTGCATAAACCTGCACGCCGCAACTACGAACGTTTGCCGGTGGTAACCAAGGGCATCGACGACCTCTGGGAAAGCGACCTCGTCGAAATGAGTAGCGGCAAGTTAAAAAACGTACATAAATTGAACAAGGGCAACAAGTACCTCCTCACCGTCATAGACACATTTTCGAAATTCGCATGGGCTCTACCTTTGAAGGCGAAAACGGGAACGTGCATCACGGAAGCATTCAAATTAATTTTTCGCGAAAGCGGCGGCAGACGACCTCGGTTTCTGCACACGGACAAGGGGAAGGAATTTTACAACGCCGTATTCCAAAAGTTTATTCGGAAACACGACGTTCGACATTACTCGACCTTCAGTGACGTCAAGGCCAGCATCGTGGAAAGATTCAATCGCACTCTGAAATCGCGCATGTGGTCACGCTTCACGCTTCAGGGAAGCTACAAGTGGGTCGCCATTCTTCCGGAACTCGTTAACGACTATAATCACACGGTGCACGGAACGATAGGCATGAAGCCAGCTGACGTTACCAAGTCCGACGAGCAGCGATTAATTTCTAGCGTTTACTGTCCAAAGTACACGCCCACGACAAAAAAAGCTAAATACGAGATTGGTGACCAGGTGAGGGTCAGTAAATTGAAGCGAACGTTCGACAGGGGTTTCACACGAAACTGGAGCACGGAACTTTTTACCGTGGTTCGAGTTCTACCCGGGAACCGTCACACGTATATAATAAAGGACAGTGGCGGTGAAATTTTATTGGGGCGCTTCTACGAGGAGGAACTCTCTAAAACTAAATACCCCGACACGTACCTCATCGAAAAAGTTTTGCGCAAGAGAGGCGACAAACTTTTGGTGAAATGGCTGGGACTTCCGGACACGAGTTGGATCGATTCGAACGAAGTGATTCTATGAGTGCGTGGAATGTCGTGAAACGTTTACCTGATTCGGAAAGTCAAACGAAGAAAAGGAACGGCGAATTGCTCCCCGACAGCATGCGGTGTCTGATCGTAGGACCTTCGGGGTGCGGAAAGACGACACTGCTCATTGATAATTTTATCCTCTCACCCAATTGGTTAGACTGGGAAAACAGACACCTCTACGTATTTTCGAAAAGTCTCGAACAACCGAAATACCAGCAACTTATGAAACTGTACGAGGGACTGGGCATTGCAACTTTCGCAACTGAAATCATTCCACTAGACGATTGTCTCGAGAATTCCGTTGTGGTGTTCGACGACATGATCTTGGAAAATCAAAACGAGATTCGTAATTTTTTCACTCGAGGACGTCACAAAGGATTGGATTGTTTCTACCTGGCACAAACTTTTTCCAAGGTTCCGAAACAACTGCTACGCGACAACGCTAATTTCATATGTTTGTTTCGACAAGACCACACCAATTTAAAACACGCACACGATGATTACGTAGGGGCTGACATAAATTACAATCTATTTTCTAAATTCTGCTCCCACTGTTGGAACAGTGACGATTTCGGATTCGTGACCATCGACATGACTCGAAAAGCAAACCATGGAAAATATAGAAATAAAATAAACGTTTATCTAGACGTCTCAAAGGCTAACAAGAGGACAATTTCAGATTTGCAACAAGTAGAAAATCCAAAAAAAAATCAAAAGTCGAGAATCTAAAAAATAAAATTTGAAAAAAAAACGTTATTTTTTTTTCAAACGTCTGACAAGCATACATAAATAACCATTACAACAAAAAGTGAGTGTTAGAAAAAGTGGATAGTCTCAAGAGGGTGACAGCAGAAAACTACGAGAACCGAACGTATAGGCTGAGAATTCGACGTTTCAAAAACGTTTCAACGTATATAGCAAAAATGTCAAAACGTCAATTTCAAGAAGACGAAAATCTCAAATTGCGAGAATACCTCGTGAAGCGATTCAAAGCTTGGAAATCCGAGAATCGCGGATTCTACGAAGAGAAGAAACGTCAGGATCAACCTGTGATCGATGCCATCAGCGGTCTAGGTAAAGAAATTAAAAGTGTCACGGAACAAAATAAAAATTTGATCAACGAACTCGTACCACTCGCAGCTAAAAGTTACACCGTACCCACGCCCATTTCGAGCATTCCTTCGACGCCGTTCGAACTGAAGGACGTACCGGCACGACGTCGAGCCATAGGCAGCACGTAGTCGTCTTCGGATAAGATCGAGTTGGGACCTTTGGCACGAGACTACCTGAGCACGGGGAAGTTCGACAAGGATGAGGTGTTCGGATTGTATCCCAGCATGGAGAGCAACGAAGTCGGCGGTGTGGTTTGGAAGATTGGAAAATTGAAGGTGACCTTCGAAGGCAACGACATTAAAGTTAATTTAGGCGAGAAGGATAGTTGGACCAGGTATCCCGGCACTGTGGGACTGTGGGAACTCGTCGCCAAAAAGCAGCCGAAAGATTACACCGACGAAGATTACCAGAGTTACAAGGAAATTTTAATCATGACGGATGCCTTGTACCAAAACAACGATGCCTCGCAGAATAGTGTGAAATCGAGCAGCGGCGAGAAGTACAGGAATCTCATCAAACCGATTTGGAATCAGGTCAAAACAGGCAGCGGCGTCAAACGCTACAACACGTTACCCAAAGAATTCGTTTGGGTGGACGACGTGAGGAAGCTCGTGGACCGATTGTTGGTGATAGCCGGCGAAGAGAATGCAGGCAATCGTAATTTCCACAACGAGAAGGTTGGCATCGTGGACATGATCAGCGCCAAACTTTCCAACTTCATCGTGAACGACGACAAGGGTATCGGTTACCTCATCAAAATTATCAACACGCTGCCTCCGAGATTCTGGAACGTGGCCGAAGGAAAGGGACTCGTGAACGACATCATCAACAAGTTACCTTTCGAGATGCATTTACCTGGCTACCAGTATTGCGGACCGGGTACCAAACTCGAGAAAAGATTGGAGAGAGGAGACAAGGGTGTGAATCCGTTGGACGCCGCATGCAAAGATCACGACATCGCCTACAACACCACGCAGACGGATCTGGATGCACGTCACGAAGCAGACAGGAAGTTAGAGCACGCAGCTTTCGAAAGGTTCGTCAGCAGAGACGCTTCGTTGGGTGAAAGGGTTGCAGCACTGGGCACCACCATCGCCATGAACGCGAAACAAAAATTGGGGTGGGGTGTATAAATAACATACAGTAAAAAATAATAATAATAACAACATGTCTCGTATAACCGATTTGCCACCGGAGCTACTATCTAAAATATTCAAAAAGGTAGTAAACGGAGATATAGGAAAACTTTTGATCATAGCAAGAACGACGCCAGCATTTCGAATTCCGTGTGAAATGGCCGTCAAGGACCGTCTTCGGCAGATCAGCGGCCTGAGGTGCGGTGATCTCGACACACTTCTTTCGGCTGCAGGGGAAAAATTAAACAAGAGAATGGACGAACTGCACGAGGCGAGGCAGGGAAGAAGACGGTACACAGAGGATTGGAGAAAGTCTAAGCAGGAGACGGAAGATATCATAACGCACATCATCGCGTTTTCCGAAGCACGGACTTTCTTCCTCTGTTAAAAAAATATTCGATACAAAAAAATCTCGTGAAAAAAAACTTGATATATAAATAACACACATCGTGAAAAAAAAAAGTATATATAAATAACACACATCGTGAAAAAACAATTAAATTTCTCTCTATAACACTCTGAAAATTTTTTCTCCTTCGATATGAGTGAAAAAAAATGACTGATCTCCAAGCATTGAAACAAATGCTAAATTTGTCAGTCGAGTATGTAAAAATTCAGGAATTGGAAGTCGACAAACCCTACACAGTAGTGGGTTTTATGCTATGGACGGCGCGAGAAAGTACGAACCCCTCTCCAGCAGCTTTGGCCATACTTAAAACTTGCTCAACATGCCCATATGAGTTTTTTTGCTCAAGTGTGGAGCTCTTACAATTCAAGATTTTTGTAAAAAATGCCCTCGGGAATTTTTCAGAAAGTACGAACCCCTCTCCAGCAGATTTGCTATACTTAAAACTTGGTCAACATGTCCATTTGTTTAAGTGTAGCACCTGCCTAACCCAAGAATTTTATAATTCGGAAAATATCAAACCCCTCCTCAAGCAGATTTACAAAAATTGCATTAGTTTGTCTATAAACTTGTATCTATACCTACCTATACATATTTACTTCAGGTTTAAGTTTAATTGGATACTATTCAATTTGCTTATTTAATATTTAAACAATGCAATATGCAGAGCCTACCTCTAGAATTGGTCCGTGTTTGCATGTTTCTCCTCTGTGGCAATGTGTGGAATTCCCGAGACGGTAGTATTGATTTTTGCTTTGCCCTCAGCGCCAGTATTTACAGAAATTCCCGATTATTGCGTCATTCAGTATTGTGAGACTGACTGAGGAGAATAGATGTGTTGATACAGTACTTCTCATACTTACAGGTTTAAATTCATATTGAACAATATAAAATCTGTTATTTGTTGTAATCCACTCATATTTAGAGTCAAGCTTATATTTGTCCCAGCGTGTTATACATAACAAGGTTATTGCTATTCAAGACATGCATGTCCGTGCAGGCATTTGCGCTGGGTCAATGTGAATGATTTTTACACTTGTGGGCTATTGGCTTTACAACCTGTCATAAGATTAATATTAATAATATTAATCCATAGAGATTAGATTTGAATCCCAGGAAATTTTATATAAATACCAAAACCAAAAATATTAAGTGTATACACACATATATACATATACACATACAAATCACAGTGCTGAACCCAACTGATATTTTTTATTCAGTATAAAGTTTTGAATTGAAACCCAGGAAATTGTATATAATAAACAACAGCAAAAATGCCGAATCAAAAATATTGTAATCAGTGCAATAAAAATATATCCAGCTCTAATTGGGCCAAGCATCAAAAAATTTGTAATCCAGTCAAATACAAAACTCCCACAAAAATTTGCCCCAAATGCAATAGAAAATATAACATGGAATATTTCACATATAAACATAAAGATACTTGCTCTGCACAGTCATCAACATCTGGTCTGAAAAGAAGGCACGAAGCACCTCTTAATGCCAGAGCAGCAAAACAGCCACGCCATGAACCTATCCGTAGCAGTTTTAACGGCCAATTAAGGGATCACCGGTTTGTATCAGAGCCAAGATGTGGCATTGAGAATTTCTTGAACAGTATAAATTCTGATCTCCAGGCAATTCTTAATGCACAAAATGGCTCTTATAAGCTCTCCATCAAATTGTTTGTACAATATAAGAAGCCAAACGGCACAAAATTTACACAGCCCCACATAACAGAAACTGTACCTGTATATTCAAATGCAAATTCAGATACAATAATAAGCAGCTTGATAAATCAACTGAACATTAAACACTCTGAATTTGCGGCAAAAGAATCAGGATGGAGCCTATGCGGTTCATCACACAAGTTATATGTTAATATTTCTGAATTCAGCCCATTACAAGGATCTACTTATGTGCCATTGCCTGCTAATATCAAAAACAAAAGAGCCGTGGTCAATATAAAAAATGCCGACCAGAAATGCTTTTTGTGGTGTATATTAGCTGCTTTGTATCCAGTTTCAAGGGATCCTCAGAGAATAACTTATTACAAACAACATGAACATCTTTTTGACGATGTAATGGAGGGTTTGGAATATCCAATGTCAGTTCAGAATATTGATAAATTTGAAAAAAAGGCCAGGCACATCAATGGCAAACAATTATCTATTAATGTATTTATTTGTTCCACTGGCAATTGCCCGATAGCACCTCTCAGAATTAGTACAATTGATGATGAATCTGCTATTCCAATTGATCTGCTCTTAATTGAAGGAGATGATACATACCATTACACTCTGATACATAATCTTGAAGCTTTAGTGAGAACACAACTAGACAAATCTAATAGAATATTCAAGTTGTGCAGAAGATGTTTGACTGTATTTGATGGTCAAAAAATGGTAAATAGGATTCCTGAAAAAAATGCGGAAATTGCAAAAAACAAGTTAATTGAGCATCTGAAATACTGTGGCAACCATAAACCTGTTCATATGGTGATGCCCAATCCAAGTGAAAATTGCAAATTCAAAAAGTTTGAAGCCTTGTTGGAACACCCAGCATATATTGTCTGTGATTTCGAATCGAACCTCAAACCTATTGCATTCTGTAGCCCAGATCCAGAAGAATCTGCAATTACACCATACCAGCAACATGAACCTTCCAGCTTTTGTTGTGTGGTTGTACAGGATGGTGTAGCTAGTGAGCCATACTTATACATGGGACCAAATGCCATCAAAGAATTTGCACATAGAATGGAAAATGTGTGCCCTGACATAGCATCTAACATCTTATTAAAATCAAAGCCTATGTTGCCTTTAACAGAGGAACAGATTGAAGATTTCAACAATGCAGAAAAATGCCCGGTATGTGATTCTGAATTTTCAGATACAAATATCAAGGTTCATCACCATTCTCATACAGATGGTCGATATAAACAGGCCCTGTGTAATAGCTGTAATATTAAGATCAAGAGACCAAGATTTATCCCCATATTTTGCCATGGAGCATCCAATTATGATTTCCATCATCTGATCAGGTACGAGGGGTTTGAGAAGCAGAATTTAAATATTTTAGCTGAAAATGATGAGAAATATATATCTATTA
Source organism: Lepisma saccharinum (assembly GCF_977018435.1). NCBI lineage: Eukaryota > Metazoa > Arthropoda > Insecta > Zygentoma > Lepismatidae > Lepisma > Lepisma saccharinum. The sequence continues at coordinate 161,141 of NW_028142891.1, forward strand.
GCAAGATAATTAAAGTTGATGGTGTTCCTATTCAATTAAGATTTCTTGATTCTTACAGATTTTTACCTGCTAGCCTGGCTACACTGGCCTCTCAATTATCTGATGATCAATTCAAAATCACACGTGCCTCGTTTCCAAATCAGGACCTGAAATTAATTAGGCGGAAGGGTGTATATCCATATGACTATGTCACAGATTTTTCTAAATTTGATGAGTGTTCCCTGCCACCACAAGAAGCATTTTACAGCAAAATCAGAGGATCTGGAATCACTGATGAAGATTATCACCATGCCAAATTGATGTGGAAGAGTTTAAAATGCAAGACATTTCGTGATTATCACATGGCTTATTTGAAACTTGATGTGACCATCTCAGCTGATATATGGCAAGCATTCAGAAAATCTTCCATGCAAAATTATGGACTGGACCCAGTGTATTTTTACAGTGCCCCGGGCCTAGCATGGGCTGCAACGTTTTTCAATACCAAAAAGCAATTGGATCTGATCCAAGATCAAGATATGTATCTGTTTATGGAGAAATGTATAAGAGGAGGGATGGTGCAATGTTCCCAGAGATATGCCAGAGCAAATAACAAGTATATGCCTGATTATGATCCAGCACGGCCATCAAATTATATACTTTATGTGGATGCAAACAACCTCTATGGTCATGCTATGATGGATAAATTGCCATATGCAGGGCTTGAGTGGGTTGAAGATTTCAATATTGAAGATCTTCAGAATTTTGATGACAGTGAATATGGCCTCTTCTTAGAGACTGAACTGATATTTCCAGATCATTTACACAACAAATTTTCTGATCTGCCCCCAATTCCCGAGGTTCAGTGCTCACCTGGCTCTAAACAGAAGAAGCTCATGATGACACTGGAGCCAAAACAGGGTTATGTCATATATTATAAAAACCTCCAATTCCTGATGAAACATGGTGTCCAAGTGACCAAAGTTGGAAAAGTCTTAAGGTTCAGGCACTCAGAATGGTTGAAACCATATATTGACACAAACACGGAGCTTCGAACATCTGCAAAGAGCCAATTTGATAAGGGCTTGTTTAAGTTGATGGTGAATTCAGTGTATGGCAAAACTATTGAAAATGTCAGAAAACATACCGATGTTAAAATAATTACTGACCCCAGCCGGAGCAAAAAATTGGTTGCAAAGCCCAACTTCAATTACAGAAGAATTTATGATGAGCACATGGCACTTTTCAACATGATGAAAACAAAGATTAAGTTTGATAAACCTATTTATGTAGGGGCTGTGATATTGGAATTGTCCAAATTACATATGTTAATATTGTATTATGATGTGCTGAAACCTTTTTATGGTGATCGTGTAAAATTATTGTACATGGACACGGATAGTTTTATTCTTGATATTCAAACAGAAGATGTTTATCAAGATATGGCACAGCCTGAATTGTTTCCATACTTTGATACCAGTGAACATACAATAATTCAACCCCACAACAAAAAAGTGCCTGGCAAGTTAAAAGATGAGACACTTGGTGATGTTATTGTGGCATTTGCTGGGTTAAGAGCCAAGATGTACAGTTTTGAAACATGTAGTGGTGCTGTTGCCAAAAAGGCCAAGGGCATTGGCAGAGTAACTGTTGAAAAAGAGCTTGTATTTGAAGATTACAAAAATTGCATCAAATCACAGAGTTCAATCAGAACATCAGAAAATAGAATTCAGAGTGAGAATCACTTGTTGACTTCAAATATTGTAACAAAAGTGGCTCTGGACCCACATGATGATAAGAGATGCATTTTGTCATGTGGCACACATACTTTACCTTGGGGGCATTGTGATTTGAAAAGTGGGAAACAATGCCCAATTACAGAGCATGATTTGAAATAAATAAACATGCCTATGAACTTATTTGGGTTCAAAAAACAAGCTATTATGGACCTGCCGACACCACAACCCTCTTCTGATTTACAATCTGTAATGTCTAAACTGAGTGGCTTGTTAATTATTCATCTGAACAGCATACTTACAGATCTTGATGATGAAACAGGCAAAACATTGTACATATTTAACAATAATTTAAATCATTACCAATTACCTGTAGGTGGGCAATTGCAATTTATTACAACCCCTGAGGGTGATGTCAAGATTTCAGTAGGGAAAAATATTTATAGAATTAAGCACTCAAACATGGTTTCTGGCACTGTTTATACTGTTTCTGCTGGTGACTGCTTATATATTGAGGTCCCTGGATCCTATGACAAGCTTATACCTTTTTTTATAGAATTAAGAATCAGATACTCTATAATAAATAACCACTAAAAGAAAATGCCTAATGATATATTTGGCCATACAAGGCATGAAGATCACAGTGATGAGATTCTGATGCTTGATGTCAGAGTCAAGAAATTAAGAAGTGATTTACAAGCTTTACAAACCACACTGAATGCCAGTCTTCAATTAGAAATTACAAATTTGCAATCACAATGCATGGACCCTCTTCTCAAAATTGATTCCGAACTCAAAGTGCTGCTTCAGAAATATACTGATCTGGCTACATTGGATAATTTTCAAAGTTTGGAAGAAGCTGTAGCAGCTCTTCAAGCCAAATTTAAGACCCAGGCTACCAACTCGGAGCAATTGAAACAGCAATTGGAAGAGCAGATAAATAATGTCCAGACACAGCTCCAAACAATTGTCAAAAGCATAAAATCACAAGAAGATTTTGATCTAGTGATTTCCACTCTAAAAGAACAGATTCAGTCACTCCAGATAGCTAACCTGGATCCTCTGCACAATGCCATAGCCGAGGTTAAAGAAAAAATTGAGACACTTGAAAATTTTATGAACAATTTGCCATCTTCTGATGCTTTGAGTGCAATAACTCGGAGTGTTGCAAATATTAAGCTGCAACTTGAAACATATGAAGATTTTGGAAAAATTCAAAGTACCATAACCCATCTTGAAGGTACAATAGCAGCAGTGCAAAGTGATTTGGCAAATGTACAAGAAACTCGCCTGCCCGGGATTGTAGATACTCTTGTTAGTGTCCAGCAACAAATCACAAAGCTTGAAAACCTCAACACTGAATCTGAACTATCTCATTTTCATCACTTGATCGATGATATCCAAACAAAGCTTGAAATTTTACAACAATCCACACCCACTCAGGCAGATATAGCCCTGCTCCAAAATGCTATGCAAAATGTGGCTGATGCTTCTGAATTAAACAATGTGAAATTGGCACTTGAATCTTTGCAGAATACAGTATCAAATCTCCCTACATCACAGGAACTTAAGAATATTAAGAGGGCAGTGAATAGGATATTGAAATCAGAAGATATCAAGAATATCCAAGCAGAGATCAAACAACTCACTCAGACAGTGGGTACTCTACCAACCAATCAACATATTAATGAACTGCATGCCCTGTTTGAGGATATCAGAAGACAGGTCCATGATCTTACTGCTCAAAATTCAAAATTGGCAGTTGTTGAAAATTTGCAACAAATTGTAGCTAATATCAAGCAACAGCTAGGAACCATGGAATCCAATCAAGCAAATGCTCTGTCTGTTTTTGCCACCCAGCTTCAAGAGATTGTGCAACAATACAAGAAACTTGTTGTGGACATAAAGATCAAGCCAGGCCATGATGATGTTGTTAGGACCATCAATGAGCACCTTGAATCTGTAACAAGCAGATTGCTTACAGCAGAAAAGGAAATAACAGGCATAATCGAGAATCCAAAACATTCAGTAATTCTTGAATTGTACAGCATCCCCAACAAAGAATATGATTCTCCATTTACACCAGGTGGCAAAATATATATGCTGTCCCCCGCACAATTTTATTACCAGTTTTTTGTTGGAGGCACACTGAGACCAATCAAGATCAAATATTGGCATCAGCCACAGGCACACCACTACCCTACCTTATCAATAACAAATGCTGATAACAAAGTGAAAATCACCAGTGTAGAGTTAGAGGATTTTACAGACCCCAATACATTAGAAACAGCCTATACTGAAGATGATGGCACTTTGGAATTTAAAATACAAATAGGGGACAAATTATATTTAGAAAATCCTGTAGTATCAGCTGCTGAACACCCTATAGTTGCAATATTCTTGTTTACATATTATGTCTAGACAAATTATTGTTGATGAATTACACAGACAGGCCCGACATAATTATAAGAGACTCCCAGTAGTCACAAAGGGCATAGATGATTTATGGCAGAGCGACTTGATTGAAATGGCAACTGGGCAGTTGAAAAACTTAGACAAAATCAACAAGGGCTACAAGTATCTACTCACTGTGATAAATACATTTTCGAAATTTGCCTGGGCTGTGCCACTCAAATCCAAGACTGGAAAATGTGTTACAGAAGCCTTCAGGACAATCATCAATCATTCAGGAAGATCCCCGCGCTATTTGCAAACAGATAATGGCAAAGAATTTTATAATTCTGTGTTCCAACAATTTATTAAAAGCCAGTCAATAAAACATTACTCGAGTTACAGTGATCTCAAAGCCTCAATTGTAGAGAGATTCAACAGAACCTTAAAAAATCTTATGTATAAACAATTTACACTTCAAGGTAATTATAAATGGATTAATATTCTTCCAGAACTTCTACATAAATATAACAACTCGGTCCATTCCACAATCAACATGAAACCCTCTGAAGTAACTTCATCTGATGAGCAAAAATTGATCAGCACTGTTTATTATCCTAGATACCAGCCAACAACAAGAAAGGCCAAATACAGGGTGGGTGACCAAGTAAGAATCAGCAAATATAAGCACTTATTCAAAAGAGGCTTTACGAGAAACTGGAGCACCGAATTATTTACAGTGGTTCAAGTTAAACCCGGGACCCTTAACACATATATAATAAAAGATCACCGAGGAGAAATTCTCAAAGGCAGGTTCTATGAACAAGAGCTCAGCAAAACTAAACAGCCTGACACATATCTCATAGAAAAAATCATCCGCAGGAAGAGCAACAAGTTACTTGTCAAATGGCTGGGTCATCCGGAAAACAGCTGGATCGATGCAGACAAAATAATAATATGAGCACCTGGGATGTTATAAAAAGGCTGCCAGAACCTGAACAACAGAATAAGAGAAATGGCAACTTGCTGCCTGATAATATTAGGTGTCTTATTGTTGGGCCATCGGCTTGTGGTAAAACTACACTAGTAGTTGATAATTTTTTATTAGCACCCAACTGGTTAGACTGGAAAAACAGGCACTTGTATGTCTTCTCTAAGAGCTTGGAACAATTAAAATATCAGCAGCTGATGAAGCTATATGATGGATTGGATATAGCCATTTTTGAACCAGATGTTAAGCCACTTCATGAATGTCTCGATAATTCTGTTGTTGTGTTTGATGACGTTATACTGGATAATCAAAACAAGGTTAGGAATTTCTTTACACAGGGGCGACACAAAAACATTGATTGCTTCTACCTGGCACAGACTTTTTCTAAAATACCGAAGCAGCTGATCCGAGACAACAGCAATTTTATATGTGTGTTTCATCAAGATCATACCAACCTCAAACACATACATGATGAATATGTAGGTGGGGACTTGAGCTACAATGATTTTTCCAAGTTTTGCAGCAGGTGCTGGAACCAGGACAGTTATGGGTTTGTCACAATTGATATGACAAGAACACCTAACACTGGCAAATACAGAAATAAAATCAACGATTTTCTAGACGTTGAAACATATATAAATAACCATGAAACGACCAGTCATTGATGATCTTAAGTTAAGAGATTATCTTGTAAAAAGATTCAAGGGATGGAAATCAGAGAACCGTGGAATTTATGAAAAACACAAACAAACAGAACAGCCTGTCATTGATGCTATTAATAATTTAGGTAAGAATATCAAAACTGTTACAGAGCAAAATCAAGATTTGATCACAGAGCTTGTGCCTGTAGCTGCAAGGAACATATTAGATTATCCATTCACCCCACTTTCCAGTATTCATACACCTAGTCCTGTTGCTCCTAGAAGAATTGAGGCTAGTCAGGATCCTATTGAATTGGGTCTTCTTGCTCAAAAATATTTAACCACACCTAAAGACAACAAAGATGAGGTTTTTGGCTTATATGCCGACACAGAGCTTGACGGGAGCATCATACATAGAATCGGCAATTTCAGAGTAACTTTTATGGGAGATGATATAATTGTTTATTCAGAATCTCGTCTCGGAGAAAAAGGTGCTTTTGTTAAGTACACCGGCACACCTGGATTGTGGGAACTGATGACTAGGAAGAGGCCTGGCAGCTATACAGATCAAGATTATGAGGATTACAAAGAAATATTAATAAAATCAGATGCTCTATATCAGAACAATGATCCCACACAAAAAAGAGTCAAGTCTAGCAGTGGGGCAAAATACAATAATTTAATCAAGCCCATATGGTCACAGATCAAGACAGGCAGTGGAATCAAACAATACAACACCCTGCCTAAAGAATTTGTGTGGGTTGATGATGTCAGGAAACTTGTAGATAGGTTGCTGGTGATAGCTGGGGAGGAAAATGCTGGGAACCACAAATTTTACAATGAAAAGGTTGGAATTATGGACATGATAAGCACAAAATTGTCTAATTTTATAGTGAATGACCCTAAGGGGATTGGATATCTTATAAAAATTATTAATACTCTACCACCCAAATTTTGGAATGTCTCTGAGGGTCGGGGCCTTGTTAATGACATTATAAACAAGCTGCCATTTGAACTACACATTCCAGGCTATCAGTATTGTGGTCCAGGCACAAAACTGGACCATAGATTAAACAGAGGTGATCCTGGTGTTAATCCCCTAGATGCTGCTTGTAGAGACCATGACATAGCATACAACACACATACTGATCTTGACAAGAGACATGTTGCAGACAAGAAATTAGAAGAGGCTGCATTTGGTAGATTTGTAAGCAAAGATGCTTCTTTAAGTGAAAAAATAGCAGCATTGGGAACCACCATAGCTATGAGCACCAAACAAAAACTGGGGTGGGGGCTGTGAATATGTATATAATAAACCTACGATGAAGGCCAAGGGTGTTATGTATCAAATACCTTATGCAGGTCTCAAATCTCTTAAAACTATTGACAGTCTTTTGACCAAAAAGCAGCGGAAGAAAAAAAGCTCTTGTCTTGCAAAGGGACATGGTATGAAATTGTTGCTTAGTACCCCCCAATTAAAAAAATTACAGCAATCAAGAAAAAAATTGCATGTGGGGGGATTTATATTTACCATCCCGGCCATCTTAGCTGCTCTCGGGGCTGTTGGGAGCTTGGCTGGGGGATCAGCTGCCATAGCAAAAACAGTAATAGATGCGAAGAAAAATAGGGCAGAATTAGATGAGCAGAGGCGCCATAACCTGGCCATGGAGAAAAAAGGCAAAGGTGTTAAGAGAGCCATGAGTAAGTTTAAAAAAAACAAGAGCCGCTTACAAACCAAGATATTGAAGCTTTAATCAAGCCATTGGGCATCAAACATTTTAGAGGTGTGTACATGTCTGATTCTTTACCGGAACAACCACTCAACAAAGAGTGTGGCATTGTTAATTTGGATGAGTACAAAAATCAGGGCACTCACTGGATCTGTTATCTTAAATATTTAAACGATGAGGCATTTGTGTTTGATTCGTTTGGAGGTGTTCCACCTGAAAATTTAGTAAAATATCTAAATTCAGCTAATCTTTATTACAATAATGCCCGTGTTCAAAATTTCAAAGATGTTAATTGCGGACATTTGTGCTTATCTGTTCTTAGATATATGTCTCAAATAAATAAACCATCAATTGAAGATTTTCAAAAAGCCTTGTGGTATCTGAAACATCATGGGGGTATTCCATCTCACCAGCCAAAATTCAATATTGAAACTCAAATTGCATGATGACATAGTGTATCCCAAAACAATAGCTCTCAGAGCATTTTATGGCATGTACCTGATCCCAAATATTACTCACCACAACAACAAAATTGCAGTGGGGGATCAAAAAATTGTCATCACTCCAGGGCAATATAATCTGTCCACTCTAAATGCTCAATTACCCAGAGGTGTAGTGTTAAGTCAAAATTCTGTCACTCACAGAGTAGAGATTGTATCTGCTACAGAGACAGTGCATCTGGGTACTATAGGAGAGCTGTTAGGCTTTGAGAACAACACGAAACTTGAACCGGCCATCAAACACACTGCTATGAATATACCCAAATTCTTAGCCATAGAGACTCTGAATATTCACTGTAATGTGGCCGAGGGTATGATCACCAAATCAAATGGCATAGGCACTCACAAACAAACCGGCATCATTGCAACATTTAAACCTAATTCTGAATTCATGGAGCCCATCATCTACAATCCATCCCCAACATTATATTTTCCTGTATGCCATAATAGAATAGATTACATTGAATTGATGGTCACTAATGAAAAAGAAGAATTAGTTGATTTTGCTGGAGCCACAACAACTGCAATCATAGAGATTAATATTTAAATAAAAATACATACAATGGAAAATATTGAGAGTTATGAGCTACAATCATTCCCTCCAAACAGGAGGACATTTGCAAATTTAAATCAACCCAACACGGAGGTTGAGGTTGATCTTGATGTAGGGGACGGCTTTATACACCCCCACAGAGCAGATCTATACATCAAATTTGATGTTGTAAAGCTCGATGGAACAGATTATCCGGCAAATTCTAATATAAGACTTGTAGACAATTTTGTACCGCATCTGTTCTCTGAAATTGAGATCAGAAAGCATGGGGTTGTTATAAACAGAATAGATTATCCCGGCATTACCTCCACAGCTTTGGCCACTCTAAAATTATCCAAAACCGAGGCTCCATACTACAAAATAGGGGGATTTGAAGCTGGTGATAAGATATTATCTAAGAATCACACAGTGCTGTTCCCCATGCGCCTGTTGCCAGGATTCTTCTCGGATTACAAAGAAATTATGTGGAAGGGCGGTTTAAGAATTACATTTAGAAGAGCTGCAAATGATAATAATGCTTTGATGAGGTACAGTACATTAAATTCTACAGGGGAAGCTATGCCTAATACCTTACCAGATGCAGGCAAATGCATTATTCAGACTATGGAGCTAAGAATTCCAGTTGTTGAATATGAAGCCAGTTACGCTCTTAAATACAAAGCAGATATCCTAAAAAATCCCCAGATTCCTCTGCAATTTTACACATATCAAGCTGTACAGAAGCCCGCCACTGGTACTTATTATGAATTTGATGCAACAAATTCATTCTCCAGTATTCAATTTGACATGCCCGATTTTGTAGTGGTACTGTTTCAGACTGGGAGACACAATAATCAGGAAAAAAATTCAAGTAGATTTGATAACTGCAACATCAAAAATATATATCTTAAAAATGGCAGAAATGAGGTATTTCCTAGAGAAAATTATAATTTAGACATTTCCAAGGATGATTTTCTTAAATTATATGAGGCTTTTTCGGCTTTCAAAAGAGTCACTACCGGGAATACAGACATGTACTACGCACCAGATGAATTCAAGGAACGGAGACCCATGTTTGTCATCAACACTTCAAAAAGGAAACAAGTTGTGGTAAATGACAGGACAAACATTAAAATTATCTGTGAATTCCACGAGGCTTTACCAGATAACACCATTTGTAGTGTCATTCTCATAGGGGAAAAATCATATGTTTATGATGTAAGAAATGAGCGGGTCACAGAGCAGTTTTAGAAGCACGATTCAGGGCTTCCCCCCATGGTGCAGTTGTAGCGTCATTGCCTTGTAATCAAGGGGTCCCGGGTTCGATACCCGGTGGAGGCACAAGTAGTTCGGATCCCACTTTAAAACTGTAGGGCCAGTCCCGATTAGCCTTACTGTGCATAAAATGGACTTAAAACAGCAACTCGAACTAGAGACACGATTCAAACACAGAAACTCTTTGGATATAAAACAATACTTTACCGTCAGGAAATATATTACTTACCCATTTTATACCACCTCTGCTCGTAGCAGATACCTACCTAAAATACTGCCAAAAGCTGAAATACAGAAATATTGCAATAATTATTCTGTAAAGTTACAGACTTGTATACAACAAGACCAAGCCTAAATGCAATTCAGTTTGCAATGACAATATCCAGGAATTTCCTCAATATGATGGATGGTCCCTGAAAAGGGGCATAGTATAGATAAGAATTTCTCTTTGAGTTCCATGACAAATAACATGTAATTTCCCCCTCGGAAAAGACACAATAGAGGCAATATCAATAGATATAATCACTCAGGCAAACAGAATGAAGGCAATTACTCTTTAATAATAAATAACTCTCTGAAAAGACGCAGTATAGATTATATCTGTTGGCATACAACTCCCGGGCATGCAATAATTTATTGTTGGCCAAAACATGGAACTGATCAAAAAGATTGGAAAAAACATGCAATGTTTACTTGACCTCCATTCTATTGTATTGATTATGCAGTTTTGCCCCGTATTGTTGAGCTGAAACCCAGATAACAAAACTCTGGCGATTCTTAATAGAGAATAGAGAATTTTTTACCAAATTTAAGATCTGGGAGCTATCAACAAAACAAAATTATTCTCAAAATCTCACATATGGAATACCACATCTATCAGGACTCGAACCCAAAGCCCCTTTGTTTACAAAACAACAATATTAACATTTTGCCATCAGATTTTATAAGGACTCAAACCCAAAACCCTCCTGATTACAAGGCAATACACCACACTCCACTCGGTCTCAGAACCCAATAGATATCAATTCAAGATTCCTGGGATTTTGACAGAAAAACATACTATAAGCTTAATTTCTGGTGTGGCCAAAAATATATCAATTTTTGACAAAAATCTGGCTGATGCAACTTTTGTAAGTATAGCAAATCTGCTGGAGAGGGGTTCGTACTTTCTGAAAAATTCCCGAGGGCATTTTTTACAAAAATCTTGAATTATAAGAGGTCCACACTTGAGCAAAAAAACTCATATGGGCATGTTGAGCAAGTTTTAAGTATGGCCAAAGCTGCTGGAGAGGGGTTCGTACTTTCTCGCGCCGTCCATAGCATAAAACCCACTACTCTACACGATAACTTTCGGTTCAATCGTTTCTACCCAGTATGGTCCCAAGGTGCGTCTGTTGCTCGACGGACAATACAGTCTATTTTTACCAGATCGATACGCTAACATGTTATCCGACGAGAAGCTATCTATTTTAATCGAGAACAAAACTCGAATCGTGTACAAGGGAACAAAGGAACTTCTTGGTAAGAAAACGAAGCACGTAATAGAATTTGTGTAACGACTGCAGGGAGTATATATACCTTGAAAAAAAAATTACACGGAACAAAAAAAAATCTCAGAACATTTATATATAAATAACATACCGTGAAAAAAAATTACACACGACAAAAAAAATCCCAGAACATTTATATATATATAAATAACATACCTTGAAAAAAAAATTACACGAAACAAAAAAAAATAATCTCAGAACATTTATATATATAAATAACATACCTTGAAAAAAAAATTACGCGAAACAAAAAAAATCTCAGAACATATATATAAATAACATACCGTGAAAAAATAACATATAGAGCATCAACATGAAGCCCAAGGGTGTCGTGTACCAGATACCATACTCCAATCTAAAAAATCTAGGTGCCCTCGATGGCTTACTCACCAAGAAACAACGCGAGAAGAAACGTTCTTGCTTGTCGAAAGGACACGGAATGAAATTACTTCTCAGCACACCTCAATTGAGACGCTTGCAGCGTTCGCGGAAACAGCAAAAGATCGGAGGTTTCATATTCAGCATCCCGGCCATCCTGGCAGCATTGGGGGCCGTTGGAAGTTTGGCCGGCGGAAGCGCCGCCATCGCGAAAACCGTCATCGACTCGAAGAAGAACAAGGCGGAATTGGAAGAACAGAAACGTCACAACCTGGCCATGGAGAAGAAAGGGGGGAAGGGCGTAATGAAAAAGTTTAAAAAAAAGAAACAGCAGCACTCACCAACCGAGACATTGAATCTCTGATCGAACCATTACGAATCAAACACTTCAGAGGAGTTTTCATGTCCGACTCGTTACCTTCAACCGTCAAAAGAAGAGAATGCGGCGTAGTCAACTTGGACGGTCAAGAAAATCCAGGCACGCATTGGATATGTTACCACAAAAACGACAATAACAAAGCATTCGTTTTCGATTCTTTCGGAGGTGTTCCACCTACAAATTTAGTCCAATACCTGAAAACGAACAAAACCTCTATATACTACAACGACGAACGCATTCAAGATTTCGGAGACGTGAACTGCGGTCATCTCTGCCTCTCCGTGCTCGCGTTTCTCTCTAAAATAAATAAGCCTACGATCAAAGATTTCCAGAAAGCATTGTGGAATCTGAAACAGCATTACTAGGATGGGCGTGTTCCATCTCACGAGCGAATCTTCCATCTTGAAACTCACGCTGCACGACGACATCGTCTATCCTAAATCCGTGGCTCTGCGTGCATTCTACAGCATGTACCTCATACCTAACGTCACGCAGCACAACAACAAAATTAGCGTCGGAAGCGAACACATCGTCGTCACGCCAGGCCAATACAATCTTTCCACTTTGCAAGCTCAGTTACCCAAAGGCACGTACCTTTCTCAAAATTCGGTCACGCACAGAGTGGAAATCCTATCCGCGACGGAGACCGTGGACCTGGGTACCATGGGAGAACTTTTAGGTTTCGAGAACGACACCAAACTCGAAGCTGGCATCAAGCACACGGCAACCAATATTCCTAAATTCTTGGCCATAGAGACTCTGAACGTACACTGTAACGTGGCGGAAGGCATGATCACGAAATCTTCGGACGGGGGGTTGCTGGGAAATCACAAGCAGACGGGAATCATAGCCACGTTCAAACCAAGTTCCGAATTCATGGAACCGATCATCTACACACCCTCTTCGCCGATCTATTTTCCAGTATGTCGCAACCGCATAGACGACATAGAGTTGGTGGTGACGAACGAGAAAGAAGAGGTGGTGGATTTCGCAGGTGCCACGACGACGGCCATCGTGGAGATCAGCGTATAATAAATAACCATACATAGTGAAAAAAAATGGAGCAAATCGAAAGTTACGAATTGCAATCTTTTCCTCCGAACCGTCGCACGTTCGCCAATCTCAACGAAGCGAACAGGGAGATCGAATACGACGTGGACGTAGGGGACGGGTTCGTTCATCCTCACAGAGCGGACCTCTACCTTCAATTCGACGTGGTGAAGAAGGAAAGCGGAGAAGCCTTTCCGCCCAATGCCAATTTAAAACTCGTGGACAACTTCGTGCCTCACCTGTTCTCGCAGGTGGAGGTGAGGAAACACGGTACCGTCATCGACAGAATCGATTATCCAGGCATCACGTCGACGGCAGTGGGAACTTTGAAATTATCCAAAACGGACGCGGCGTACTATCAGGCCGGGGGGTTCGAAGCGGGAACCAAAATATCGACGACAAGTCACACGGTGCTCTTTCCCATGCGTCTGCTGCCGGGATTCTTCTCCGACTACAAGGAGATCATGTGGAAGGGAGGATTGCGCGTCACGTTTCGAAGAGCGGCCAACGACAACAACGCACTGATGCGATACGCTACTTTGGGTCCGGACGGCACCACGCCGATAGCCAACACTTTACCCGAAGCAGCCAAGTGCGTCATCCGGAGCATGGAGTTGAGAATGCCGGTGGTGGAATACGAGACGAACTACGCCCTCAAGTACAAAGCGGAGATCTTGAAAAGTCCGCAGGTGCCGATTCACTTTCACGGTTACCAGTGCGTGCAGAAGTTAGCGTCGGGAAGTCACATGGAATTCGACGTGACGACGCAGTTCAACAACATACAGTTCGACATGCCAGATTTCGTCGTGGTGCTCTTTCAGACCGGTCGCGATAACAATCAGGAAAAAGATTCCAGTTAATTCGACGACTGCAAGATCAAGAACGTTTATCTCAAGAATGAACGCAACGAAGTCTTCCCGCGCGAGAATTACAACCTCGACATGACCAAAGACGATTACCTAAAACTTTACGAAGCTTACACGGCTTACAAGCGCGTGACCGAGGGAAACGTGGACGTGTACTACACTCCCAGCGAATTCAAAGCACGGAGACCCATGTTCGTCATCAACACGACGAAGCGGAAGCAGGTGGTGGTCAACGATCGCACCAACATCAAGGTCGTCTGCGAGTTCTACGACGCGCTGCCTGCCGATACTCTGTGCAGCGTCATCCTGATTGCAGAGAAGTCTTTCGCGTACGACGTGAAGAACGAGAGGGTGACGGAACAGTTTTAAAATTCATAAAAAAATTGCCACATACTAAAAAAAAATCAACAAGGATATATAAAATATAATGTAAGTTAGTTCGATGTGCAAATAAAAGAAAATAATAGGTCACTGAAGATCGTAAAAAAAAAAATAATCGTAAGATAGGTTAAGTTATGTCACGTAAGATCGTGATCGAGTAAGATGTTGGCAACATTGCGAGAAAATAAGGCTTGTGTCTCTTACAAGAGCAAACCATTAAGTCGAGCCCCCAACTTTTTCGGTTGGTGAACTCTCTCTCTCTCTCTCTCCATTTTGGGTCTACTACAGTTCGGTGTGCAAATAAAAAGAATAAAATGATAGGTTAGTGAAGATCGTAAGATTAAGGTTAAGTTATATCACGTAAGATCGTGATCGAGAAAATGAGGCTTATGCCTTACAAGAAAAAAAAAGCCATTAAGGCGTAAGCCTCACCGAGCCTCCTCCAACTTTTTCGATTGGTGAACTCTCTCTCTCTCTCTCCAAATTTTGGGTCTACTAAAAAAAAAAAACAATTATTATTTTTGTTTGTTTGCTTGCATCACACAATACAGGCACGCGCGCATATGTGTGTGTGTGTGTGCGACAAAGAGAGAAAGGTTTACAAAGGGTCACGATATATAAACATTTTGGTCCCGGACTTTGGAAAAAAAAATTATGATAAGGTGCATTCGTACTTCAAGGATGAGAGCACGCTGTGTGTCAGCGCAATAAATGAGGCGCGGAACGTGGAGAGAAGGCGAGTTTTTTTTTTTTTTTGAGGTTTTGGTGAACCCCAATTGGTCAAAGTGAGTTTTTGATGTTTTGGTGCTGTTTTCTTCGCTGCGAAACATCGTCAGCGCAATAAATGAGGCGCGGAACGTGGAGAGAAAGTGAGTTTTTGAGGGTTTTTTGAACCCCACTTGGTGTTTGTCAACCGGGTTGATTACACTACTAGTAGAGGCTCTCGTGTAGTTTAGCACGTAATAAAAAAGGATAGGTTAAGTTATATCACGTAAGATCGTGGCATTCGTACCAAGTGTGAGGTGGGAAGAAAGGGAAATTTTACTAAAACATCGCTAAACGCTAAAACATCGACAAAAAATTGTCAAAATATGTCAAAAACTGATATTCAATTGATAAAAAAGAAGATACCTACAAAGTGCTGCGTTGAAACAATCAATTTACACTATCTTGCGTGGTATACCTACAAGTGTGAGGTGGGAAAAAAAGGGAAATTTTACTAAAACATCGCTAAACGCTAAAACGTCGACAAAAAATTGTCAAAATATGTCAAAAAGTGTTATTCAATTGATAAAAAAAGAGGCTAAAAAAGGGCTCGTACCAAGTACGAGTGGGAAAAATGGGAAATTTTGCTCAAACATCGCTAAGCGCTAAAACGTCGACAAAAAATTGTCAATATATGTCAAAAAGTGATATTCGATTGATAAAAAAAGAGGCTAAAAAAGCACTCGTACCAAGTACGACTTTGAAACGATCAATTAGCACTACTACCCACCTACAGTGAGTTTTTAACTGATAACAAACCTGATACCCTTTTATAACTAAGCCACAGTGTTGCCACCATAACATTGGGTACGGTTTTTTTTTTTTGCTACGTACAGTAGGATGCACAAGTATTTCGATGCAAATTTCCATAATTCTCCTATGGCATCCAACTTGATTTTAAAAATTTAATTTCTACTTATGTTGCTCTATAGGCACATAGATCAAGATAAGAACAAAACACAGCTTGTTTTGAATTTTTTACAATACATGAGGCTCGCATTCTATTAAACAAGTAGAACAAACATTGCGATGGACAACATTTGCTGGGTAATACTTATTCATCCCACTTATCAAGCCTGCACAAGAGTTTTTCAATTTTATTAAATAGGAAGAAAAACAAACACAGTATATTTTAGGTATTTAATATATTCTTTCATTGCGGTTTATGCAACAGATTTAATATGCACAATGAAATTTCAATATATCGAAACATTACATTTTCATGTTAATTTTAACCATCATAGCCACACATTTTTTTAAAGTTATGGAAGTAACATATTACCTAGGTAAATATGACAACAGAAATTTTTACTTACATTGTTAAATTTATTATTTAAAAAACTAATTTCATTTCTTTAGTTAGGATAAATTAGGCATATAATGTGTCTGTATATCAAATTTGAAAAATATAGTTGACTGTGTTATGAGGAGTACAAAAATTCTGAGTGACATTTGACAACGAATGAAAGCATAATTCAACTTCAGAGAATACATTAAGTTTTGCTACACAAAACATTTATAACAAACAATAAATGGACAAATAACACTTTTCTACACACATTTTGTTACCGAAATGAAAGTAGCCATTCTTTAATAATTTGAGAAGGTATAATCTTATCCAGGGCCTCGAGATATGTTTTTACGCCACTGCATGCAAAGAATGCTTACATTGCAAATAATTAAATATATGACACGTGGGAGCTTTCGAAGAATAAACATAAATGATGCAGCAAGTAGGCCAAAGGCGTATCCATGCATGGGCTCACCGACTCAGGGCACTTTTTGCAAAACTACCCTCCTGACGCAAACACAAGAGACGTTCTTTATCGATTTGGGAGTGTTGAATTCGAAAGTGAAATTGACTTGTGTTGGTTGGTTCTTGTCATATATCCTTTAAATTTTCCTACATTACGGGCGCACGTAGGATCTTTTTCAGGTAGGACACAATTATCGATGAATAATTTTGAGGAAGGAAGTAGGCAAGTACACAGCAGAAAAGAATAAAGAAGTAAAGTTATCCCCTGTAAACTGTACCGTGTCATTAAAACGGTGTGTAGAGGTAGGATCCTACACATTCTCGGTCTCGGCCATAGTGGATGTGATGTTATCAGTCAAGCTTCAACAGTCTTTAACCAATTGCTTAGAGGCTGATCTAACTTAAAATCACTGTTATCCCGTGACAGTAAGATACCATAACGATCTGTGTGGTAAGATGCATACATTATTAAAGATAAAGCATGAAGTTAAACTTCAAGGAATACATTACAAAAAATAAATGTTTTAGTTAAAGTTATAAGTGATCCATTAGACAAAATAAAATATATTGGTGATATGTACAAAGTAATAATTAGATGAGATGAAGCATGTAGGTATTCTACAAGGAATACATTGCAAGAAAACTGTCACATACACAACATTTTAAAAGAAGCTTCAAATAATACTTCACAAAGATAAAGCACATAGATAATGTTCAACTCATATAATACAAAAATAAAGCAAATAGGTTACCTTGAAAATACATTACAATAGATAAAGATCATCGGATAATTTTCCAACAATACATTACAAAGAATAAAACCATTTCTATTCCATTAATTAAAATATTATCTAAAACCTATGCAATAATTAAGGAACAACACATCTTCCATGTTAACACCTTTGTTATCTATATATACACAGTGTTGTGTGTGCTGCGAGACTATACTCTCACTAGACATCTCCATGACAGACACGCAATTTGATGCATATATAATGTATCACATACTACATGATATTAAAAAATTGAGCAATTACTTACAAATTTTACAAAGTAATAATTTCGTATTAAATTTTTCCATACAAATATTGTGTTCTACGAACTGTTAAAATGATCAATAGTAATAAAAATCAACATGTACATTATTTTTGTAAGTTGATATTTCAAATTCATTTTAAAGCTTAGAGTGAGCTTGTAATTTTGCAAAAGGTTATTAGTTTCGAAACACATAATGTGCTTATTAAAATAAATAGTGTGCTTTCGTGTGCTAACGAATGCCTAAAACGTAGTACAATTTAGTTGCTCAAAAATATTTTTTTGATTTGTGGCGATTTTATCTTGATATCAAGCCAGAACTGTAGGTGCAGTCCCGATTAGACTTACAGCATAAAGTGGACTTAAATACCAACTCAATCAAATCAGCGTGCGTCCCGTAGCCAGAACCCAAGGCCTGGCAGAGACACGTGCTGAGTTTAGTTACGGTAGGGGGCGGGGCCACATATAATGTGATGGGTGCAAATAACTCAAGTGTTGACGTAGCCAAATCAATAAAAAAAAAATCAAAGGACAATAGGGTCTCTGCAGCGCCGTCCCTGACCCCGGATACTGTACCAGGGATACAGGGCTCATAGTATCGCCAATTCGATTTCGAAGGTAACAATTTTATTTCAGAATATTATATATTATGCATATAAATACTAATCAAATTGAATCAGTAGTTTTAGATGTGCTTCAAAAATTAATTTTCTTACACAGAATCTAATTTGTCCACTCGGACGGTACTGCAGAAGTTGTTTCCTAACCTTACAAATGATAATTAATTAACATGTAACTGCGAGCAAAGATAATTGCCCAAGCATATTGATTTTCGCACCTGGGCCTCCCTGATGGCGCAGTGGTTGTGTCGTCGCCTTGTAATCAAGGGGTCCCGGGTTCGATACCCGGTAGAGCCACAAGTGGTTCGGATCCCACTTTAAACTGTAGGTCCAGTCCCGATTAGCCTTACTGTGCATAAAGTGGACTTAAAACACCAAATCAAATCAAACTCATGATTTTCGCACCGTATTGCAATGATTAGTTGATTTGATTTGTATTACGGTCCACTATATGCACAGAGGTCCTCCTCCGTGGCCGTGCAGCCTAAGTCGCTGTGCTTTGAATTCCGACTGCGGGACGGCATAGGTTCGAGTCCGCCTGGGTTCTCGGCCTGTGTATAGGACCAATGGCAACCCACCATCGCGAGGAAATTGGGGAGCTACGAGTGAGTAGCGTAATCCGGTCTCGGAAATCTCCTATAAGGCTGGGGATTCAACGTGCTGACCCCACGTCATCCCATTACCGGTTAATAAACTCCAGACCCCTAGGGTAGGATTGTGGGAGGGAGACTTGCAGTCGGGAGATAGGCCTAGGGCTGTCAAGCCACGGATTATTATTATTAGAGGCTAATCGGGACCAGAGCTAAAACTTCTAGTGGTATCCGAACCACTTCACGAAATGTTACCTCCACAGGGGATGGAAACCGGGACACCTCGATATCAAAATAACCGTTTTATCGCTAGACTATCTGGGCTGGAAGCCCAATTTTAATATTTCGAATTCTTAGCATTTCAAAATTAGGTAGTTGTGTACTCTTTGATTCCTTAACATCGTATTTCTCCCTCTCGAATATTTGTAGCGAAAAGAATAGATATAACGATGAAACCAATGAGGGAGCATCGCTAACACTCATGCAATTGTCAAAACTGGAATGAGGAACTAACAAACAGAAAATGAATACTGTATAACGTTCTTTAGATTTTGAACGTCGTCATAAATATTAATTTTTTATGGTTGTTAGACCTACTTCGAAATATACGATTTATAGAGGCTAATAATGGCCCAACGGAAGTTTTATAATGAAATATGTAAACTTCTACTTTTTAAGTTTTCGGTCCGCAGGTTGTTGCCCCAAAGATGTTTTTCCCTGAATGTACGTATTATCTGTTTGACAATAAATAACATCATTATAATGTATAATGCATATGTTTAACACACACGCATGTAGGCTATATATACTAATTATATTTTACATTGCAAAGGTTATGTGCAAATGTAACTGTTGATCAGTGTGTGATTGGGTTCCAAAACTAGGGGGGCAAGGTGCAAAAAGTGGGGGAGGGGAGGGCAAGAGCAGTTTACTTTCCCATGGTATATAAGGTTTGGTATAGTGCTAGGGAAAAAGTGGCAAAAAGTGAGGGGAGGGCAACTGCTCCCCTAATCGCCGCCACTGCTGTTGATACATAAACAAAATGAAAGTTCACGAAAAACAAATGGAAGATGAAAAATCTCTTTTTATAAAAACTGTGACTGACGACTCATTGCGAAGGCAATTATTTAGCCTACTCTAGGCCTATTACGAAAATTGTTTTTCAAATAATTGTTTAATTAAAAATAGCTCAACATTGTTTGTAATAATATAGTATATTACAATTATAGGACAACGTATTGCATTTGCTTTTGTGATGCAAAAATAAAAATAATAAACAATGGGTAAAAAAATAAGTATATTCTTCCAACTGTAATCTTTTTTTCTTTAGTTTGAAACATTTATTTTACATATTATGCTGTTCATTAGATAACATTTTTGTAATCTGTAATTTTAAAGGCAGTGTATTGTTTGTAATAAAATATTCCAAACCATATAAAGGGTAGAACTACAAATATTGTCAACTGACCCCGAACATATGGTCAACTCACTCCACATACGAGGTGAATTTACATTACTGACACTCTTCGAAAATAAAGACAAACTCTTACAAGTTTTAGAAGTATGGTGAATTTTTAATTCATAGTGATCGAAGAAACTAGAGGTATTGTTTGTTCATAGCATGTCGTCAATAGTAGATCTTATTTTTTAAGAACTTCAAAAACAGAAGGGTGCCTTAGAAAAATTGTTAAATGTTTCAAATTTCGCCACGACAGATAAATGGAAATAATGGCGATACACTTGAAATCATGGAGTTTATTGTTAGGAATATAGTCGAAGTCTTACTTTCAAGTAACTTTCAAGAATTATATGGCACGTTTGTTATTCTGATTTAACGATACACGTGTTGCAGAAAACACATGCTGCACTCATGGCCGTCCGGAAGGGGGGGGGGGCCGTGTCCCCTTCCTGGAAAATGAAAGTCAACAAAAAATTATCTATTTTTCACATATAATTTCATTTCAGCCACAGTAATATGTGTTAATTATTGCATGGATATGATAAATTCAAATTTAAACAATATTTTTTGAGGGAACAACACTATTATTGTGGAAAATGTGCATTGTTTGCCATACCCCCTGGAAAAAACTACCTTCCTTGCCCCTCCCTGGAAAAATACTGTGGACGTTCATGGCTGCACTCCATATTTTAAAAATGATAATGAAAATTTCCATAAGAGAACTTGAAATATATATATATATATATATATATATATATATATATATATGTGTGTGTGTGTGTGTGTGTGTGTGTATGTGTGTGTGTGTGTGTGTATGTATATATATTGAGAACTGAATTTGAAAATTCAGGCGCCAGTTGAAAATCCCTACATCTTACATTACCAATTTCGCCTTAAAATAAGCACTCAGAGAAGCTATTATCAATTACACAGGACAAGCAAAGGCAACCTTACTTTCACGTAAAGATTCGGAAGAGTTTGTGGTGGATGACACGCATCGCACACCCCAACCCAGAGCTATAGATCGACCACAAGGAAAAAAACTTGGGACGGGAAGTCCCCGGGCAGCTTTCCCTTCTTCCCTTCACCTCGGTACCGCGCTGTAACCTCGGGCCATAAGGAAGCATGGTCCACTCTCTCCCCCTCTCCTACTCGCGGGGGTAGGGTGCACAGGAGTCGCGGCTTCTTCGGGTACAAGAGATCTGACCAATAAGGACGTTTGAAACCCACGTGACTGTCACCGAAAGAGCTCTCCCTCCAATTTGTGCTGGAAACAGCAAAAGAAGACGGCCGCGCCATCTATTGGCCACCGATGGAAATGCAATTTCTAAGCGCAGCGAGGTTTAAATGTAGGATAAGCTTCTATACCCTAACTATTCTATGTCTGAAGTTGCGTATGGGTAAATAAATACAATTTTACGTATCAAATATTTCGCTACCACACCAATACTTATTATCCTTCATACCTTCAAATTTTCACAGATGTTTGTTATTAATAATTTGTTCATTATAATTTATATATCTAGTATACATAGGATGTCGCTGTCGCTGTTGTTATATGACGTCGCTTTTCTACGTATTTAGGTTCATTGATTTAGTTGATTTTACTTCTCGTTTTGTGCCTCTTGGCTAATTTGCGAAGATGGCAGGGACGTAGCTAGGTTGATCAGTTTGGGGGGACCCAAAACTCAAGATTTTTCTACCAGACCTTTAAAAACTAACAAACTATTAATATACCATACAGGCCTACATATAAGTACAGTATGTGTGTGTGCTTTATATACAGGGTGTTGCAAAATACCTGTTACAACGCTTGGGAGGTGATTCTACAAGTAAAAACAAGGAAAAAATGTCATGTGAAAAAATGTCGAAATCGGCACCGTTTGCGAGTGACAGGCGTGCGAAAATCGCCTCACACCATGTGTAAAGTACAATAACTCAAGAAGGAAGAAATATATCAATGTCGGATTAAAATAATACAAACAAAATCGTACCTGGTGAATACAATGGTGCATCAATTGAGGCCCAGTGTAAATTGCGCAAGGGGACTCTCAAAGAAAGTGGGGAATCCCCTGATGGAAAATACAAGAAATTTACTACTATCTTCTACATAATGTTGAGATCGGAATGTAGCCAGTAAAAAATGGCGACGTATGTCCACATGTCCCACTACTGCTGGGACACCGTCCCACACCCGGGAAATAGGAAAATAACTGCAAATCTCCTGTTGTACACGGTTCACATTGCGGTTCGAAGAAAAGAAACCAATTTGTCGCATGTCTCACTACTGCTGGGACACCATCCAAAATGGAAAAAAATACTGGAAAATCATAAAAAAAAGTTTTCAATCCCTTAATGTTGACACACTACTTTGCAGTACGAAAAACAAAAGTTAAACAATGGCCACATGTCGTTAGGCTGTACATATACTACAAGAGAGCTCCCCAAAGAAAGTGGGTAATCCTCGAAGGAATGAAGACGGAGAATGGCGAGAAAACGCACACAATGGCATGTAACATTTCCAGGCACAGCACATCTGGAAGGGATTCCACTGAGAAGCGCACAACCTCCGCACATGCAGATCGACGGTATGAAGTACAGCGATATCCAGCATCTTCACTCGTACCTTTCACTAAAGGACACTATGTGGTGCTGATAGGGGCTCACACAAACACCGGTATACTCAGAGACGTTGTTGAAAATGTCCGCCATTGACTTCAAGACAAAGATGGCATCGGCGAAGCACTGATTGTCTGGTACGTGCAAATACCTCTGGCATGTCACCAATTGTCCCAGCAGCGGCACTAACACGAGCAACGAGATCCTCAGCACTTTCCACAGGGGTTTCATACACGAGCCTTTTCATTTATCCCCACACAAAGAAATCCAGTGGTGTGAGGTCGGGGGAACGAGGTGGCCACGTTAAAGGTCCACCCCTGCCAATCCAACGATCGCCGAAAATATCGTTGAGTAAGGCTCTGGCTCCCCGGTCGAAATGTGCGGGGGCGCCGTCGTGTTGAAACCAGATACGTTGTCTACCTGCCAGTGGCACGTTTTCCAAAAGTTCAGGTAATACGTCATGTAGAAACACCCGATAATTCCCACCACACAAAGTAGATGGCAAAATGTACGGGCCTATCAAGTGGTCACCTACTACGCCACACCACACATTCACTGCGAACCTATGTTGATGATGGCGCACAATGATTGCATGCGGATTGTCCATATCCCAGACGTGGCTGTTGTGGCTATTGAACATGCCATCCCTGGTGAACATTGCCTCATCGGTCCACAAAACTATTGTTGGGAACTCTGGAATGGAAAGAGTTTGTTGCACGTACCATTGGCAGAAATCCATGCGTAGGGGAAAGTCCGTGGGCAGTATGTAGTGCACCTTATGCAATTTGTATGGGTGCAATCCCTCCTCTCGAAGAACGCGGAACACATTGCTATGGTGGGTTTGTTGAGTACGAGCAATGACACGTGTGCTGGTGTCAGGACGGTCTCGTATCGCGTCCAACACGTCCTCTTCAAATTGCACAGTGCGCACAGTGCGGGGTCTTCCACAATCCCACCTACGGGGTAGTAGAGATCCAGTTTCACGCAGTCGAGCATCAAGTCTTTGAAAGAGTGCATGTGCTGGTAATCGCCGATTGGGAAAACGTTCGTGATACAAACGACGTGCTTCACGGCTGTTTCGGTTTGCCTCTCCATAAACGAGATGCATATCAGCAAGCTCGTGGGTAGAGTACTCCACCATTGTCTTGTTCGAGAACTGCCCAGAAACAGGGGCACTTTCCCTCCGAGTGACGGATCACAACTACCGTGATTAGCACCCACGTAATGTCACACAGGTGTCCACGCAGTTGTTGCAAACCGAGAAAGAACACGGGAATACGTACTCTACGTACAGTATTCCTTAGCGCAATTCAACCATACACACACGCCAGACTAAACTCCACGCTGCGAGACGCAGAACAAGACAGGAAAAACAACGGTCGACTACAGTCTCTACGTAGTATCCACCAACACTAATACGTAACAGGTGACCTACACTCACAGCGCCTCTAGTGGAGCTTTCTGTACCAATTAGCTGAAATCAATCTGAGCGTAATTTGACGGCATAGCGTCATTTTCGAGTGAATTTCCTATTTCCCGAGTGTGGGACGGTGTCCCAGCAGTAGTGGGACATGTGGACATACGTCGTCATTTTTTACTGCCTACATTCCGATCTCAACATTATGTAGAAAATAGTAGTAAATTTCCTATATTTTCCATCGGGATTCCCCACTTTCTTTGAGAGTCACCTTGCGCAATTTACACTGGGCCTCAATTGCTGCACCATTGTATTCGTCAGGCACGATTTTGTTTGTATTCTTTTATTCCGACATTGATATCTTTCTTCCTTCTTGAGTTATTGTACTTTACGCATGGTGTGAGGCGATTTTCGCACGCCTGTCACTCGCAAACGGTGCCGATTTCGACATTTTTTCACATGACATTTTTTCCTCGTTTTTACTTGTCGAACCACCTCCCAAGCGTTGTAACAGGTATTTTGCAACACCCTGTATATATATATATATAGCCTATTTGGAAGAGAACATTATTTTCCCCTGTAGCCCCAAAAATTTACGAATATAGACTCGCGAAATCCACGGCCATTATTCGGGAATCTAAATGCAGAATGAACTCATTAACTTAATGGCATCTAGACAGTCTTTAAAAATCCATGTATTTTCTCTTATGTCAGATTTGAGACACCAAGAACAATGTCATTAGTCCTTACTCCTTAGATTTGTAAATTTGCTCGAAGAAAATTGAGAAGTAGAGTATACCCTCTTCCGTGGATTTAGATATAAAAGGGTGCTGTAATCAGGTGTACAAGTATGACAACGGTGCGAAAATGAAATGTTTGTGTAATGAGTTCAAGATAGGCGTTCCATGTATATTGTTTATACCAGAATCGAATCCGGCGTCCTTTAGTGCAAGGCGACACCGTTAACTACTATTCTATGGGACATGCCCGAGTCTTTTGCGGCGTCGTACTGTACACATTGGAGAATGATGACGATATATAAGAAATTTTATGCACACATCTAATTTCTTAAAAGTAATCCTATTTTTCTCTGTATATGATGGCAATACAAATAACAAAATTCCCGCGTGCTAAAGTTATTGTGTTCTCGTCTTTGGTAACACAGGTTCAAGGTTCGATCCCTGGTAGGAACTCCATAATTTCTGTGATGGCCAAACATCGTGAGGACAATTGGGAAGCTAGTTGAAATCAATGTGTAAGCGAATTCCACTCTCAAAACTAGATGGGACTCGATATGATGACCACGCGTCACCGAATGGAGAAACACTTCGGAGGCTTTGTCCTTCAAAATTAATTTTACTGAATAATTATAGTTTTCTTTAGAGGACCTAAACATGGCTTTTTTTTGCGCAGTACAATGTTGTTTTCTATCACCCTACTTTTATAGTTTTTCATGCAAAGGATTCCACTCCCGAAGCATGAGCATGACGCGCTACGAAACCACAGGTCCCAGGTTCGGACCTTGGACAGGTGTGGTTGCAACATGTCTCTCGCATCGCTATTCCTTGGGATCATCATTCAATCTCATCGTCGCATTTAACCCAAGAGGTAGAAAAGTGGCGTAAAATAAGGAAATAGAAATCATTGATTGACTTGGTTAATTTTACTTCACTTTTCAGACACTTTTTGGCTAATCGTGAAGATGAGAATGAGTTAAGATTAAATTGATGAAAGGACCATCACAAAGAAGACACACGCCCAGGCCGGGATTCGAACCCGGGACACACTACTTCGTAGCGTAACCTGCTAACCACTCCACCACGGAGTTATCGGCCCAAATAGAAATGAAAATTAGAAAATGCCGTCTTGAATTTGCAGGAACCGAGTTCATCACGAAGGGCAAAAGATTTTCGCTCCCACTAGAGGTAAATAACAGGAAATGCTTGATAAGTATTTTGGCTCTCCATATTTCATGATATTATTATGTAAGTAACAATTATTTGTTATATAACTTCGGATTAATTTTATTTGTATGTCTAGTCAACTTTCCCGCCTAAGCAGCAGCCACAGCGTCTGCATTTGCGGGCGGAGGCCAGGGTTGTTAAAGGTTCAGGAATTTTAAATTAATTCAATTCCCGTCCGGGAGAGAAAATCAGCAAGTGTAAATGGGTTCTAGGCCTCAAGTCGGTCCAAGAACTTGTTTTCCGTATGAATTTAAATACGGTTTAGAAACTCTTTTTCCGGTTGAATTTTAATACGGTCTAGGAAACTTATTTGCGGCTGAATTTAAACACTGTCCAGGAAACGTTTTTTTCCGGATCAATTTAAATACGATCCAGTAAACTTTTCTTAATGAAACAATACCCTACTTGGACCGAATTTAAATTGTGCGAGAAAAATGGTTCCGGTCCTGCAACGGAAGCCAAGAAAATCTATTACAACTTATGGCTTCCTGGACCTTTCACAACCCTGGTCTAAATTAAGAAAAGTCACAAGAAGTCATAAAAATATGCAGAATTTTTAAACGTAATATTTCTAGAGCATGCACCCTACTATAAAAAGTTTACTTCATACCTCGTTTCCTTCCATAAATGAAACGTGACTTATTCTTCATCACATGTGACATCAACCGCCCTGGGAGTCAAACCCCTGCTCCTGTGTGGTAGTCGGACACCAATTTAGAACGGTAATATGTTGGACATTTGGTCGATCATTTTTTCGGGAGGACGACAAGCTGGCAGCTTCACGCTCGAGATTTCACGTCGCCGACCCCCGTGGCGTAGTGGTTATCACATCGTGCTACGATGCCAGGTGTCCCGGGTTCGAATCCCGGACTGGGCATGGGTGTTTGTGATTGTCCGTTGATCAATTTCATCATATCGTCACTAATCCCCATCTTCGCAATGAGCCAAATGAGGCAGAAAAGCGAAGTAAAATGAACCAACGCAATGTATGAAAACGAGATCCCAAGCACTCCGTGATTATAACGGTCAAATATTGAGTAACAGGTAATTAATCTAATTGCCCGTTATTAGGAATTAATTGCAATTGGTAATATTAATATCCGTCGCGAATACAGGTGTCTAGCGAACTGTCTTAGCCAGCACTAGCTTGCTCAACCACCGTTTTTCGCCCGAATTCGGATTTACATGTATTCTTATGGGAATAGCAAGAAAAATGCAACTTCTACACAAATGGACCGAATTGGATGAGATTTTAACCAGCGGAAGACCACATCATGAAAGTACTGATTCCAAGATTTGAGTCTAATCAGAACAGAACTACGGGAGTTATGATTTATTAAAGATTCATCGCTGGATTGAATGGAAGACGGAACCCTACTGAGTTGGCCTCTCTGAACGTGTCGAATACAATGGAGGAAGAGTTAGCCTAATCTCTGCGTGAAGGGCTGCTACCAGAGGTTAAGGACCGGAGTGAGCATTGACCAGGATAGGAGGACAACGGTCAAAGCACCAGAAACAATAAACAAGCACCTGATCATAGAGGGTAGGGCGTCAGCACGTTCAAATCTGGAATAAAAGGGATGATTTGGAATAGCGAGACACAGTTTTGCCACAGTTTTGAATACAATCGCCACCGGAGTGTGAGCTACGCGCAACCCAGCTGGCAGTTGCAATCGGACCCGAGGTCTGGATTTGTTTTCCTCGAGTGAGTGTTTTAGAGCCATGGAGTAGAGCAAAGTAGAACCAGGGGGTCGTTTCTCCCCATCGCCGTCAACGCATCCGTGCACATACGTGTGGTTATGTGAGTATAGCGCCAGACACGTCCACCTGTGTCAATCGTCCGAAACAACGTCCTAAGTAGTAAAAGTTAATAACATTTGATATCCATGTGAAACCGCGAATTCCTCATCGCGTATGTTCGTCTCATCGCCCAAGTCACGTATCTGTACTTACGAGTGACCGCGAAGAACAAAAAAAAAAGTAAAAAAAAGGTAAAGTGTTCCCCTGTGCATAGCACCACGCCATGAAGGCGTATAGGGGGTGTGGGGGTAACGCCCCACACTTTCTTGATCCGGTCGTGAGTGGGGGTGATGTGATCAGCATCACGCCCCTGACCGCCTTTACCCCCCAGAGGTTCCCCCAGGTACCCATGTTATTCGACGCTGGGTGTGCGCCGGAGCCGCTTCCACCGTTAGAAAAGTTCCCGGATTTGAACCGGCCGCGAAGAACTGACCTATTATTGCGCAAGTTGTCGTATGGAGTCGACAGTGTACGTGTACCGTCCTGGACGTCCCTGCGAAGTGAACGAGTGAAGCCAGGATCCGAGGATGCCAGATGGAGCTGCCGACTGATCCACTTTCGCCAACCAGGATAACCGTGAAGTGCAACACTGGAGTGCGGATGTCTTCCAGAACTGTAGGACCACTTTCACCCAACCCAGGTCAGAGGGAAGGCAGCGAAGGTAAGATCCAACCATGTGCGTGAGTGAGAGAGATGACGCCTATCTACCGCGAATCTGCGTAAATCAAATCATTGCATAACTTAAATCAGTGCTATGGCATCCCTAGGCATCGGTATTCCGGCGGAGTAATCAATGTTTAAGATCAGAGTTTATGTTAACAGCAAACAATAGTTCATTGAAATATATTTATACCTTCCGAAAAGATAGAAGGGGTTCGCACAAGGAACAATTATTCACTTGATACTTAAAATCCTAAACGATAAATTGTAAAAGGCAATGTAGCCAAGACATAGCAAGAGTATGGTCAAAGTAGTAAATAATCTAACCTTTGTAATTGTCATATTGTCGCAATATGCCATAGAATGAGAGTATGAATGTGAGATCGAGTGAAAGAGGGCAAGATGTACTGTGTATTTATCTGTGCTTTAATATATGTGTATATTCAGAACCACCGTAGTATTATGTAACGTCATTTCAGGTATTTAAAATCAAATCCTCCTAGGTTTATTCTCGGTAACTCCGACTGTTAGGCACTTATCCTGACCGTATTATAATTCATGTGATGTTTTATTCGCCCAGCAGGTGAGGCGAGTGATTCTTCAAATTCAAATTCAAATTCTTTATTTACGTGGGCGAGGTTCAGCCTGAGGCTGTTCTGCCACCTAACCCGTGTCATCGATTACATTTAAATTTACATTTCTTTTGTTATTACAGTATTAATACAGTGTACAATAAACTGTATGATTTAGTTACAAAATCTATTGATAAAATAATTGTAATAAATGTATGAATAAAATGATACAAAAATTGTGAAAAGACAACTACATAAAAATAAAATAAAATGAATGAAAAATAAGTAAAAATAAAAACATGTAGACAAAATACATAACATAACATAAACATACAAGTTACATCATAGTATTTGAACACAATCTCTGCTCTGCCAAAAGAAAATTCTTTACTTCATTTCGGAAAGAACTTCGTTGTTGCGTTGCTAAGCTCAGTTCAGTTGAGTTAATTGAGTTAATTAGTTAGTTATTAAATTAGCCCGTAACATGATCCTACCGGAATCTCGCGTTTACAGAAGCTAACTATGGAACCACTTCTCGGATCAAACTGTACTTCGAACTATCTGACAATCATCAATTGTCTCCCAATCAACACAGTAGGGCGATGTTTCTTGAAAATGCGTTGAAAGTTACCAAGGGAGTCGATACAATACAAAGGCTTATTATGGTTCATTGCAGGTTATGAGCACAAGGGTTGAGTGTGGGAACCTGAGGGAACCGCGACATCTTTGTCATTCATCTCCCGCCAGAAAAGGAACAAACAGTAGAATTTTGTCTCTTGCAAATTGAAAAGCCTATGTCCATCCTGAACCATAAAGTAATTAACCCAGATAGTCCTAGCTACCTGCAGCTAAATCTTCTTGTTTGTGCGCAGCCGATAAACAGAGCCAGATGAAGAGAAGATTTTGTGGGAGGGGGTGACCTGGCTTAGGCCTCTGGTCTGCTTGAAGGGAAAGTATGTTTTCAAAAGGTCCCCGACTTCCCAGAAACGGAGGGCCCATAAAATCACAGCATTCCCTACCAACACATCTGTTTGTGTTCAACCAAAGTGTATGTCACAGTAGGATCCGAGCGCTTCGAGTTTTGTCGGTTGCGGTACTTCTTGAGTCAGTTGTCAACATGGAGCCAATCGCCAAGGTCGTTTCACCTATGAATCGGCTCTTCAGCCTGAGTGGCAAAAGACATGTTGTACGGTGGAAAGTTGCACCGGAAAATTACCTTCTTAAATATGATGAAACCTGTAAAACATCCAAATATATTTATTCGGCTGTGGTCCCTCTGACAAAACATCAATGTTCTCAAAATTCTTCGAACGGACTGTGTAAAACATTGCAATACTACAAAAACTGAACCTGCTCTGCAACACAAGGAAAATGTTTCATTAAGCAATCAATGTGCCTTTGCCAAGTTGGTAAGTTTAGTATGGCACTTTCTTTTAAATAATGCTGTTGGAATAAATCAATAAAGTTTGTTAAATTACAACGACTCCTTACCACAAGAATATAATTATTCTTTACGGATATCCCCTATAACGGTTGGGGGTTCGACGTGCTGACCACACGTCACCCCATTACTGGTTGAAGACCTCCACACCTCTATGTAGGATTGTGGGAGGGAGACTGGCAGTCGGGAGATAGGCCAAGGCTCTTCCAGGGCTGTCGAACCATGGGTAATTATTTATTTATAGATGCTTAAATATATGTGCAACCACACATGTCTTTCAAGTGACTTATTGCAAGGGTTTGGTATTGTACTTGACTCAATGAAATAAACTTACTGTGTGAGGCAGATTCATACGAACAAAAAATAGCCACAATAATAATAATAATTTACTTCAAAATGACAAAAATGTATTTACTTGTTCTTATTTAAATTTTTGATTCTTCGAAACGTTTGTTAAGGAGTTGAGTTGAGTTGGTGTTTTAAGTCCACTTTATACACAGTAAAGCTAATCGGGACTGGACCTGCAGTTTGAAGTAAGATCCGGACCACTATGTGCCTCCACCCATGTATCGAACCCGGTACCCCTCGATTACAAGGCAATGACGCTATCACTGCGCCATCGGGAAGGCATCGTTTGTTAAGGAGGACGGATTCTCGCCGGACCCTGTGGCCGAATGGTTAGCACAATGCGCTGCGACGCCAAGGGTCCCGGGTTCGAATCCCGCTCGAGCTTGGTTGTTTGTGAATGTCCATTCATCATTTCATCACTGATCCCTATTTTCGCAAATTAGCCAAGAGGCACAAAACGCGAAGTAAAATAAACTAAATCAATCAATTAAGGAGGATTCTCAAAATTCGTCTTCACGAAATCGAGAAAAATATGCGACTCAAGAAATCGTACAGTTTGTGAAGATAATTACTTTTAACACGTTGCGTGTTTTAGACTGTCCCAATAGTAGAATAGTTATTTGATGCGAATACTACTTGCCCGAAGTTATGATAATCTACATAGGCATCCTGCCATCATTATGGTACTTATTTTAGCTTGTATTTCGCTCTGATTCGGGACCACTTGTAACTGTTTGCATATATGTGGTTTACCGCTGCCAAGCGGTTGTTCTTCAATCTGGTCACAAACTACTCAAGCTCGAAACATTGTTTGGACGCAACGGCAACATCCAACGCCCAACCCTGCCTGTTGTTGAGGGGTGGAAAGACCGCTCCTTCAAAATTCCGAGAAACATCGAAGTGCTAGGTTCCTACACTGATATCCACTATAGCTAGACACAGGAAAACGAGAAAGAAATGTAAT
This sequence comes from Lepisma saccharinum, assembly GCF_977018435.1. Classification (NCBI taxonomy): domain Eukaryota; kingdom Metazoa; phylum Arthropoda; class Insecta; order Zygentoma; family Lepismatidae; genus Lepisma; species Lepisma saccharinum. Next base: position 193,530 of record NW_028142891.1, read on the forward strand.
GTTTGGGGTTCGTGCCACTCAAATTCAAGAACAGTGTTTCAAACTGAAAGCAAAATGTACTGAAACACTATTTTGCAATATTTGTCATGAATGTAAAATTTTTAGCAAATGTAGAACAGTTTGCCGGGGCCACGTGAACGTTTCGGGGGGCCGGTGCCCCCCCCCCGTGCCCCTCCCTAACGACGTCCCTGGAAGATGGGGATGAGTGATGAAATGATGAAATTGATGAATGGACATTCACAAACAAACAAGCCCGACCGGGATTCGACCCCGGGACCCTTGGCGTCGAAGTGCGATGTGCTAACCACTCGGCCACAGGGTCGGGCACGTATTTAGGGTAACCGCAACAATAAAAATGATTGATGAAATGATAAATTTGATGGGAGCGTAGGTTAGATGAGTGTGGCAAGCACTGGTGTACGCAGGGAGGGAGGAGGGCTTAAGGGGCTGCAGCCCGCCGAAATTCTTAGAAAATAAAAAAATCAAATGAAGACAGTAATGAAGTAAAAAAAAACTTTAAAATGACCCCCGATAACTATTTTTGTGTTTGAATAACTTTTACAACGAAGGATTAAAATGGTAATTGGAGCTCGTATCTAATGAAAATAGAACAGCGACAACGGGATATCAGCGAAATTGATTTTCGGCGATACATTCTATGAACCAATCTCATTCTGTTGAGTAAAGGTTAGATTCATGGCACTGAACCCGCGTACAATTTGAATTGAATTAACATAATCCTTGAGTGAGGTGGAAATGGGTTTTGGATATTTTTTTTTTAGATGTGAAAATCTTTAACTAGTGATGCACACATGCTTTCGCTTACATTAAAGTTTACACTATGGTAAAATTGCAGAAATATTCTACCTACACTGATTTGTGTTTAAAATACCGTAACATCAAAATATGTTTTTTAGAAATTAATAAATAAATAATAAATGGATAAAATGCAGTGTCGCGGGAAAGTGTAATCCCTTAATAAATTCAAAGAAACTCGTGTCAGCTCGATGGCGAATCTGGTCAACCGCGTTTTCGACTTTGAATCCCATCACTGAAGTTCCCGACTTGAAGTCACGTCGTGGGCATTGATGTTCTTTGTGCCTGCCCTTTCATCAATTTTATGTGATCAACACTCATCGCCGCGATTAACCAAAAGTGGTAAAAAAAGCGACGTCAAATAACAAATACATGAACAATAGGCCTGGCCTCTGTCTTGGTTTAGCAATGTGATTTGTTAATCACTATACGGTGGAGGCCGAGGCGGAAATAAATATCAGTAAGAATAAAAATTCATTACAACTTACCCTTCCTCGAGACTTATGATTTTGAAGACGATGCTACCCACTGTCGTCTTTTTCTTGCTGCACTTGCTTCCATGGACTTGAGTTTCATTAGTTTATTCAAATGTCGAATTCTAATAAAAGTTCTTGTTCTGACATACAGGGAAATAATCTTTTCAGGAAATTTTGACTGAAGTACTGTCTTTAGAGTGTCCATAACTTTATGTTGCTTGGAAACAGTTGACCCATGGAAGGATGCACACACAATCTCATATTGAATAACTTTTTCCATATCCGAACCAATACGTGCCTCCACCGGGTACCGAACTCGGAATCCCTCGATTATTAGGCGATGACACCACCACTACGCCATCGGGGAGGCCCTCAAAATAGAAATAGATGTGGTGCAGATTCCTTAAAGCCCCAATTGGTACACTCTGCAACAGCACAAGAATGTTTACCTTTGGCACGCTTATTCATGGTACAGACACCGAATACACGTAATACGACCTAAAATTACTCGCTTTAATATTCAAGACAAACAGCACAAGCACTTCTGTAAACGAATACCTGATCGCTACTACTGGACCTGCAGATTTTTCTGACATGTGGAAGAAATCTGTGCCTCGAAGTTGGCTTATACCGAACAATGAAAGTCATGTCGCTTTCGGAAACTGGAAGCAATTACTTTCCATTTGAATGTTCCTAACTGCAGGTATGAACCCCCTCGGTGTACGTCAAATCGTCTGTCGTATATCCCTTACCTGGAAGAATGGCTAGCGTAACGCTCTATGAACTCAGAAGCGAATCTTGGTTGAGGCATGGGTGTGTATCATTGTGTGTCTTATCTATTTCATCTTTCATTTACTCGTACTTATTATGTTATGCAGCAGTAACTTCAATTAATTCTTCTCAACAATAAGTCGCCCCTGAAAAGAAGTTGCTGAAAATTTTTAAAATACAACACTACCTGAAAATATGTACAATATATTGACATAATTTGATGCATGTTTCTTCCGTATCAAAAAAAAAAAAAAAAAAAACACTACGTGTTAAATAAAAATTAAATAAGAAGGATACTGTTATAGACATTCGTATTATTGAAACTGATGGCACTATTTGCATTCATACGGCTTAGAAGTTTATTATTGCGTAACTGTAACTTTATAATAATAATAGTTTTACTCACACACAATATATATATATATATATATATATATATATATATATATATATATATATATATATATATATATCCTGAGGACAGCCCAATTGTATTAATTTCCACGTAGTACACCCTGGACTGCATTTTACATACATGCTAGCGAGGCTCTGGTGTCTGGACTCGTGTCCAGTATAATCCTTGGTGGGGCTCGTATTGTGTTGTCCATACATGTTTATGATTGTCCCTTCATCCGTCTCATCTTATCACGATTGATCCTCATCTTCGCGATTAGCCAGAAGTAGCAGAAAAACGAAATAATAATAAATCAATATGTATGTATGTATGTGTCGTTCATTTAAATACGAAATTCTACTGGGTTGATCGCTACTATGAGGATGAATGATGAACTAATGAGTGGAGAATGAGACAAGCATTGCTATATGCCTTAATATGGTTCAAACTGGGGCCTCTGGCTTCCCAAAGCGTTATGCTGTCATGGAGACCCATTATATACATGTAGAGGAACTTACTTAATCCTTTCCGTTCAATCTTACTCTCTCGATCCTGTTGCAGTTATGTCCATGCTATAATTAATTAAGTTAGTAATCTATTTGCATGAAAATATGCGCACGAGACTCTACTCCTACCCCCTCCAGCACACACAGGCATTTAAAATTGTTTCACTTTACGATTTTTCGGGTGTTCTATCTATTGTGCTCGTCTCAATATGAGACTCTCATCTAATAATCATTTAATTTCATTGCTGTGTCTCGTAATCAAGGGGTCCCCGAGTCGATACCCGGTGAAGGCACATGGTGGTTCGGATTCCAGTCCCGATTAGCCTTACTGTGCATAAAGTGGACTTAAAACACCAAATCAACCAATCATCCAACCAACCAACTTTATTGTTGCGTGTAGAAGTGTAGACAAATAGTGTTAAAGACCCAAAGACATTGATTCCCTTTCTGCTGAATTCAGCGTCGAATAACATGGGTACCTGGGGGAAACCCTGGGGGGTAAAGGCGGTCAGGGGCGTGATGCTGATCACATCACCCCCACTCACGACCGGATCAAGAAAGTGTGGGGCGTTACCCCCACACCCCCTATACGCCTTCATGGCGTGGTGCTATGCACAGGGGAACACTTTACCTTTTTTTTACCTTTGCCATCCTCAGTTAACTTGAGAAGGTACGGGAAAGCAGTGAAGAAGAACTACATGTTATAAACATTGCTTCCCAAGAGTTATAATCGCCTCTATGAGGCGATAAACTTGTATGATTTTACAGCTTAGGGTTCCCCTTTTTGACGTCACTCTAGCAGAAGACCTTCACGCAAAACTCTTATTCTCTTTGCCTTCACGTGCCGCCGTAGCGCGGGAAGCGAAATTTCTTTTTCCACATAGGACAGGACTAGCACCGGAAGTGATGATGAAATCCTAATTAAGGGGCCTCGCGCAATCGTCATGTAAACAAATGAAGACCAGATACCGTAGCGTGTTGTTTGTTGTCTTATTCTGTATATCAATTGAATATATGTTAATTATAAAGAAGTGTGTGAATAATTTGTCGGATTGATATCATTTTCAGGTGAAATCGTTTTACAAACTCCCGAAAGTTAGTAGACAGTTGAATCAATAATGATAATAATGCAATAACTGGAGTATAAAATTATATTGAAAACTGCAAGATACAAACTCGTCGAAAGTGAGTAGACAAGAAAGACAGTTGAATCAATAATGCAATAACTAGAGTATAAAATTATGATACTGAAAAATGGAAGAGGAGCTGTGACGAAAGAAATGTCTGTAAGAGAAACCTTAGCATTGGCGTAATGATCGTTTAGTGCAAGATTCCAGCAATATGCAACATGTTAATATGGACGTCTGTGAAGTTCTCCACATTTTCCTCAGCCACAAATACAAGCCACGCCCACGCCGCACCCCTTACGGCAGGGTTGCAATCCCAGAAACCAGACCTTCCCAGGCAATATGTAAATGAACATTTCGGATAGTAGTAAATCATGAAAGTAGAATTTCATGATTGAAATACAAAGAATAAACATCAAAGAACACAAGGAAATGAAGTTTCACGATAATTTTCTACAAATAACGAAGATATAACCACCCGAAGAATGACTCTTTTATCGCCATATGCAACAGTGACCGTTCCAGACGCGACTTGCATTTTCGACCCCTAAGACCAATGAAAGTTCCATTTCATGACTTTACAAATAAAGAATAAACATCAAGGAACAGAACCAAAAAAAGTTTATACGGTGACTGTCAACAAATAACGAAGATATAACCATCCCAAAAATGACTTATTTCTCGCGATTTGCGACCGTTACCGGTCCAGCCACGAATTGCATTTTCGGCGCCTAAGACCAATCAAAGTTCAATTTAATGATTTTAACACAAAGAATAAACATCAAGGAACACAACCAAAAAAAGTTTATACGGTGACTTTCAACAAATAACGAAGATATAACCATCCCAAAAATGACTTATTTCTCGCGATATGCGACCGTTACCGGTCCAGCCACGAATTGCATTTTGGGTTCTTAGAACGAATCAAAATTCCATTTCATGACTTTACAAATAAAGAATAAACATCAAGGAACACAACCAAAAAAAGTTTATACGGTGACTGTCCACAAATAACGAAGATATAACCATCCCAAAAATGACTTATTTCTCGCGATATGCGACCGTTACCGGTCCAGCCACGAATTGCATTTTCGGCGACTAAGACCAATCAAAGTTCAATTTAATGATTTTAATACAAAGAATAAACATCAAGGAACACAACCAAAAAAAGTTTATACGGTGACTGTCCACAAATAACGAAGATATAACCATCCCCAAAATGACTTATTTCTCGCGATATGCGACCGTTACCGGTCCAGCCACGAATTGCATTTTGGGTTCTTAGAACGAATCAAAAATCCATTTCATGACTTTACAAATAAAGAATAAACATCAAGGAACACATCCAAAAAAAGTTTATACGGTGACTGTCCACAAATAACGAAGATATAACCATCCCAAAAATGACTTATTTCTCGCGATTTGCGACCGTTACCGGTCCAGCCACGAATTGCATTTTGGGTTCTTAGAACGAATCAAAATTCCATTTCATGACTTTACAAATAAAGAATAAACATCAAGGAACACAAACAAAAAAAGTTTATACGGTGACTGTCCACAAATAACGAAGATATAACCATCCCCAAAATGACTTATTTCTCGCGATATGCGACCGTTACCGGTCCAGCCACGAATTGCATTTTGGGTTCTTAGAACGAATCAAAAATCCATTTCATGACTTTACAAATAAAGAATAAACATCAAGGAACACATCCAAAAAAAGTTTATACGGTGACTGTCCACAAATAACGAAGATATAACCATCCCAAAAATGACTTATTTCTCGCGATTTGCGACCGTTACCGGTCCAGCCACGAATTGCATTTTCGGCGCCTAAGACCAATCAAAGTTCAATTTAATGATTTTAATACAAAGAATAAACATCAAGGAACACAACCAAAAAATGTTTATATGGTGACTTTCAACAAATAACGAAGATATAACCATCCCAAAAATGACTTATTTCTCGCGATTTGCGACCGTTACCGGTCCAGCCACGAATTGCATTTTGGGTTCTTAGAACGAATCAAAATTCCATTTCATGACTTTACAAATAAAGAATAAACATCAAGGAACAGAACCAAAAAAAATTTATACGGTGACTGTCAACAAATAACGAAGATATAACCATCCCAAAAATGACTTATTTCTCGCGATTTGCGACCGTTACCGGTCCAGCCACGAATTGCATTTTCGGCGCCTAAGACCAATCAAAGTTCAATTTAATGATTTTAATACAAAGAATAAACATCAAGGAACACAACCAAAAAAAGTTTATACGGTGACTTTCAACAAATAACGAAGATATAACCATCCCAAAAATGACTTATTTCTCGCGATATGCGACCGTTACCGGTCCAGCCACGAATTGCATTTTGGGTTCTTAGAACGAATCAAAATTCCATTTCATGACTTTACAAATAAAGAATAAACATCAAGGAACACAACCAAAAAAAGTTTATACGGTGACTGTCTACAAATAACGAAGATATAACCATCCCAAAAATGACTTATTTCTCGCGATTTGCGACCGTTACCGGTCCAGCCACGAATTGCATTTTGGGTTCTTAGAACGAATCAAAATTCCATTTCATGACTTTACAAATAAAGAATAAACATCAAGGAACACAAACAAAAAAAGTTTATACGGTGACTGTCCACAAATAACGAAGATATAACCATCCCAAAAATGACTTCTTTCTCGCGATATGCGACCGTTACCGGTCCAGCCACGAATTGCATTTTGGGTTCTTAGAACGAATCAAAATTCCATTTCATGACTTTACAAATAAAGAATAAACATCAAGGAACACAACCAAAAAAAGTTTATACGGTGACTGTCCACAAATAACGAAGATATAACCATCCCAAAAATGACTTCTTTCTCGCGATATGCGACCGTTACCGGTCCAGCCACGAATTGCATTTTGGGTTCTTAGAACGAATCAAAATTCCATTTCATGACTTTACAAATGAAGAATAAACATCAAGGAACACAACCAAAAAAAGTTTATACGGTGACTGTCCACAAATAACGAAGATATAACCATCCCAAAAATGACTTATTTCTCGCGATATGTGACCGTTACCGATCCAGCCACGAATTGCATTTTCGGCGCCTAAGACCAATCAAAGTTCAATTTAATGATTTTAATACAAAGAATAAACATCAAGGAACACAACCAAAAAAAGTTTATACGGTGACTTTCAACAAATAACGAAGATATAACCATCCCAAAAATGACTTATTTCTCGCGATATGCGACCGTTACCGGTCAAGCCACGAATTGCATTTTGGGTTGTTAGAACGAATCAAAATTCCATTTCATGACTTTACAAATAAAGAATAAACATCAAGGAACACAACCAAAAAAAGTTTATACGGTGACTGTCCACAAATAACGAAGATATAACCATCCCAAAAATGACATTTCTCGCGATATGCGACCGTTACCGGTCCAGCCACGAATTGCATTTTCGGCGCCTAAGACCAATCAAAGTTCAATTTAATGATTTTAATACAAAGAATAAACATCAAGGAACACAACCAAAAAAAAGTTTATACGGTGACTTTCAACAAATAACGAAGATATAACCATCCCAAAAATGACTTATTTCTCGCGATATGCGACCGTTACCGGTCCAGCCACGAATTGCATTTTCGGCGCCTAAGACCAATCAAAGTTCAATTTAATGATTTTAATACAAAGAATAAACATCAAGGAACACAACCAAAAAATGTTTATATGGTGACTTTCAACAAATAACGAAGATATAACCATCCCAAAAATGACTTATTTCTCGCGATATGCGACCGTTACCGGTCCAGCCACGAAATGCATTTTCGGCGCCTAAGACCAATCAAAGTTCCATTTAGTGATTTTAATACAAAGAATATTAGTTTCATAACAGGAATAAAATTCTTCCTAGTTAATCAAACAGAATTCCGAAGCCAAAAAATCTTTAAATAACAGTACTACAAATTACATTAACCAGCTTACGTTTTCATATAGGACCAGTTCAAGGAAAGAACATTTGGATTCACAGTTTTCAAAATTCCAAATCACATGCCAGAGGTATCAACTACAGGTTCATTGCACAGAGGAGGAAAATGAAAGAGGCTTACTCCAATCCCCTTAACCTGTCATGGTAATCTCAGTATCTCTCCCTTGTATGCTCCTTGCCGCCACCAGCCCGGGGGGAAATAGGAAAACTGGTGCATTCCTTTCACATGGCAGCCTGTGGAGCGAGTGACCTTGGGGTATTCTCAACTCTTCCCTCCTCTTAACTTGGATGTTTACTTTAGGTTAATTAAAGAGTTCATATACTCTACTTTAAGTGAACGAAATTTGTAAGGGAAATTCACATACCTTTCATCCATGACCACACATGATTTACTGAAAAGGAAAATCATGCATGAGCGACGACAAAACTGGTGATCAGGAAGGGGTTTAGATGAGCAACCGACTGTAACAAAGTTAACAATTAATAAGCGTCAATTTCCATCTCATCTATCCACGTTCGCGAGATTCTGTTGTACCTCAAAAGCAACAAGGGATTAAAGAAAACTCGTTTCTCGCCATATGGAACCGTTACCGACCCAGCCACGAATTACATTCAGAAACTTTCATTTCTTGCTTTTAAAATAAAGAACAAAAATCAAGGAACACATTTAAAAGAGAGTAAGCCGTCACCTTTAAGAATTAAGAAACATAAACATCCCACAAAAAAAAAAAACCTCTTTTCTCGTCGTATAGAACCGTTAGTGATCCTGCCGCGTATTTTTTTTTCCGCGTTTGAGCGCAGACGTGATCGGGCGGAGGGGCGGTTGTTAAATGTATCTTTCCATGCTTTGATCAAAATCGACAATATTGGGACAGAGTAATCTGTAAGCTTGTTATTTGTTAGTGTTTGTAAAGTCCAGGATACATAAAGGAAGTTCATTACTTTTTTTCAGGTGTTCTCTTTCTCTTTGCAGCTTTCTTAGACTGATGGGAGGGCGGGGGAGTTCTCTTGATATGTTGCTCCGAGGGCCACCTGCAAGGTGAAGTGACCTTGTGGAATTTCCTTCCCCATGCAGGTTTTCACCTCCAATAATGAAAGCTGTTTACAGACTTTGAGTTTGCTAAATTTATGGCATGTGGCAGAAACTTGTGCCTGTTTGGTGTTTTCTCCTCTATAAGATTAATTAAATTAGCACACACAAATAAATTAAATGAAGCAAGTTGTCACTGATCGAATTATTAAGGAACAACACATTTTTTGATGTTGCATATGTACCAGTTATTAGCAAAGTAGTTTTGGAAGAAATGTATGTCATAGATGCAAAACTTTTTGATTTTCCCCCCTCCCCCAAAGATAAGCCTCATGTCCTATTCTACCCTCTTCCCTCCAAAGTAAGTTTTCAGCTATGCACACTGTAATTGGTGGCAATTGTAATGGAGGCGGTTGCATTCATCACTAAGTGTTTGTCGATTTTTTAAACCCTTCAGTCCTCCTCTGTAGTGGAGTAGTTAGGACAGTGTGCTACAACTCCAGGGGTCCTAGGTTTGAATTCTGGGATGGGTCTAATGTTCTTTGAAACTTCGTCGCTCTCATCCTCATCTGCACAATTAGCCAAAATAGGTAGGAAATTAAAGGAAAATGATCTAAATAAATCACAGAATTTAGTACTACTTTCATTTTAAAATTTGGCTTTCACAAAAACTTCGGGGGGGGGAGGGTTGTATCTCCATCGGAACTTTCCCAGACGGCCTCCACCGCCCCCCAATGGAAGGATGGGATTAATTTGGTGATTGAAGTCCACTTTACGCACAGTAAGGCTAATCGGGACTGGACCTACAGTTTAAAGTGGGATCCGAACCACTATGTGCCCCCACCGGGTATCGAACCCGGGACCTCTTGATTACAAGGCGAGGACGCTACCACTGCGCCATCGGGGAGGCCCCAATGGTAAAATTTGATTTATTTTACTTCCGTTTTTCTGCCAATTTTGGCTAATTTGCAAAGATGGGGATGAGTGATGATATGAAGAAAGGACACTCACAAAGATCCATGCCGACCCGGGATCCCTGCCGCTGTACTGCGATGTGGCAACCGCTCCGCCACGGGGGCCAGCGCCCGGAAGGAAAAAGGGTGGAGGTCAACCGGCGTACTCAAATATCAAAACTAACTGACCACCAAGGGCGTGTTTAATTTCTTGTTGTATGCCATCTTCCCATAAGTTTAAATTCGTCCCGCAGGTTAGGAAGATGATGCGAGTTTATTATTAAAAAAATAACTCACAATAAATTTCGTTCGTGCAATGTAAGCTACACATATTTCATAAAGTACAAGAGAGTAGTATAATAACTAGATAAACCCCGTTGTTTGGTGAAATAAAGAACGGCAAAATAAAAATTACTTAAAAGATAAAGACAGCCGAAAATTGAAAGATGAAAGCAGTGTTCTCTGGTTGTAATTCTGGGGGAACTGATTGATTTCAGGTTTAGCATTGTGTTCAAGGCCAGTAGAAAGGAAAAAAATATTTTCCGTCAACTTCCGAGCCTTCCTTATTATAATTATGCTATTGTCAGTTTCCAAACAGAAACATCTAAAAGTTATCTTCTTCGCTTTGTTTTATTTTCGTCTCTGGAATTGTTATTCTATTAGCATACCAAGTTTCATGTTTGTATTGCAAACTGATAGTCGCCTATGTAGTCTTTGGAATTCGGAAACAGCCGCCCCGGTGGTGGAGTGGTTAGCACATCGCGCTACGACGCCAGGGGGCCTGGGATGACTGTAATAACAATGAAGAACTCTTTTTCAGTACTGGTTAATATAGTTTGTCATCTCTCATCTGCCTATCGTACACACACAGAGAGAACGCGTTACACCATGAATAAAATTTGAAATATAAACAAAACATAACAATATTCCTCAAGGAATAGCAGATATAATCAATCTTCCTTGAAAGAAAATAGTCATACAGTCTATGTGAACATGTTGAAATACAATTTTTACACGGTACTCGCATTAAAAAAAATCCTTTCATACGTTAGTCTGGTTGCTAATATGCAACAACAATAACAAAAGACTCGAGAACCCTTCCAAAACCGGAAACAAAGCATTAATGCCATAGACGAAAATTTCATTATTTATTCTGCAGGCTGCAATCGAGGCATTTCAGTAGGATGCACGATAAAATATATCGCAGTTACCTCTTTTAGCATTTGTTGTAGAAGTTCTTCAGCGAGAAACGGGTGGTTATTTCCATGAAGAAGGGGGGGGGGGAGTTGCATTTACCAGTGGACATTTTCCGAGTTCTTTACTGCATCCTGGGCCTTCCCGATAGCACAGTGGTAGCGTCGTCGCCTTCTAATCAAGGGGTCCCGGGTTCGATAACCGGTGGTTCGGATCCCACTTTAAACTGTAGGTTCAGTCCCGATTAGCCTTCCTGTGCATAAAGTGGACTTAAAACAGCAAATCAATCGATCTCTACTGCACCCTGCCGGACGTCATCGCAGACGAATTCTAAGCACAGGGCATTCTTTTAGTGAGTGTCCCTTCATCAATTTCATCATAACATCCTCACCTTCGCGATTAGCCAAAAGTGCCGAAAAAGTCAAGTAAAGTAAAACAAAATTTGTTTTTCAGATTTGGGTCCAAAACTTAGAAGAGGGCTTTAACCCTGTCTGCTCATTCACAGAGTAGTACGCCAGTCTCCCTTCCCCCTTAGGACCCGAGAGAATTGGGACAGGGTTTCATTTGCATACTCGGGTGTCATATAAAATGGACCCACTGGTGTTGGGAGGGGATCAAACAGGTACGACGACCCTATCCCCTGGAAATTAACATTGGTTACTTAAACTTGCCAAAACACTACAGTGCATTGTACAAGAAATCGTAATTTCTAGTTTCCATAATAGAAAAAAAAGCACTGTAATTTACAGGGGCCAGTTTACGTTTTCAATTGAACCAGTTAAACCAAATTTCATTTAGTTTCACAGTTTTCAAAATTCCAAATCACATGCCAGAGGTATCAACTACAGGTTCATTGCACTGAGGAGGAAGAAGAAAGAGGCTTACTCCAATCCCCTTAACCTGTCATGGTAATCTCAGTATCTCTCCCTTGTATGCTCCTTGCCGCCACCAGCCCAGGGGGAAATAGGAAAACGGGTGCATTCCTTTCGCATGGCAGCCTGTTGAGCTAGTGACCTTGGGGTATTTCAACTCTTCCCTCGTCTTAACTTGGATGTCTACTTTAGGTTAATTAAGCACTTGATAATACTCTGCTTTTGATGAACGAAATTTGTAAGGAAAATTCACATATTTTTCATGCATTACCACACATGATTTACTTAAATGAAAATTCACCCATGAACGACGACAAAACTGGCGATGGGAAAGGGGTTTATGGGAAAAACCCCTGTAAAATAGTTAACAATAAATAAATGCCATTTTCCATCAAACATCGCCAGATTCTGTTGTACCTAGAAAGCAAAAAAATATTAAAAGAAAGCTCGTTATCGGTTAATTTAATGGTCGATAACGATCGGAAATGAGCGAACTGCGTCGTCCTGGTGCATATCATGAAAGGGATCTCGAAATCATTCACGTCTCAATAACCGGCAGGTCGGATCCACCTACTCCGGACGATTTGGCACCCTCGGTCAGGATTCGAACCACGGACCTCTTGATGACAAGGAAGTCACGTTACACACTGCGCTATGGTGGATATTTGCACAGCCGGATACAGTATCACGCTCGCGTAAGACAATAAGCTCCGAAATGTTCATAATTCAGTCCGGCGCCGAAAGCATGTGAAAGAGTTATTAGCAACAAGAAATATTCCGGCAGCCAAGGATCAGAAGATTTTTCAAGGCCCACAAAGTAAGGTAAGGACCGGGTCTGGTTAAACTTTAAAACGCCAGTCAGTACCTTCCCCAGGGGGCGGTTCCTTAAAAGGAACCTTGTCATCTCTCCGGGGTCAACCTGGGGAAAAAAGAAAGAAAAAAAAGCAGAAAACAGAAAAAAGTGAAGACACAATTGTCAAAATCATCTAACAATACTATTCGGGAATATAGAATTAAGTATTGGAGTCTTTATATTTGTGTATTTTGTATAAGTGTTCTAAATATAAACAAGTTGTCAACTCTCACACACACGCACGCATAGGAAAAAAGTAAAGAGGAAGATAATATTTATTCTTTCAGTAATTGTAAGAACAGAATGAAGAAATGAGCATCACTGAAACATCACATTCAAGCAAGCATATATCTACAATATGTACACTGTGTATAATTATATATTCTGTAAAGATAAATATGTGATATAAATAAGTAAATAAATATACATATATATATATATATATATATATGTGTTTGTACAAGATTTATACAATATTATTTACAGTACTGTAGCATGTTTTTGGGACTTGATGAGTGCAAGGAACACAGACGCTCGAAATGAATAACCGAAATGGCATATCTAACTCAAGTGGAATCTGTGGCGTAGACAGTGTTAGTTCGCTGCTGAAGTCTAGGCAAAGCATCTCACATCACCCCTTACAGAGGTGTGGACATAGTTGCTGAACCTTCGATTTTCAGCAGCAGCTATTTGCAACCATCAAACGACTAACTTAAAAGGTGTATGACAAGTAATAAATGCAGTCCTCCTGTACTCAACATCAATTGCTTCATAGTCAAAATCGAATATCTAGTACTCAAATTATGGCATTGTAACCTGATGAACTTGCATCTCACATCACCTTTATGGTGTGGACATAGTTGCACATTCCATCAGATTAACGCAGCCATATTTTTTTTCATATTGCCTAGCTATCAATTCTACAAACCATTTGCATGGCAAAGTACGCACTTGAAGTTACTCGAATTATAGTATTCGCGATTTGCAGTTTTGCTCACGCAGGGAATGTGCAGCCACCTTTTACAAACATCGCATTCCACCCAATCTACATTTTCTGTCAAAGTACTTCTCCCACAATACATGCAAAAATCGTCAACCTTCCTTGAAGCTTCCAGCAAACTCATTTGCAGTGCTTTCCTGTACTCATTAGGATCAAATTTCTCTAACAGACTTTCCTCTCGAAGCAGTTGCTTCATGAAATGTATAATAAAAACACCACAGTTGTAACCGTCTGTTTGCTGCAGGGTGATCAAGTTATGCAAATGCCACTTTGTTGTGTCCAGTGTATCTGTGGAAAAGGTGTTCCTTAGTTCTATGAATCTTTGGAACAATTGGAAATACTTCTCCTTGTGAGCAAGAGAAGTATATACAGAATCCAAAATAGACACTGCACCATCAATGATATCAGCAACAATGAGACACCAATGATTATGATTAATTAAAATTGGCATTAAGAGTAAAGAGTACTTGGAAATTTTCAAGGAGTTCACGGTGCACTCCCTGATGAAATTACACTCAATAGCATTTGTTGCCAATTCACATGGAATATAAAGAACGTTGGACTTCTTACTTTCAAGTACGATGAGCTCTGCACATAAGTCGATGACAAAATTAGATAGGAAGTTATTGGAAACGAGAGTAAGGTAGTCGGAATGATACAACCCTTGTGCATTACAGTAACCAATTACGCAGTCCTTATCTTTTACTTGCACTGAATAATAGTCAGGACTCGAAACTAACCCATTTGGTAGAAAGGAGAGCTGACTATTGACTGTAACAGGAGCTTGTGTTGGGGACTCGAGTGGTACAGAGCATTCTCGACTCACATCGGTATGTTGGAACACATTGACCGAAGTAGGATGCACATGGTTTTCGGAAACACTTGTGAGAAAATCCCCGCCTTTCAGAATTTGCCGCGTGAAGTAAGTACGTTTTCTCTTAACACGTTTTTGCCATGTCTCTTCAGACATTTCCTCAACGTCCTGATCACATCTTTTTCTCTTCTGCGAACATTGGAAAGTTCTTGGTATATCCAAGAGAAATTGCTTACACAATGCATCTATTTTTCCTTTCAATGCCCGAACGAACCTTCCACACTTCTGATGAAGTTCACTACTTAAGACATTATGTTTAACGTGGTTAAACCAAGATTCTACTGCTGCGTTACTGAACCTACCAATGGGCAACTCACTTCCAGTAGGAAGCAGTAGCCGAGACCAGAGAACAACATATGGTATGTACTTTTTGATTATTATATCCCCCATTTTTGGACAGTAGTACTCATTTATTTCATTTCCAGCTTCATCGCAAATATTTACAGGGACAAGGCTGTTAAAGTGCTGGAAGTACGGACTGGCTTTGTATATTGTTTTCATGTCAGGCATGTCACAGACTTCAACCTCAAAATCTGTGGCTTCATTTGCGAAGTGTGGAACACCAAATGTTTGAAGAAGAGAAAAAGATTCCACGACTTTATCATTTTTATATTTGCTGCACAATATTATCAAAAGGTTTGAAAAAATTACCTCTTGTTGCGATAGTGAGGTTGAATTTGCTAGCATTCCAACAGATTCTAGTACAAAACGCTTACACTGCTTGTCATTTGTTACCTTCTTCGCATCCTGGGCTACAATATGCATAAAATGAGCAACACATACATGCAGTTGGATTACTTGAAGTTTGCTACCCATGTTAACATTGGTGGTCAACATGGTGTACGTTAATTTCAAGTAACTCAACATAGACATCTTATTCCACGCTAAAAGGACTGCATTCATTAAGGCGTAACTAAAGTCCGTGACAACATGAGAAAACACTGGCCACCTCTTGAACTCTGCATAAAAAAAAGCTCTGAATGAAAGAAGAAAACCTGCAATCTGAGCAGTGTTGTGCACTGTGGAAATCATTTCCATTACAGGGAACGATTTTCCCTTGAAACTTATAACTCCGGCATAATAAAGAGGTCTTTTTTCCATTATGTCTAATGAGCGTATTACGGAGCCTGTCGCATCAAAATGCAATATGGAGGTTTCCGGTTGCTTCGCAGATGAATACAACTTCAATACCTCAAGCTGCTGCTTACTGTACATGTATGTACAGAATGGCAAACTCACATATTGAACATATCGGTTTGGTGATTCAATAGTTTCGGCATATTCCAAACATAAATCGAGAAAATCATCTTGTGATTTATCACCTTTTGACAGAGCTTCAGATCTTACTTTGCGAATGACTGCCTCGGATTTAATACCCTGGCAATTTCCTGCCTTAATAGCCTCAACATCGGCTGCAGATATTTCATTTTGGATATAGGCAGCAGGCTTTGTGTGAAGCAAACGGTCTTGAGCTATTATCCTATCCACTCCTCTCAACTGACTGGTTTTCTTCTTTCCAGCATGATTTACAGTGCCCTTACACCATACTTTAAAACAAACTTGTTCTGTGGGGTTCGGGTTTGCTGTCATGACAAATTTCATGCACCCTTCAAACGAACATTTTGCATAAACTTTAACCAATGGACAAGACTTTCGTTTCTTACTATTAATTCTACTTTCTTTTATTACAAGTATGCAACCCTTATTTATTTCAAAAAATTTCTTTCTAGCAAGAGATGGCCAAACGGATTTGTTCATGTGATCACCTTCATATACTGAACACCATTCATCAGAATTAAGAAAAAACGATCCACAATAATCCATATCTTTATGTCTAGTTCTACTGGCAGATTTAACACTGGGAGATCTATCAGACACACGAGGCAAAGAAGTGGAAGATTTTTGTAAAACATCGCCTTCAGGAAGGTCAGTCGAATTACCAACATAATTGAAAACTTTCGAAACACTCATGGCAGTTGTCTCATGTGATTTTCTGATTGTGTCAATTCCATCAGAAGGATTACTTTCACGATTTGGAAGAAGAGCGTTAGAAAAATTATCATTGTATTGTGTTTGACTATGTCCTAAGCACATGGAATTAACAACACAATCTTTAGGTTCTTTCGACTGACTGACCATGTTGTCAGATTCACCTTCTTCCACAGAAATGACACAATCATTTGAATCACCAACAGATATATCATCATTCACATTTTTTAACTCTGAATCCAATATACAGAATACCTTTTCTGAAGACGAGTTTATGCGACCTGTATTATAACCTCTTCTGGAGGCAATAAGCCGTCTACATTCAGCCTTCACAGGTCCACGATTCCAAACATTCCACAACCTACGTCTCAATACATGACTATTTTGACCGAAAAAATGCTGTGCGGCTAATGCAATAACAGATTTTTTACCACATCCCTTAACGTGTGATACATTGGTTACCTTTCTACTTACGAAATCTGCAAACTCATGCTTATCAAAACTGCTTTCAAACGCCATCTCGATGCACCAAAAATCCTGTCTTGAACACTCACTAACAGACCGAAACGAGTAAGTACTCACGCAATATCACTCGCTAATGCAAATGCAATTGGTTCCCAAACACGCCCGGAAGACAGGGGACAGCAGCGTCGACACTACGGTTTTTTTTTGTTTTTTTTCGATTCTACCTCGATAACAGTAGCTCAGGCCCGTTGCCTTTTCGCTAGCTTATCAGCGTGCAGACCCACCAGGTAAGGCAGTGCCTGCGTCCCTACCGCTGAACACCTTAGAACGATTTAAACTTCCCGCGCGAACTATCTGAAAATGTCTACCCAGCGCAGAGGCGACAAATCACAGCAGAGCTCTTCCCACGACGATCTTCACTCGGCGGAATCTGGACGCGAAAAGAGGCCGCTCCGTTTTCAACTACCGTAATTATACTCTTCCAGCGAGAGGCGTGTTCGCGAGATCCAATAACATTTTGAGATTTGGCCACAGCGACAAGTGCGGGAGTATAAGATGAAGATGTCTCTGCTTTGATCTTTCATTCGCAGCACGAAGATTGTTTTTGCAATTTTTGGATAGTTGAATCTTTATCATAGCAAAGCTCGTAAGGAATGGAAGCTCGATTCGGAGTATATACTTTGGTAGGAGACAGCCTCCTGTTACGATTTTGGGAGTTCATCACTGGCAATGAAATCCACAAAAACCGTAAGTACAACCACATTTTTTTCCTCTTCCTTATACTCCATAATTATTATGGGCCACGTAGAGACGAGCGAATAGTACTCTCACCTTTAATGCAAGTGGTCTCGGGTCTGATCCTGGCATGAGTTCTGAAATGTTAATGTCTACACATGATTCTGAGAAAAAAAATAATTAATTGACAAACTCTTGTCTTTGAATGCGAAATGTAACATAGTTAAGGCCTGCTCGTGTGATAATTGTATTATTTTCCATCCATAAGGTGACGGGGTGAGAAAATGCGGGTTATGTGTCAGCGGGCAGACAACGAGTGATCTTCTGCGGCGACTGCATTCTGAAGAGACAAATCTTAGATACTGCAAGATAATTCTCATGGTTGGGACGAACGATATGTTAAAGGCAAGTTATATATTTTGATTAGCTGTATTCCGAATGTTTTAGTACAAAGAACGGCAGTGAACATTGTTACTTCTGAAATAGTATCTTCAATGTAAATATATTTCTAGTTCCATGTTCAATTGATAGATTGAACGAGTTAGTGTTTTAAATTCACTATGCACATGAAAGGTAATCGTGACTGGATCCATGGTTTACAGTGAGATATGAACCACTAATTTTGTCTCCCACGGGTATCGAACCCGGGACCCCTTCATCGCAAAGCCAAGAGGCTACCAGTACGCCATCGGAGAGGCCAGCTTTCAAGTATTTCATGTATATGCCGTGTGAACATGTAGAATGAGCTAATAGTTCTTTATTTTCAGGGAAAAGAGGCAGGCTATATAACAAACAACCTACGATGCATCATTGAAATTTTGGAGAGGATGGGAAACTCTGTTACAATACTTGTTCCACCTGTTGTTCCGTATATGATGAAGAATAAGGAATGTCGTGAAAACTTCAAAAAATTTAAAGACGGCTTGGAGTCTCTGAAGGCATGTGAGTAGCTTTCTTCTATCATGAAAATTCAGTTATTAAATGCTCGTTTTGACATACACATATCTCGAAATGTTAAATTCATTCTCATCGTTCGTGTATGATAACGTACGAAAAGATTGGGCAATTGCTTTATTTTCAACTGTATTTATTGTAACTACTTTGATTATATTATAGCAGAAAATTCATGCATTTTCCTCATACATATCTTGTTTCTCTATTCAGGTAACCGGAATTTTTTAAATGTCGGACGACTATTCCAAAGGAGAGATGGACACGTGCTACATTCCTTGTTTGAAAGGTTAGTCTTATGGTGTTTTCTTCCCTTTTGTGTATATTGCCCTAAAATTACTGCTGTAAACATTGGTTTCTTGGCATAGAAAAACAGTTCTAAGAGACACTGTAATATCACATAAAGAGATAGCATAATGTTGGAAAATATAGAAAATATATATAATATGAAGTAAGCTTTGTTCTTAACATCGAGTCCTGAATTCCTGCATGGGTTCAAAAGTACATTCAAAGATTTTCTTTTATAGGAGATATGGAAGAAGCTCCAGGACAGACTTAGTTCACTGGAATAAGGATGGAATGCTGCACTGTGAAAACGACTTAGTCAAAAACGAGTAAAATTTAGTCACTTTTGACTAAATCCAGTACTGAAACTAGCACCGACTCAATTTGCGTCAAAAGTGAATACTAGCATTTAGTCAATTGATTTGACTGTATTTCTTAGTCAAAACTTGAAGAACATTTAGTCATTTTTCGAGAAGAACTACTACTCAAGTTCAAAGATAATTTACTCATGTTTTGAATAACATTTAGTCAAAATTGAAGAAGTACTACTTCTCAAGTTCAAAGATAATTTACTCGTGTTTTGAATAACATTTAGTCAAAATTGAAGAAGCACTACTTCTCAAGTTCAAAGATAATTTACTCAAGTGAGAAATCAAGTTATTCATTTTTTGACTAAAATTTCGTCAAAACTGAATAATTACTGCTTCTCAAGGCTGAAGTGGATTTATTCATTTTTTGACTAAAATTTAGTCAAAATGGAATAATTACTGTTTCTCAAGACTGAGGTAAATTTATTCATTTCTTGACCAAAATTTAGTCAAAATGGAATAATTACTGCTTCTCAAGGTTGAAGTGGATTTATTCATTTTTTGACTAAAATTTAGTTAAAAATTGAATAATTACTGCTTCTCAAGGCTGAAGTGGATTTATTCATTTTTTGACTAAAATTTAGTCAACATGGAATAATTACTGCTTCTCAAGGCTGAGGTCAGTTTATTCATTTTTTGACTAAAATTTAGTCAAAACTGAATAATTACTGCTTCTCAAGGCTGAGGTCAGTTTATTCATTTTTTATTTAAATTTGGTCAAAATTGAATAAGTATTGCTTCTCTAGCTTGAGGTAGAACTTAGTCAAAATTAAAGAGAAACTACTTTCCAAGATAAAAATAAATTTGTCATTTATCAAGTTACCTGTATTTGTGACCATTTGCTTGAAAAATGACAAGTTTATTTCAAGATTGAGACTAAACAATGGAACATGAAAAAAGTATGGATCCCTGAGCATGACACTAAAATTCTGTAGTAATAATATTTTTTCACGCTGAAAAAAAGGGTTCCTGGACAACTTTGCAGTAATTGAAAAAAATTATCTTACCTCAGATAGATAGATAGATAGATATACATGTAGAAGAAGCATGTGCAGAGAATATATAGTAGTTTCCTCAATTTAACACAGAATTAACAAAAACTCAATATGCTGACCAAGGCAGTAATTTATTTTATTATAAAACATAAACTAAACGTAACGTTTCAACCTTCTAGCAAGGTTTCCTTCAGACTCTGCACCAAGTACAAATGTTGTTAGAATTAACAAGCATTACACCATCAATTGGAAATATATGCATTTGTAAAAAAAAAAAAGTCAAGTGTCTCAATTTCCTTATACGAACTACATTCTATGACAGTAAAAATTCTGCATAAATATTCTGAAAATTTAATTCAGAAAAGAAGATAGGTTGGCTTCAAATTGGCTAACTGGTCAGTGATATGTGCCAAAAGAGCTATGAGGTCTCAAGTTTATTTGGACCCTGTATAAGACATGGATGCATGGTACATGCCTCATACATCAATCCGACATTCATTCTCATCCAGCTTAACCCAAGAGGCATTTGTTAGGTAGGTTAGGTAGAACAAATACATGTTCTTGAAGCACATACCTTAGAAAAATGACCAAAATCATTCTCAATAAGGGAAATAAATTATCCACCACACACACAAAGAAGAGAATCACTGCTTATGACTTATAAATAACAAACTAGGTGTATTTTGGAATTATTCTTGGAATTAAAAATTATATTAAAATCATTACGTAAATAACTGAAGGATTGGAAGAAAAAACTGTGAATCAAAACAAATGGACAATTAATTTTGAAATTTATTTATTGGAACTCTCACATAACAAACTGCTCAATAAGTAACAATAGCAGACCACAAATTCTCAATTCAAACATGAGACTGACCAAAAAATATATGTTGTTGTTAATATGCTCTATACCCAGCCACAATGTGTTTCATTTTATAGTTGCAACATGGTTCAAACATTAAAAACAACACTGTGACATGAAGGAAGTTGAAAATGACCTTATGGATAAAAAGTATGTTTTCTTACTAATACGTAGGCTACATTTAAATAACTCAAGAAGTTGCTTGTGTTAAAATGTCTATGTAGGCTAAAGTATAAAGATAAATAAAAATAAAACCAAATCATTAAAATGGAAAAACCACACTAAAATAGCATTGTAAAACTAGGTCAAGAAAATCAATATTTTTTTATACTATGAAAGAAAATGAAAAAAAATATTGGCCTGCAACTAGTTCAAACAAGCAAATATTTTGAATATATTATTTTATGAAAATGTTAACATTTTTTTTGTGACTTTCACTGGTCCTGCTGTAGTGCTGACCTGGACTTATAAGCCTACTCCCTGCTGTGAACATCATTATGATACTTCCTTATACTCAATTTGATTTGTACCCTTTAGCAGGTCAGGTTATATCAGGTGTTTACTGTATTTAGATTTTTTTTAAATTCTTATCAGATTTTCTTTCCATACACCCCAGCGGTAGACTCAGAGGCCTACACTTTTCTTAGCTCTAAACTCCAAGCCATTATATTATTGAATCACTGAGTTCATTGTTGTTTACATAGATGCTGTTATACTATAACAATTAAAGAATTACTATCATTAATAAAAAAACAAGAACCAATCATTTAATGAATGTACACATATTTTATCATTCACTAAACTTCAAAAAATCATATTAATGTCTATATAGTAACTATAATAATTACAAAAATTACCAACCACTTGTACACTGTCACTGCCATGTGCAAGAGGGTGGGGGCATTTACAGGTCCACCCGTTGAATTTTTCCTCCAATACGAGTTACTTTATGACATTATGAACAAAAATAATACATAAACATTGGGAACACCCTAGGGAACAGTATGATTTATTTTCAACTTTTACTAAAAATACTGGCATTATAAAAATAGAAAAACAAGAAATGGTGGGTCTAGGCACACACCCACAGGGAGAGCGATTGGGGCATTCACCCCTCCCAATTGCCAGTTCTTGTATATTATTATTCCTAATATTTTTTGAAGACCAAAATGTTCTGTGCTTCATCACAAAGTTTAAACCTACTGTATGCTCATGACAGACTAATCGAAACTGGATCCGCAGTTTAAATTTGGATCCAAACCATTGTGGAATGTGCCTTAAAAGGTGACCCCTTGAGAAAATAAGTTTTTGTTTTCAATGGTTATTCACATTACTTCTCATGTCTGATCATTCAGTTTACAATGGCAATGGAAAGAATTATAAAAGGGTCCTAGGTTCGATACCTGGTGGAGGAATATTTTGATTTGGATTCTACAATAGTTTAAACTTCAACTCCAGTCCCTATAAGCATATTTGTGCATAAAGTGGACTTAAAGCAAATAGCAATCTCAATAATAATTTTTCCCCACCCTGGACTCTTATTTTTGCAAAACAATATGCTAATCACTAGACCATGGAAGTCTGCTTGGTTCCTGTCCACAGTAGTCTATATTATTTATGTAAAACAGTGCAAGTGTTGTTAGAACTTATTCTCGGTCAGATGAGGTACTCGACTGAAATTTGCCCCTCGAACTGTAACTTCTCCGCCACTGGGTGGGCCTGGCAGACTTCCCCCCACCCTCAGGTAAGCTAGATGCAAGCTGTGTGAAAGGAATTTTATGACTATGAATAACCATTTATTGATGCTACACACTGGTTTCTATATGAATGCCTATCCAAAGTATATTTTTACCTTACCATGCTACATTTTTCAGATGTTAAAAACTGAAGAAAATACATGTAAGATGGTGATCCACATACACTACCACACCCTAATATATGTTCCATAGCAAAAGAAAATCTAAGCCACACCTGTAATCACTTGTTCAAAGATTCACCTCCACAAAAGATGCAGCAAAGCCTAGCCACTTAAGTCATGTCAATATTTCAAACAAAAAAGCAGCTGGCAATCACCTTAAGTTCATTCTTATTATTCATTCAGTTTCATCCCAACACATGTCCTCTTCAGGTGACTGGATAAGGCAATTTTATCCTGAAAAAGAAAAACATACCACATGAAGAAACATTTAGTGAATATTAAAATGGAAAAACATGTCTATACAAATATATTGCTGTAAATGAGACATTTTCTCAACTTTGCTGCTATTTACCACAAAGAGCAAAACATGATCTACAGTGTACCACTTGAAGCTGATTTCTATTGCTTATAAAAATAATACTTTCATTAACATCTAACATGTATAATAATTGACACAAAACAAAAATGTGTTTATCCCTAATTTTGAAGAATACAGTACCCTAAATAAGAAACCCACAATTTTTGAATATAAGACAGTGTACAATTTTTTTTTTATATAATCCCCGGTTATACACTGCAGTAGATATACTGTATATGGTACTTCAATTCAGCAAAACAAGTTTTTCAAACCCTTTTTACTCACAATATATAAATATAATGATTTTTGACACTGTCAGTTTTAAAAGGTGCAAGACTGTTTGGCAGACTTTTGAAAACCATGAAACACATTCGTATTTGAACTATTCTTCACTAGTAAAGTGAAACGTTTCAACATGCTTCCGATGCAATTCAATTTGCAACACAATAATCAACATAACTTGCATTGCTGTCTCATTTTGAAGGACATAAATACTCAGTTTTATTTGACCCTATAAAAGCATAATTCACAACTAAATGATTCACAAATCAATCATATTGAGTATTATTCAATTCACGTATTGTAACTCCCCCATGGAGCCACATAATTGTTCTGATTCCTGTTATCTCTGGATTTGATTCCCAGCAGGACACAGTGCTGTAAATTGAATTGTAATTTAAACGGCTTGACCAGTCCCAATTATCCTATCTCTGCATAAGGTGTGCTTAAAATCATTGTTGATTGAACGTTTGTCAACATAGAAAAAGACAAAAATAATGGCATTTGTAGTTTGATACTGAAAGTAAAAATGTTATTGCACACATCTGATCCATCTGATAAAGAAGAAAAAGAAACAAATTAACAGAAAACGAAGAAATACAAAACTAAATAATCTTAGAGATTCACAAACATGCACGACATGGTATGTCGGAGCTATGAAAGAGCCTGTCAGTGGACTTCCATTGCGTGACATGTAGTGTGCACGTATATTTCCAGTGACATTGTTATGTAGCTTCCAATTGGATTCAGCTATTTCTTTTCACAATGCTGGCACTCACAAACTATCTGGGGGGGCTCTAATGGAAATTGAACTTCTGTTTGTACTAAAATCATTTATGAGCCATAACGATTTGGCTATGCAGGAACCCAAACTGAACCATTACTTGGATGATAACAAAAAAAATCCTAATTACATGTATTTCTTATTCAAAACTGATGTAGAATTAAAAAATTGTCAATATTCCATCCCACTAGTTATATTCCAAAGAGTGTCTTCCCAATGGTGCAGTGGTAGCGTCGTCACCTTGTAATCAAGGGGCCCAGAGTCCTATACCTGGTGGAGGCACATAGTGGTTCGGATCCCACTTTAAATTGTAGGTCCAGTCCCGATTAGCCTTACTGTGCATAAAGTGGACTTAAAACACCAAACCAAATCATAATGTTCCAAAGAGATTGTGTTAAAATGTAGGAACCAAACTGAAGGTATAAATTGAACGTTTCTACAAGAATGTTTCTTCATCATACAATTAAATAATTTTCGTAAGAATATTTGTTGCATCTCTTTCTTCATCAATCCATTCAGGGTCATTCCAAAGTGACTAAGGTAGTGAACTAAGGTACCCGACCAGTATATTATGGCATATGCACAGCATGGATATGAAAAGTACAGACACCTAGATAGCTCATAGTAAGTATTGGACATAGTGCTTGGTGTGAGATGTTTAAGTAAAATATAATGCTCACTCCTTTTGTAAATGTAACATATTTGCCACACATAGTGAAACAAAAAAACGTCAATGTGAGAAAAACAATGGTGCCTATTTTATAAATCTAATAAATATATTTTTTTGCTGTGCACTGAACAACTGAAGACTGAAATGACAAAATATCAGATCCTACAAATTCAGCAAATTATTGTAGTTAATTTACACACACACACAAATTATGTGACTTTTGTAACATGGAAACACATATTACAAATCTGAATAAGCAAACTTGCACCACACGTCAACTGTTTAAATATCTTCATTCAATGTAAAATGTCCTGTGCTATTGACCATTACACAAGATAAGCCTCCCCCCCACCACCAAAAAAAAATCTGGTCCTTTGGCAGAGGCCACTGAAAGTATAAGCCAGCTCTATTCATAATGGAGACTTCTATTTTATTCTGGACTATATCAAAGGTCACCAGCCCTGGATAGCTCTTATAATCATATGACACAACATACCAGTCACTGGGATTTAAAATATGCATCATATTCCTGGCAACAAGACACTTACTACTAGCAATGCAAACTTCAAATTGTTCTGTGGCAAGTGATATGATCCCACTGATTGGTAGGTATTTGGCCCCCTCTGTTTCGATACGAGGATACCTTCATGCCATTTTCAAAAGATATCATGTAAAGGCATACAAATGTTACAACTGTGAGTTACATCATTAGTGTTGAGTTTACTGTGTATTTATGACAGCAATTAGCTCACTTTTTTAAACATAGTGCCAGCAAATATATCCAACATAACTATGTTGTGGGGCCTGTCTAGATATTATGCAAAATTAGAAGTTTCTCTTTAGTTTTCAGCAGCTTTGTGTGAAAAACTTAATTTTTTTATGACATAACATCTAAAATCAATATTCTAATATAATTTTTGTGTATTTTAAGGCAAATATATTTATTAATTGATGTATATAATTAGAGTGGAATACTTATACACTATTGTTAATGAAATTTCTAAGTAACTTTTAATTATTACAATTTTCAAGTATCGGTGGGAATCGGTGAGAGTATCGGCATCAGTTCAAAGTGGTATCGGCTCAGCCTTAGTTAAGATGCATACTTTTTTATACTTACCATAAACCTACTTTGTTCCCAGTTCAGTTCTATTGTGAGTTAAAAGTGTAAATATATATTATTTACATTATACATAACTACCATTACATGAGTGTTTGTGATAATGATTTTACTTCTCAGCTTGTTATAGTACAGGAGAGAAGAAAATTATACCTCATTATATCTGTGAAATTAGCCTGTTTGTGGGAGTGGTTAGCATAATGTGGTGGGAAGCCATGAATCCCAGGTTTGAACACTGGTTAAGACATATATATACCAACTTTCCATAGCATTTTGAACATTCAAAATTTTTAAAGAACATGATTCTGATTCTAAGTATATCTGTTACAAAGTTTCCATCAGTGCAGTTTTTCCCCTGAGTGTCTTGCTATGCAAGTGGAAGAAGGGAGATATTATATTCTAAACATGAGCAACATTCCTTTTAAATTAAATTTAAAGTCAACTTCATGCATCAAAGCATGAAATAAAATGAAGGGGAAAATGTAGAACATTTTCTTCACAAATAGACAAACTATCCATACAGATCAACACCTTGTTTAGAACTAACAATATGTTGTGAAATAAAGAATGTATGAATTGTACATTACATGAAAAAAAATTGCCCCTTGTTGAGAAAAATTAAAATTGTGAAACATAATATTTCTTGTACTGTGAACAAAGTGCTCTCTCTTTATTGCAATGGTGTCAAATTTCAAAACTAAATCAATAAAACTGAAGTAAACCCATATTTCAGTATGTAGATTCAAATGCAGTTGTGTCAACCAGCGTTGTTTAAATTTGTACTGTGCGGATGGCATATAACATACAGACATGTAGTCCCTCATTTACTAAACATGTATATTCCAGGTTAGGCAACAATTCTCATAATAAGCAACACATTAAGACTATACACTCTCATACTCCCCAGCCAATATACCCTTTAAAAGGAAGAGCTCCAATACTACTACAAATGGTTATAAATGGTTATTATTTGCAGGCAGATCAACACCTTGATTAGCAGTAACGACATGCAGTAAAATAAAACAATCAATGTATGAAAAATATTTGCTGCTTGCTAAGAAAAATTAACGTTGTGAATGTGTCTTCTTCTCATTATTGTAATGACCTCAAATTTTAAGAAAAAATAAAAACTTAGATGTAAACACATTTTTATGATGTAGATATCAAAACACAGTTATGTCAGCTAGTGTTATATAAATTTGTGTAGTGTGGATGTCACATAACATACATGCATGCATGCAGCTCCTCATACTATAAACATGCATATTCCAGGTTAGATATATCTCCCTCCTTTTGCATAGCAAAACATTCAGTGGAAAAACTATACTGATGGAAGCTCTTTGTAATAGGTATAGCATGAAAAGTTGGTATATACATGTCTAACACAGTGTTCGAACCTGGGATTCTAGCTTCATAGAATGTTATGCTAAACATGCATATTCTCCATACACCCTCATACTTCTCAACCCATAATCCTGTTAAAATGGAGAGCTCCAATAATGTTCTAAGTGGTAATAAAATCAGTATTTTACAGAGAAAATTGTTCAAAATACATAGAAAAGTGTGTATGATACATGACCATCAAAGTGATCAGGTTAAAGTCTCTGTGTTAAATATTTTTTTACAAGTTTGTGCTGGTTTGCTACACGATTACAAGGAATCAAATGCTTTTGGTGACTTTTCTCACTAAAACACATTTTATGAATAATGTTATGTAGTATCTGTGTGGGAAAATTATGTAGTGCTTAAAGGTAGTGAAATGTTATGAATACACAAACAGTTCACACACAAAACATTCTTAACACTTTTACCACTACACACACACACAAATTATATAGAATGTATACCGGTAGTACATGTGTGGAAACATTATGTAGTGCTTAAATGTAGTGAAAAATTATTAATACACAAACATTCGTAAAATACTTTGTTCTAGGATATCATTACTTTACAGCTGAACTTATTGAAAACGAAATATATATATGCAATCTGCTTAAACACGGCAATCTTCGTGATAAAAAGTAGAGGTAAGTCGGAGAATATTTTTGAGCATGACGGTAATGCTCCTTGTTGCTACGTTTGAACAAGTTCATTTTTCTTCTGCAGCAAACCAGCAAAAAATGTACAAATGTACTTACTAAAAAAAATGGAGTTTGATTTCTCTCGAGTTTTACAAGGCAGTGATTAAAATACGCTTCACTGGCCGAGAAATGTGGTCGCCATATTCGAGTACACAACAAACCAAGATTTCAAAATCGAAAAGTACTTACGTTCTAAATTCAGAGACGATCCTGAAAAAATTTCCACAGAAGGCAATCTCATCTTCTTCAATGGAATTTCTCTCGAAGTTCCTTGTATACGGTTTGGTTGTAAAATTGTAAGAAAGGCACGACGCGACAAACATTTTCCGTCAACTTTAGCATGCACCAAGGAAGTCTGCACAACATCACGTCCATGGTGGTAGTATCCTTTCGCGCAATGAAGGGCGCACAGAAACAAAGCTGCAGCGAGAGAAAAAATAGTTCTCTCTTTCTATTGACAGTACGCACAAAAAATATCTGCTTCAACTGAAGAATGGATGAAAACATTTTCTCTGGGTGATTTCGAATTCAATCAGATTGCAAAACCTAAAATAAAATATTCTACACAAATGACTAAATCGACGTGATAATGACTGAGTATGCTATATTACTCACTTCAGAAAACGGCTTCTTCAATTTTGACTAAAATCCCCGCGAACATATCGATTTAGTCACTATTGACTAAACCATTTTTAACAGTGTGGCCGTGAAAAACTTTCTAGAACTGAATCTATAACAGCAGGAGTAACAGGGACAGGTTGTATTGAAATTCGGACAATGCGGAGAAATTTCCTCTGCAAAAAGACAGCTATACATGTGACAAGGTATTTACGAAAGAAATACAGCAATTAAAATTAAAAAAATAATATGTTTCTGTATTTTGGTAGGGAATGGAATTTTATATTGCACTTTAATAACATTTAATGGTCATTCTGTGTCAGTCCCCTACATTTAAGAGAGAATTCTTTCTAAATATTAACTGTCCTTCCTTCCTACCTTTAGAAATGATTTTGTGCTGCTGCATTAGAGTTCTTGCCTGAAAGTATGCATGCAGGCTTGTGTGTGAGAGTTGACAATTAGTTTATATTTAGAACACTTATACAAAATACACAAATATAAAGACTCCAATACTTAATTCTATATTCCCGAATAGTATTGTTAGATGATTTTGACAATTGTATCTTCACTTTTTTTTCTGTTTTCTGCTTTTTTTTCTTTCTTTTTTCCCCAGGTTGACCCCGGAGAGATGACAAGGTTCCTTTTAAGGAACCGCCCCCTGAGGAAGGTACTGACTGGCGTTTTACAGTTTAACAAGACCCGGTCCTTACCTTTCTTTGTGGGCCTTGAAAAATCTTCTGCCGGAACATTTGTTTTTCCTAACGAGTCATTGACATGCTTACGGCGCCGGCTGGCGCCGGACTGAATTGTGAACATTTCGGAGCTTATTGTCTTACGTGAGCGTGATACTGTATCCGGCTGTGCAAATATCCACCATAGAGCAGTGTGTAACGTGACTTCCTTGTCATCAAGGAGTCCGTGGTTCGAATCCTGGCCGAGGGTGCCAAACCGTCCGGAGTAGGTGGATCCGACCTGCCGGTTATTAAGACGTGGATGATTTCGAGATCCCTTTCAGGATATGCACCAGGACGACTCAGTTCGCTCATTTCCGATCGTTATCGACCATGAAATTAACCGATAACGAGCTTTCTTTTAATTATTTTTTGCTTTCGAGTTACAACAGAATCTGGCGATGTTTTATGGAAAATTGCATTTATTTATTATTAACTATTTTACAGGTTTTTTTTTCCTCCAAACCCCTTTCCCATCGCCAGTTTTTGTCGTCGCTCATGCGTGAATTTTCATTTCAGTAAATCATGTGTGGTAATGCATGAAAAATATGTGAATTCCCCTTACAAATTTCGTTCATCAAAAGTAGAGTATTATCAAGTGCTTAATTAACCTAAAGTAAAACACCCAAGTTAAGACAAGGGAAAAGTTGAAAATACCGCAAGGTCACTCGCTCCACAGGCTGCCATGCGAAAGGAATGTACTGGTTTTCCTATTTCCCCCTCAGCTGGTGGCGGCAAGGAGCATACAAGGGAGAGATACTGAGATTACCATGACAGGTTAAGGGCATTGGAGTAAGCCTCTTTCCTTTTCCTCCTCAGTGCAATGGACCTGTAGTTGCTACCTCTCACATGTTATTTGGAATTTAGAAAACTATGAAACGAAATGTATTTGGTTTAACTGGTTCAATATGAAAACATAAACTGGTTCCTGTAAATTACAATACTTTCTTTATCGATGTACCTAACATTATTATTATTTTTTTTGTTATGAAAACTAGAAATTACGATTTCTTGTATAATGCATTCTAGTGCTTTGGCAAGTTTAAGTTACCAATGTCAATTTCCAAGGGATAGGGTCGTCGTACCTGTTTGATCCCCTCCCGACACCAGTGGGTTCATTTTATATGACACCCGAGTATGCAAATGAAACCCTGTCCCAATTCTCTCGGGTCCTAAGGGGGAAGGGAGACTGGCGTACTACTCTGTGAATGAGCAGACAGGGTTAAAGCCCTCTTCTAAGTTTTGGACCCAAATCTGAAAAACAAATTTTGTTTTACTTTACTTGACTTTTTCGGCACTTTTGGCTAATCGCGAAGGTGAGGATGTTATGATGAAATTGATGAAGGGACACTCACTAAAAGAATGCCCTGTGCTTAGAATTCGTCTGCGATGACGTCCGGCAGGGTGCAGTAGAGATCGATTGATTTGCTGTTTTAAGTCCACTTTATGCACAGGAAGGCTAATCGGGACTGAACCTACAGTTTAAAGTGGGATCCGAACCACCGGTTATCGAACCCGGGACCCCTTGATTAGAAGGCGACGACGCTACCACTGTGCTATCGGGAAGGCCCAGGATGCAGTAAAGAACTCGGAAAATGTCCACTGGTAAATGCAACTCCCCCCCCCCCCCTTCTTCATGGAAATAACCACCCGTTTCTCGCTGAAGAACTTCTACAACAAATGCTAAAAGAGGTAACTGCGATATATTTTATCGTGCATCCTACTGAAATGCCTCGATTGCAGCCTGCAGAATAAATAATGAAATTTTCGTCTATGGCATTAATGCTTTGTTTCCGGTTTTGGAAGGGTTCTCGAGTCTTTTGTTATTGTTGTTGCATATTAGCAACCAGACTAACGTATGAAAGGATTTTTTTTAATGCGAGTACCGTGTAAAAATTGTATTTCAACATGTTCACATAGACTGTATGACTATTTTCTTTCAAGGAAGATTGATTATATCTGCTATTCCTTGAGGAATATTGTTATGTTTTGTTTATATTTCAAATTTTATTCATGGTGTAACGCGTTCTCTCTGTGTGTGTACGATAGGCAGATGAGAGATGACAAACTATATTAACCAGTACTGAAAAAGAGTTCTTCATTGTTATTACAGTCATCCCAGGCCCCCTGGCGTCGTAGCGCGATGTGCTAACCACTCCACCACCGGGGCGGCTGTTTCCGAATTCCAAAGACTACATAGGCGACTATCAGTTTGCAATACAAACATGAAACTTGGTATGCTAATAGAATAACAATTCCAGAGACGAAAATAAAACAAAGCGAAGAAGATAACTTTTAGATGTTTCTGTTTGGAAACTGACAATAGCATAATTATAATAAGGAAGGCTCGGAAGTTGACGGAAAATATTTTTTTCCTTTCTACTGGCCTTGAACACAATGCTAAACCTGAAATCAATCAGTTCCCCCAGAATTACAACCAGAGAACACTGCTTTCATCTTTCAATTTTCGGCTGTCTTTATCTTTTAAGTAATTTTTATTTTGCCGTTCTTTATTTCACCAAACAACGGGGTTTATCTAGTTATTATACTACTCTCTTGTACTTTATGAAATATGTGTAGCTTACATTGCACGAACGAAATTTATTGTGAGTTATTTTTTTAATAATAAACTCGCATCATCTTCCTAACCTGCGGGACGAATTTAAACTTATGGGAAGATGGCATACAACAAGAAATTAAACACGCCCTTGGTGGTCAGTTAGTTTTGATATTTGAGTACGCCGGTTGACCTCCACCCTTTTTCCTTCCGGGCGCTGGCCCCCGTGGCGGAGCGGTTGCCACATCGCAGTACAGCGGCAGGGATCCCGGGTCGGCATGGATCTTTGTGAGTGTCCTTTCTTCATATCATCACTCATCCCCATCTTTGCAAATTAGCCAAAATTGGCAGAAAAACGGAAGTAAAATAAATCAAATTTTACCATTGGGGCCTCCCCGATGGCGCAGTGGTAGCGTCCTCGCCTTGTAATCAAGAGGTCCCGGGTTCGATACCCGGTGGGGGCACATAGTGGTTCGGATCCCACTTTAAACTGTAGGTCCAGTCCCGATTAGCCTTACTGTGCGTAAAGTGGACTTCAATCACCAAATTAATCCCATCCTTCCATTGGGGGGCGGTGGAGGCCGTCTGGGAAAGTTCCGATGGAGATACAACCCTCCCCCCCCCGAAGTTTTTGT
Organism: Lepisma saccharinum; assembly: GCF_977018435.1. NCBI lineage: Eukaryota > Metazoa > Arthropoda > Insecta > Zygentoma > Lepismatidae > Lepisma > Lepisma saccharinum. The sequence continues at coordinate 226,802 of NW_028142891.1, forward strand.
GAAAGCCAAATTTTAAAATGAAAGTAGTACTAAATTCTGTGATTTATTTAGATCATTTTCCTTTAATTTCCTACCTATTTGGTGGTGGCCGCGGTGGCTCAGTCGGTAACGCGTCTGACTACCATGCTCAAGGTCCCGGGTTCGATCCCCGGCCGGTTCAAATCCGGGAACTTTTCTAACGGTGGAAGCGGCCCCGGCGCCTACCCAGCGTCGAATAACATGGGTACCTGGGGAAACCCTGGGGGGTAAAGGCGGTCAGGGGCGTGATGCTGATCACATCACCCCCACTCACGACCGGATCAAGAAAGTGTGGGGCGTTACCCCCACACCCCCTATACGCCTTCATGGCGTGGTGCTATGCACAGGGGAATACTTTACCTTTTTTTTTTTTTTTTTACCTATTTTGGCTAATTGTGCAAATGAGGATGAGAGCGACGAAGTTTCAAAGAACATTAGACCCATCCCAGAATTCAAACCTAGGACCCCTGGAGTTGTAGCACACTGTCCTAACTACTCCACTACAGAGGAGGACTGAAGGGTTTAAAAAATCGACAAACACTTAGTGATGAATGCAACCGCCTCCATTACAATTGCCACCAATTACAGTGTGCATAGCTGAAAACTTACTTTGGAGGGAAGAGGGTAGAATAGGACATGAGGCTTATCTTTGGGGGAGGGGGGAAAATCAAAAAGTTTTGCATCTATGACATACATTTCTTCCAAAACTACTTTGCTAATAACTGGTACATATGCAACATCAAAAAATGTGTTGTTCCTTAATAATTCGATCAGTGACAACTTGCTTCATTTAATTTATTTGTGTGTGCTAATTTAATTAATCTTATAGAGGAGAAAACACCAAACAGGCACAAGTTTCTGCCACATGCCATAAATTTAGCAAACTCAAAGTCTGTAAACAGCTTTCATTATTGGAGGTGAAAACCTGCATGGGGAAGGAAATTCCACAAGGTCACTTCACCTTGCAGGTGGCCCTCGGAGCAACATATCAAGAGAACTCCCCCGCCCTCCCATCAGTCTAAGAAAGCTGCAAAGAGAAAGAGAACACCTGAAAAAAAGTAATGAACTTCCTTTATGTATCCTGGACTTTACAAACACTAACAAATAACAAGCTTACAGATTACTCTGTCCCAATATTGTCGATTTTGATCAAAGCATGGAAAGATACATTTAACAACCGCCCCTCCGCCCGATCACGTCTGCGCTCAAACGCGGAAAAAAAAATACGCGGCAGGATCACTAACGGTTCTATACGACGAGAAAAGAGGTTTTTTTTTTTTGTGGGATGTTTATGTTTCTTAATTTTTAAAGGTGACGGCTTACTCTCTTTTAAATGTGTTCCTTGATTTTTGTTCTTTATTTTAAAAGCAAGAAATGAAAGTTTCTGAATGTAATTCGTGGCTGGGTCGGTAACGGTTCCATATGGCGAGAAACGAGTTTTCTTTAATCCCTTGTTGCTTTTGAGGTACAACAGAATCTCGCGAACGTGGATAGATGAGATGGAAATTGACGCTTATTAATTGTTAACTTTGTTACAGTCGGTTGCTCATCTAAACCCCTTCCTGATCACCAGTTTTGTCGTCGCTCATGCATGATTTTCCTTTTCAGTAAATCATGTGTGGTCATGGATGAAAGGTATGTGAATTTCCCTTACAAATTTCGTTCACTTAAAGTAGAGTATATGAACTCTTTAATTAACCTAAAGTAAACATCCAAGTTAAGAGGAGGGAAGAGTTGAGAATACCCCAAGGTCACTCGCTCCACAGGCTGCCATGTGAAAGGAATGCACCAGTTTTCCTATTTCCCCCCGGGCTGGTGGCGGCAAGGAGCATACAAGGGAGAGATACTGAGATTACCATGACAGGTTAAGGGGATTGGAGTAAGCCTCTTTCATTTTCCTCCTCTGTGCAATGAACCTGTAGTTGATACCTCTGGCATGTGATTTGGAATTTTGAAAACTGTGAATCCAAATGTTCTTTCCTTGAACTGGTCCTATATGAAAACGTAAGCTGGTTAATGTAATTTGTAGTACTGTTATTTAAAGATTTTTTGGCTTCGGAATTCTGTTTGATTAACTAGGAAGAATTTTATTCCTGTTATGAAACTAATATTCTTTGTATTAAAATCACTAAATGGAACTTTGATTGGTCTTAGGCGCCGAAAATGCATTTCGTGGCTGGACCGGTAACGGTCGCATATCGCGAGAAATAAGTCATTTTTGGGATGGTTATATCTTCGTTATTTGTTGAAAGTCACCATATAAACATTTTTTGGTTGTGTTCCTTGATGTTTATTCTTTGTATTAAAATCATTAAATTGAACTTTGATTGGTCTTAGGCGCCGAAAATGCAATTCGTGGCTGGACCGGTAACGGTCGCATATCGCGAGAAATAAGTCATTTTTGGGATGGTTATATCTTCGTTATTTGTTGAAAGTCACCGTATAAACTTTTTTTTGGTTGTGTTCCTTGATGTTTATTCTTTGTATTAAAATCATTAAATTGAACTTTGATTGGTCTTAGGCGCCGAAAATGCAATTCGTGGCTGGACCGGTAACGGTCGCATATCGCGAGAAATGTCATTTTTGGGATGGTTATATCTTCGTTATTTGTGGACAGTCACCGTATAAACTTTTTTTGGTTGTGTTCCTTGATGTTTATTCTTTATTTGTAAAGTCATGAAATGGAATTTTGATTCGTTCTAACAACCCAAAATGCAATTCGTGGCTGGACCGGTAACGGTCGCAAATCGCGAGAAATAAGTCATTTTTGGGATGGTTATATCTTCGTTATTTGTAGACAGTCACCGTATAAACTTTTTTTGGTTGTGTTCCTTGATGTTTATTCTTTATTTGTAAAGTCATGAAATGGAATTTTGATTCGTTCTAAGAACCCAAAATGCAATTCGTGGCTGGACCGGTAACGGTCGCATATCGCGAGAAATAAGTCATTTTTGGGATGGTTATATCTTCGTTATTTGTTGAAAGTCACCGTATAAACTTTTTTTGGTTGTGTTCCTTGATGTTTACTCTTTGTATTAAAATCATTAAATTGAACTTTGATTGGTCTTAGGCGCCGAAAATGCAATTCGTGGCTGGACCGGTAACGGTCGCAAATCGCGAGAAATAAGTCATTTTTGGGATGGTTATATCTTCGTTATTTGTTGACAGTCACCGTATAAATTTTTTTTGGTTCTGTTCCTTGATGTTTATTCTTTATTTGTAAAGTCATGAAATGGAATTTTGATTCGTTCTAAGAACCCAAAATGCAATTCGTGGCTGGACCGGTAACGGTCGCAAATCGCGAGAAATAAGTCATTTTTGGGATGGTTATATCTTCGTTATTTGTTGAAAGTCACCATATAAACATTTTTTGGTTGTGTTCCTTGATGTTTATTCTTTGTATTAAAATCATTAAATTGAACTTTGATTGGTCTTAGGCGCCGAAAATGCAATTCGTGGCTGGACCGGTAACGGTCGCAAATCGCGAGAAATAAGTCATTTTTGGGATGGTTATATCTTCGTTATTTGTGGACAGTCACCGTATAAACTTTTTTTGGATGTGTTCCTTGATGTTTATTCTTTATTTGTAAAGTCATGAAATGGATTTTTGATTCGTTCTAAGAACCCAAAATGCAATTCGTGGCTGGACCGGTAACGGTCGCATATCGCGAGAAATAAGTCATTTTGGGGATGGTTATATCTTCGTTATTTGTGGACAGTCACCGTATAAACTTTTTTTGTTTGTGTTCCTTGATGTTTATTCTTTATTTGTAAAGTCATGAAATGGAATTTTGATTCGTTCTAAGAACCCAAAATGCAATTCGTGGCTGGACCGGTAACGGTCGCAAATCGCGAGAAATAAGTCATTTTTGGGATGGTTATATCTTCGTTATTTGTGGACAGTCACCGTATAAACTTTTTTTGGATGTGTTCCTTGATGTTTATTCTTTATTTGTAAAGTCATGAAATGGATTTTTGATTCGTTCTAAGAACCCAAAATGCAATTCGTGGCTGGACCGGTAACGGTCGCATATCGCGAGAAATAAGTCATTTTGGGGATGGTTATATCTTCGTTATTTGTGGACAGTCACCGTATAAACTTTTTTTGGTTGTGTTCCTTGATGTTTATTCTTTGTATTAAAATCATTAAATTGAACTTTGATTGGTCTTAGTCGCCGAAAATGCAATTCGTGGCTGGACCGGTAACGGTCGCATATCGCGAGAAATAAGTCATTTTTGGGATGGTTATATCTTCGTTATTTGTGGACAGTCACCGTATAAACTTTTTTTGGTTGTGTTCCTTGATGTTTATTCTTTATTTGTAAAGTCATGAAATGGAATTTTGATTCGTTCTAAGAACCCAAAATGCAATTCGTGGCTGGACCGGTAACGGTCGCATATCGCGAGAAATAAGTCATTTTTGGGATGGTTATATCTTCGTTATTTGTTGAAAGTCACCGTATAAACTTTTTTTGGTTGTGTTCCTTGATGTTTATTCTTTGTGTTAAAATCATTAAATTGAACTTTGATTGGTCTTAGGCGCCGAAAATGCAATTCGTGGCTGGACCGGTAACGGTCGCATATCGCGAGAAATAAGTCATTTTTGGGATGGTTATATCTTCGTTATTTGTTGACAGTCACCGTATAAACTTTTTTTGGTTCTGTTCCTTGATGTTTATTCTTTATTTGTAAAGTCATGAAATGGAACTTTCATTGGTCTTAGGGGTCGAAAATGCAAGTCGCGTCTGGAACGGTCACTGTTGCATATGGCGATAAAAGAGTCATTCTTCGGGTGGTTATATCTTCGTTATTTGTAGAAAATTATCGTGAAACTTCATTTCCTTGTGTTCTTTGATGTTTATTCTTTGTATTTCAATCATGAAATTCTACTTTCATGATTTACTACTATCCGAAATGTTCATTTACATATTGCCTGGGAAGGTCTGGTTTCTGGGATTGCAACCCTGCCGTAAGGGGTGCGGCGTGGGCGTGGCTTGTATTTGTGGCTGAGGAAAATGTGGAGAACTTCACAGAGGCAGTGATTTATCAGCACAAACCCCACATTTTTTCACAAATGTCCAATCTACAGTTACTTTGGCTGTAAATTTACCCCTACACCCCTCTAAATGCAATGTTAGACCTAGCCAGATTAATATTTCTCAATAAACCTCTTCTGTGAGGGGTTGTAATTAATGCACTGTTTTTTTTACATTAAATAGTTAATGATATTTTAGTGCAAGCTTCTTGAAACATGTTGATATGAGTGTGTTATGTGAAGCAGTGATATATCCGTATAACCCCCACATTTTTTCATAAATACCCAATTTATAGTGATTTTGGGGCCCAAGTTCCTTTTGTTTTATTGCGATTTCATCATGCTACGTACGTAATTTTTACATGGTTCGATTTCGATTTACGTCTGTTAAATGTTCCTGAAGTTAGCGATAAGCGATAAAAATGAGCAGTGTTGCAATCCACCGAGAGGGATTTTCCGTTGTATCTATTTACTGTCTGTTAACACATACTGTGGAGTTTGGCACCCTTGACCCTGTGTACACCCTCTATAGAATGTGAAAGGTTTTGCATGGTATATGAATATTTTGTTGTTTGTGAACGTTTTCAGTTGATTTTAGCTCGCGAAAGTGTGCCACTGTGAAATGAAGTGTTTCTTTACCAATAAGAGCCTGAAAGTTTTGCGCAATTGAATCTAGCACCCAAAACGACATTCTACAACAGCAAGTATAATTTTACATAGTTAGGTTAGGTTTGGTACCAATAGTTATTATCGACTTGTTCTTTTGCTATTTGAGTGTGCATACAAAGGGTTTTAATAATAACAAGCGGCGGAAGCACTCCAAAATGGCAGGTTTTTGCTTTTGCTGGTCATACTTTATGATCGAATATCTCAGTTATTTGTGTTTTCCGCACGCTGCAACTATTATGCAAAACATCAAAATCTGTCGATTAATATAAATGTCAATGTTATTCAGGAGGGGTATGGTGGGTAAACGGCCCCATGTGCTTGACACCAGTCATTCGTGTATCAAAATGTTTGAAGATTTTGTTCAATAAGCTTCTACAGGTGCCATGATTGCCAAAATACTGCAATTTAAAGGTGTTGAAAAAATTGCACATTTTGCACTCATACTTTCGTATTTAGGTGGATCAGGTTTAGTTCTTTAAGCATTTTCACATGGAATGACCCTGTTTAGAATTTGATGATAAATTACAGAACACAAAGTTAAAATGCCATTACGTCATGATGCCATGATGAAAAGGACCAAAATATATACTTTAGGAAATGAGTTCATGTTAATGCTAGTATAAATTCTGCTTTTGGTAACAGTTAGATATAGTGAAAACAGAATTCTTCAAATTTACAGGAGAAATGATGGGAAAGTACTTACGGAATTGAGTTCCTGTGGACTTTTGGAAGCTGGGAATAGTGTTCTTTCAATTCGTGCAACTTATTCGGCCGGTAAATAATGTCATTTTCGACATTAATGTATCTCCGTTGCACGATAGCTCGTGCCACCATTACCGTCGACTACGTGAATCAAATGTTCCGTGCATTCGAATATGTAACCCCCTGTCAGTGTAGCAACCACGCAGTCGTTTTACAAGATGACGTATGAGCGAGTTTTTTTTTTTTTCAATTTAATTTTCTATTTTTGCCTAACCGAACTGAACCTAACCTAACCTTCTGTGAATGGTTTGTGGATCAGTGTTAGCCTAAAAACTATCTTTTTTCGGTTAATAAGTGTTAGTGTAGCAACCACACTGTAGTTTTACAAGATGACGTGTGAGCGGTTTTTTCCCCCAATTTAATTTTCTATTTTTGCCTAACCTAACTGAACCTAACTTAACCTTCCATGAATGGTTTGTGGATCAATTTTCGCTTAAAAACCTTTTGTGAATAGTTTGTGCGGCATTTTTCGGTTCATAAGTTTGGAAACACTGCATATCAGCTGACGATAGACAACGTGAGTCAAGATTTGCCCGCCATATTGTGTGTAACGAAAGCGAATTAGCAACGACCAATAAATACTTGTAATCTGAAAAATTACACTTTTTTCAGTGAAAAAAAAACATAATCCCAAGTTGAAAAATGTTCCGCTATGCATATAAGGTAAGTACAAATGTAAATTATTCGGAGTTAAATGTGTTTTCACTATATCTAACTGGTACCCTGCTTTTTATACAGTAATGCACAGGTTTCTGAAAATTTGATCTAGTGTACCAGATATAGGCCTATGTAATAGATGTAATATATGTAATAGAAGAAAAACACTAATGAAGGCATGCAAGTAAATAAAAGAAAATGGAAATCCAACAACTTCAAATTTTCTGCTTTTTTTAAATTTTTCATAAAATTCAATCTTTACCTACAATTGGACATAGGTTTCCCTGTAGCAAGATAAATTTCCCTTCACATAACAACATTGTCTCTGCCAAGCACCCTGAAGCCTCATGTTTTTAAATAACCACTCTCCTACTTTCTTTTCGTCTCCCTTACCTACAATCTGGGAGGAAACCTGGTCATCAGAAGGGTGTGATGGAGACCAGTTTTTAAGTTTTTGTAAATAATTTACTTAAATTCTGGTTTAGAAGCTTGTTTTCGTAGCTTGCAGAATATATAATGAGCAATAAACCATACTTTAAATGAAATACAATATGAAAAAAGTTGGTTTACTAGCTGTAATCGTGGTAATTGGAGAATGTGCCACTGTAATTTACATACACAGATATGGACATCCGAAAGGAGCCAAGGAAAATGACTGTCCACTTAAAAACTACATATTTCACACATAATTTCATTTCAGTCACGGTAATTCATGTTATTTATTATAAATTTATTGAAGAAACATGATAATTTCAGACTGAAATAGTGTTTTTTGAGGGGTAAAAATATTCCTGCCCACCCCCCTCGAAAAGATCCTGGAGATGTCCATGTACACAGAAGTAAGACAACTTATAGTAAACTTTATTTATATAAAAAGGCTAGGCAATACCAAATTCAAAAAGTTACATATATTTTCAACCAGATATGATGCATCATATACATAGCTTAAACAGTTTTTAAATATCAGTAAAGTAAAGTGCTCCCCTGTGTTATGCACCATGCCATGATGGCGTATAGGGGGTGTGAGGTTAGGTCCCCACAATTTCTTGATCACAGCCGAAGGTGGAGGTGATGTGATCAGCACCATGCCCCTGGCTGCCTTTACCCCCCCCCCTGAGTTTTCTCTAGGTACCAACTTTATACGATGCCGGGTGGGTACCGGAGCTGCTTGAACAGGTGGAAAAATTCCTGGTTCTCCCCCGCCGGTGATCGAACCCGGATCTCTCACATGGTAGTCAGACGCCTTAATGACTGAGCTACCGCAACTACATTTAAATATCAGTAAAGAAATTATATGGGTCATTCCTTGTCAGACCAATTTCAGAAAGTCTTGGATATTAGGTTTCTCTGAGAAATAGTTCTAAAGCTATAGCCTGTGGAAGATGGTGGTGCACAACAAAAATCGTGACCCATATTTGATCAATAAGTATTGTAGCTAACTTCAAGGTTAAATAACTTTGGAACTATTGATCAATCACAGCTTGTTTAGCAAATACAAAGTCAAAATATGTGTTAAAAGGTCTTGCATGCCATAACAGGCATATTTTGTGTGCATAAAGTTACAACTGTGATCCACCCAGGAACATGGTATTAATAGTAACACTGATGTCGGCTGAATAGACACACATTAGATTATTTCAATATCTATCACATGTGGCTGAATGTACTAGAAATGGAAGAATCACTGGAAACTGTCGTATTTTCAAAGTTGATGCTCCGATCCCATCAATTTTTCTCGCAGATATCATCCTATTTTTTCAACTTTAAACATTAATTAATATGTACCCTTGAAATTTAACATTAATACATGAATTATGGAATATTCAAAGAGAGTATCAGGCCGTGTCCAAAAGATGCAAGACCATACTTGAAGCGAGTATACTTCGAGAATAATCTTGCAGTGTGGTCTTGAAGGTGTTGACTGGAAGTGTAAATCTTTCAAACTGCACTTCGACTGCAGTGCCAAATACGATCAGTAGATATAACCGAGAACACGTTGCTTTTCCACATTTTAAACACTTGTGTTTCACCACAGAAATCACATAGCAAATGTTCTTATACATACATTTCCACACATTTGAAGAACTGCAACAAACAACTTGCTGGCTTTCTACCTCTGCAATTTCTAACAAATGAACAACAACTCCACTTGTCATGTGACCAAGCCTGTAACTTGGCGTGCTCTTTAAAATCTCTGTGTACGCCACTTGCGGCTCCACCTTGAATAACACACAATAGGTTATAAATGATGGTATTTTCCCTCAGGTTTTTTATCACCCTGTCTCTGAACCGCCCATTCCAATTCTTCCATCAGGCATTAGTACACACTCCGAGCTATCCACATATAAAATTGGTGGGAAATTGAAGGGGGGGGGGGGTATTGCACGAAATTCGCTATTGAAGTAAGTAATTTAGTCTTCTAAAAATTACATGGAACTATACATAAAAATACATGGTTATTAATACATTCATCTGAAACCTTATTTGAATGAAAGCTTACACCATTTTTAACAAAAGAAAAGAAACTTGAAGTTTCTACGACAAACCTGAGGGAAGATACCCTCATTTATAACCTAATGCGTGTCATTCAAAGTGGATCTGCAAGTGGCGTACACGGAGATTTTAGAAAGTGCGTTAACTTCTGAACCCCTAGACCAATCTAAAAAATATTGTTTTTGTAATCAGCATTAAAAATTGTATAAGTATACTGAATTTAGTCAAAATTGGGGATGGTGGGTGACATGACCTGGATGAATTGACATCCAATGACCCCGAAGCAAGTGTCACTTGTTACTTGGCCTGTACTATTTTCTCAGGGAACTTTCAGACCAAAGCAACAAGTGACATGTGTCAGTCACTTGGAAGCAGACTCTCAGTAAACCATTCAACCTTTTAAAACAAAGTGTGACAACGACCTAAACATGTCACTTGCATGTTGCTCGGACTACACTGTTTTCTCAATGGTATGCACGGTGAATGTTTTGCTTTATACTGAATGAGACTGTGTCGCTCGTCATCTGTGACTTCAGTCTGAAATCTCCTTCAATGGCTCACATCATTTCACCTCGGTCTTGCTTGTGCATGCATGGTGGATGTTTGCTTACAGACTGAAGGGGCCCATGTCAGTTGTCATGGCCCCCCACTGTCATGTGTTGCTTTGGTCTGAATATTCTCTAAACTTAACAAGATTGTTAGCTACATCATCAGACATTAAGATTGAATTTAGCCTGTAAATCACAGAGAACAAATTGCTAGTACTATTGTTGTAAAAAGGCTGGCTTTTTGATAGAAGTTTCCTTTTATAATCACGAATGGGCCTCTGGAGTGGAATAAATTATTAATGTTGCCCTGTAACAAGAAGATCGAACCTCAGTGGTCAGAGTGCCTCGGATCTCATTTCAATCTGTAGGTCCAGTCCAGAGTTGTAAAATAGGATTTTTTTGCTTGACATTTGCGACCAGTCTTATTTGCTTCTGCTTCAGTTTTAGTGACAGTGTTTTTCAACTGCTGGGCCGCAAAAATCCATTGCACCCAGGGATTGACAACAAATTTAAATCTAATTTTATATTTTACAGCAAGTCTATACATAATTGAACCATGATTATGCCAGAGTTGATATATAAATATTAATTAAGGGTGCATATTAATTTCCATATAAACTTTAAAGATCAGAAATGTATTTATCAGTGAAATTGTTGGGATCAGGGCATCGACTTGTAAGAAATAAATTTACTGGGCTGAGGTCTCACAAATATTGAGAATTTTGCAACAAGCAGCGAAAATACACCACTAGTTGCTCTGTGACCAGGTTTAGCAGCCATTTATCCAAATTATGCATGATGTACTGGAAAGCCAGAATACAAATATACATATTTTACTGAACACAAAATTTAATGTAAAGAGATTTGATACTAGACTTTCTAAAGGTAGAGCAGTATTTTCTTTTTTGCTTCATGTACGTGTTCGTATAACAAATTCAAACATTGTAAATAGTATCTTACTGATCATACTATTAGGTTATATTAAAAAAAAAAAAACATACAAAACTACTCTAATTACATGAATATGTTTATACTACATAGATTTATTTAATAAGCCAACCAAAATATGAAGATAACACTCGGTAGGAACCGTTTCAACAATGTTTATGTCTATCTACGAATTTCATATTGTAAATTGTATTTTATATTATGAAATGAGTGTCCACTTTACAGTAGGGAGCTAAACGAAAACAATGAAACAGGAAAAATACTGCCAACTCCTGTATTTTCATTGATTTGACACATTTTTGTGAAAAAAGCTGCAGAAAGCCATTTTTTCCCCGACCATTTCCAATTCTAATTCTGCATGGATTTTTCTTTGTGCAAAAATAGCAACTTTTGTGAATCAAAATTCCATTGGATTTATACATGTCTATAAATTCACTGAGGCACGTTTTTCACAGTTCAGCTTTATTTTTATCAAAGAAGGAAAAGAAAGCTGCGTGGAAAATAGAACAGAATTCTCTCAATCTGTTTACTTTGTTAGTATCCTTTGCAGAACAATCTATCTGACAGATGGAAGATTATTGCAAGATAAAATATCTCGAAGTTGATGTTAAATTGAGTTTGAAATTTTTATACAATTAGCAATCTTTCATAGATTAGTATATGCCGTAACATTTGCGATTTATGTTTGTAGATGCATTTCGAGTCTTAGTATGTTAAATGGCAAACGTAAACTCTGCACCATAAATTAAATATTTTTTTAAGTATGTACACCATTTAATTGAATTAGAATTTTTGGATCCATTGGAATGACTCAGACCCTTTATATTGTTACTATATCTGTGTGTGGGTGGAGAGAGACGGTACTAATATCTAGGATTGAAAGAGAGAGAACATCTATCTGCATGTACCCTTGAATTTTTGGAAAATTCGCCTTTAAAACTGGGAATTATACTTGAATATTACCATGGTCCTAAAGTTGCCATCCTGCAAGATCACTTAAACAAAAAAACAAATGTATTTTTGTTTAGTATCACTTTTCTGTCACTTTTGTCTATTCATGAAGAGAATGAGTGATGATATGGTGAAGAGACAGTCATAAAGAACATATCCAGACTGGGATTCGAAACCTGGGACACCCGCCATCTTAGCACACTGTGGTCACCCGCTGTCACAGAGGTCAACTAAACAAATAATGAATACTATTTAGGAACAACACAGGAATAGAATTATCCAAAGGCACCCAGAAACTTCAATAGTGGTTCTTTGCAAACATTTTTTGTCAGACAACAAAGAACAAGGAAAAGCATGTTATGGTGAATGATGCAATGGCTAAATGTAATGAAGACAACAGTATTGAGCCATGAGAGATAACACAGGTCAATATAAAAGAAGTAAAATAGAGGTTTGTGATAAGGGATGGAGTTCAATCCAAACTTAAAAATTGTAATGTGGTACAAAGGTGCCCGCAGGATTTTTTCTCAGGGAGACTCAAAGTCTGACTACCATGCTCAAGGTCCCGGGTTCGATCCCCGGCCGGTTCAAATCCGGGAACTTTTCTAACGATGGAAGCGGCCCCGGCACCCACCCAGCGTCGAATAACATGGGTACCTGGGGGAAACCCTGGGGGGTAAAGGCAGTCAGGGGCGTGATGCTGATCACATCATCCCCACTCATGACCGGATCAAGAAAGTGTGGGGCGTTACCCCCACACCCCCTATACGCCTTCATGATGTGGTGCTAAGCACAGGGGAGCACTTTACATTTTTTTACTCAAAGTAAGGTATCTTGACCCTCAGTTACAGAAGTTGTTACCTTTTCTTGTTATTATTATTTTACAAATTATAAAATTGAAATTGAGTGAAAATACCTTGGCGCTGTTGACAAATTCCAACTTGAGTCCACTATTTAAAAAGAATTTGGATTCACCTTGCTTCCTTTCCATAAATATCTATCACTTTGATGATGAACAATTCTTTATCATTTTGAAATTTTTCATGATGCATTGATATCAAGCAGAGAGCACTTAATCTGCTCTCCATCGTAGCACCAATGATCAATGTTTTTATGCATCAAAGGTTACTGTATAAAAGAAAAGTAATTCAAAGTGACAGCATGTGAATTGCCAACTTGGGGAAATGATTTTCGACTTTTTGAGATCCCGACAAATCAAGAAATTCCGAAGGATTGTGTTGGGAAATGGTTATTTCTTGGTATTTTTTCTGCTAAAAGTGTCTAAATTTTTTGAAATTAAGGTTTTTTTATTCCAGAAATGCAAAAACAATCATTTAAGAGGGAGGGGGATAGTGTGTAGAATTCAAGATTTTCACCAGATTTTCAAGATTTTCATCTTCGTCAAGATGGGGGAGGATTTTCTCTTTATCGTTAATCAAATAGACATGTGTGCCAATTGTAGCGAAAATAGTCGCATACTCACAGCCAATGACTCCAGCTCCTACAGTTCACAAATTTTGTAAGTTTCCCAAAACATGATTGGGGAGGGAAATCCTATCATACGGAACTGATAAAATTTGCCATTTCTGGACCAGTTTCGGGATGGGGAACTTGCAAAATTTGTGAACATGGTGAAAATCTTGAATTTTACACATGTTCTCATCACAAATTTTTATCCTTGGACACCCCTAGTTATGGCAGTCAAATGTTCTTTCCTTACTTTGTTCGACATGGCAATAATTGCTATAACTTACAGTTTGCAAGTCACAAAAAAATATTACTCCCTCTGTCCATAATTATTGTCCGGTACAACTTTGTTTGTTGTCTCGTAATAATTGCCCGATATTCAAACTGTGACATTGATGTAGGCAGAAGAACATGAAACAAGGGAATGAGTCATACAACTTTACTACTCAAGGATCAGTACAAATTGTACTTTTCATCTGCCTCTTCGGCTGTCATTCCTGTACTACCATTTTGGTATACCGGACTATAATTATGGGACAGAGGGAGTAGTATTTATCATAAAATGTCACCACTTGAATTACATGGTATTTTCTCATATCTTAGCTTTTAACAAGTCAGAATATTTTAATAGTTTAGTAAAACAACATTGCAATTATGCTATTTTAGTTATGGTAAGGGCTGGATCCTGTATAACGTGACAGGTGCAAAATAGCCTAGGTGCTGACGCACCCAAAATTTTAAGTTCAAATTCAAATAAATGTATCTCCAGAGTTTTTTACTCCTTAAACCACTCTATTCTTGTGAACAAATTGTTGCGATTGCTGTACAGAAATCTGAACAATTTGATTGAGTTGGTGTTTTAAGTCCACTTTATGCATCTTAAGGCTAATTGGGACTGGACCTGCAGCTTAAAGTGGGATCCGAACCACTATGTGCCTCCACCGGGTATCGAACCTGGGACCTCTTGATTACAAGGTGACAATGCCATCGGGGAGGCCAGAAATCTGAACAAGAATTCATAAAAACAGTAGGACGGAGCCATGTTGGTATCGATAAGTATCTTTTGAATTTTCTCCACTGTTGTCAATGATCTTGAGTGACTAGACGAGCAGCCAAGAGAAACAACTCTTTAGTCAAGATATGTCATTTTCAAAGGTTCATTCACCTTTGTGACTTGGGGGTCCAACACAAGAAGTTCCACATAGATTTTCGAGAAATGCTGTACCCTTTTGGAAAGCAGATGACAAGAACCAAGGCAGAACTGATGTGCTGCACCCAAATGTGACATCGAAGGCATGTAACTGCCTAGTGGTCAATGCTATGTGGAAAAATGAAACAAATCATCCATTGCCAATTCTTGCTTGCAAACTCTTGGGTAAGAACGTGGACATTTTCAAAACCACCATTATCATCATGCTGGGCCGATTCCGGAGTTCTTGGGAAATAAATGAATGTCACTGTGTGGAGGGAGGGTTGTGGATTCCTACCCTTCTGTGTAAGTCTTTTGTGGGACTGCTGACTGACTGCAGCGGCTTGTTTTTGTTGCACATGACAGAAAAGAATGGGCAGCAGGGGCACAAACAGAGCTGGTCAAATTAGCATTATTATTTTTCCATATTTGTATATATTTCTATGCCATTTTCCTCCCTCTCCAGGTTAACCCAAACAACAAGAATCTTGATTACATCAAATTGAAGTAGGGACGCTCATAATAATCCACTGCAACACTTTAAAAAGGCTTGCAAACTTTCAAAAACTTCTTCTTTTTGCATCCTGTGTGTCTAGAAAGAAGTTCACATAAAATGTCACAAGACATTTTAAAGTGCTATAATGCTACATGAGAACAATTTACGAGTTATTTAATGTGATGTGATGAGTTGTCATAACTCAGTAACTAGACTTTCTTATTTTAAACTGCTGCAATTATATAATCACACAGCCCTCCATTTTGGGGGAAAAATTTGGATGGTTTCAAATCAGTAGGCGATTCTGAAAGTATAATAGTATTTTGAGTGCAGATCACAGAAATGGCATCCATTTTTTTCCCCATGTCAGGATTTTTCAAAATTTCACAATTAAAATTCTCACATTCACCATTCCATTACACTTATTACAGACTGCAATAAACTAAATTTAAACATGGGAAATTTCGGTTGTTTACAAACCAATAGGCTATTCTGGAAGTATTTTGAATGCTGATGGAGGATATGACAAATTTCTTCCCATCATGTCAGATTTTTCTCCATGTCATTAGGTTCAATTAAGCGCCACCGTATTATAACATTCTGTTTTCAACACCTTCCCAAACACTCAATGTGTAATGAGAAGAAAGTAACACATGCCAATAATATTTTCTCTTTCGAACAGTTCTTCATGTTATGAATTGGGTATAATATCACATCTTTTTTATTTGGAGTTCTTCATCTTGTTTCATTTATACATACGTGTATACATCTCTCTCTCTCTCTCTCTCTCTCTCTGTGTGTGTGTGTGGTGAGAGAGAGAGAGATGAAGGAATTGGGAGCATAAAAATTGAAATCTCCATTTGTTAAAGCATAGCTCTGAAACTCATTGGTTGAAAGCTCATTCACCCCAATTTCCACCGGATGCAGAGTCTAGTAATAAGAAATTTCCACTCGGCTCTGCACAGTCAGCAAGGCAATGGCCCTTACCAGCAGTGATTGCACCTCCACTATAACTTTCCACCAGCATCAAGGGATACCCCTGGTGAATATCTTCAGGTGCAAAGTCCACCACATCTCAAAGGAATTCTGAAGTATAAAAATAAACCTGGAGATGGTAAATAGACACCATCGACGCTGATTGACAAGATCACATCATCACGAGGTCGCAACAAGCGTGCGGTACGATTGCAGCAGTCTGGACTACAGAGAGCCAGAAGCCAAGAAGCCAGCCCAAGTCCGGAGAAGTAGCGGTCCAGCGATAAGCCACCAAAACTCCTGCCACCTCCTATCGCTGTCAACATCTAAGCCAGCAGTCTCCAGCATCTCCCGCCATCTCCAGTGCACCCATCTCTGCCCAACTGTCGCCGACGCCAATAGCCGAGGGCCAAATCATCACGCAAGTGGTGAGTATCATTCAACCGACTAAGGCTCCCAACATCCTTAGTCCACACCATTCAGGGTAGAGGTGGTCAAGGGTGACCCAAACAGAAATCTTATGTTTATTTAATTGAGCTACGTCCCGGCATGACTCGATCCCATAATTAACCAGATGCCACACACATGTGTGTGTGTGTGTGTGACACACACACACACTCACACTCTTCAGATTGACCCTGCAAAGAAATAGTCGAATCTCATTAAAGAACGTTACAGGAGGTAACATATTTTTTGCTATTTTAATGTTTCAAAGGTATTATACTAAAATTCTGTGCAAAGAAGCTGTTTAACAACACCTGGTACGAGTATTTTTTTGGTATACTCAATCTAAAATTTTGTGTCAAGACATTCTTCTGAGGACGACAACTACCATCTCTCTTTAGATGACTCATGCACTGTAAGTAGACTTCTGTCACAATATCTTCTCAACTTTCTAAACCCAATCCTTAGACTTATTTATGCACAACCATAATTCCTATTTTCTATATAAGGAAGGGGGAACACTAAAATTTTGTTGAAATTCAGTTGAAATAGCCATGCTTACGAAGGGGTTGTGGTTCTTTGCATGAACAACATGAGTATGATGATAAAATACAGTTATGTACCCAGTTTCTTCATTTACTGTGGCTTCAATTCTTGCTGGACAGTTTACACGTTCGATTGCTAGTTGACAAACATACCACTGTTTTATGCATCCATCCTGAAATGTTTTTTGTCCTGATCTGTTGAAATACTTGGTTCTATTCAGTTCCTGTTTCCACTTCAAAAATTCTACAAGAATTGTACATGCTTGCAGTTGTAAGAAATGTAATCAGTGCATTAAAATCTCATGGTAATAGAAGAACCATCACATCAGATAATAAATACTTGCAGTAGTGGAGTGTCAATAGAGATGGGAGACAGTGTCTATCTCAAACTTTTCATTAGTAAATGCAAATAAAATATATATTGATTTCTTTAAATGCTGTATCTGGCAAAAGGATGAGTGTAGCGAGTTCATAATCTGACAGTAAAAACAGAACACTAATCCAAAACAAACCGAACCATACCTCGTCAGAGGCTGCAGCAGGAATGGGATGAGTACTGATGGATGATGTCTGGTTTCTATTTAGACAGGTTTCTATTTGCTATGCAGAAGTAAACTAGCTGATTGGAAGAATTTATTTAATTACTAGTATCGACACCATCATTCTTGACCGATCCTCTATTGCTTGACCAGAAGTTTTGTGGAATGAACAAATGATGTGATTGATTATTCAGTTTGTGTCCTTGATTTCTTTGTTTTGAGCTTCCTCCATTGTTTGTGAATCCACTAGGTTTGGAAAACAATGTGTATCTTTTCTTGTTAGGCACAGTGCCAATCATTATTGACTTCAGTAGTAAACATGGTATCCCCCAGCTAGCAAAATTTTCCCAAAGCATCCTTCAACAGTCCCATTGTCACCATGTCAAACCATAAGAGCATCTCCCACAGGGTGTTTACCACAATAACATCCAAAATTCTTGACTTTTCCATGACTTTACATTTTCTTGACCCACATTTTTTTCTTAACATTTATTTAATTGTCCTCTAATTAGGTGTAGTAAAGAAAATATATATTTTTATTCAATGAAAAACCCCTACCGCAAGGCCAGTTAAGATGAAAATTGAAGCTCTACTTTAAAAAGAGATTTAGACTTGCTTTAATTATTAATACATGTAAAACTTAATGCTTCAGACTTCATCCTGGATGGGGAATGGCCACATTACTTTAATAGTTTTACAAAACTTCACGCATACAAGAATGTAATTCTTGAGAAACAGAGTGAACAAATCTTTACCACAACTCAATACAATTTATCAAATCCCAGTACAATGTACATTCACTATACTGTAAAAAAAAATTAGCAACAATTCTTGACCACAAGCATAATTTTGTGACTTTTTCTTGACTTTCTTGGCCTACTTGCTTGACTTCCTTCACATTCCTAACTGATAGACACCCTGCCCCAGATACAATTTTCAACTTCAGGTGCTAGTTTAATGCAAATATTACATCAAACTGCAAGTTACACCTGCAGGCTTCATTGCCAACAATTTTTTCTGGCCTTCACTACATGCATATTTATCATATTGGCAGGGCCTCCCTGATGGTGTAGTGGTAACCATCTTGTAATCAAGGTGTCCCAGGTTTGATACCCAGTGGAGGTACATACTGGTTTAAATTTCACATTAAATAGTAGATTCAGTCGCGATTAGCCTTACTGTGAATAAAGTGGGCTTAAACTCAAACTCTTAGTGGGTATTGTCGATGTTAGATACAAGCCTTTTGATCATATAAGCAAATATCAGGAAGTAGTTTGGCCCCAAGCAATATCATTAGCTCAGGAGCTTGACAGTCAACATGTTAAAGGATCCCACATTCAATTTGCAATGGAGATACATTACTCAGTGGTTCAGATCCAAAGAGGCCTGAAAACAAAAATTTGGAGACCTTGTATTATTCTGTAATACTGTTTACCATCAAATCGAACATGGCCTCATCACGAATATTTGTTTTAATTGTTTTTACTAATATGCATTTTAACTTAGTGGGTCCATACACATGGTTTAAATTCATGTAGCAATAAAACTAATACATTGTGCGAGATTTGCATCCTTCAAGACTCTTATTCGTTTCTCAGACAGTGTATCCACATAAAGTTATTGTGTTAAAATGATAACATAGGTTCCCTTGAGTTTGTTCTGAATAATAATCCACATTTTTGAGAGATCTTAGGGAGAATTCAACCATTTCATCATTTCGAAGTGACACCAAACTGACAAGTGATGGGAGACACTTGTAACTTGATGATTTCACCAATGAAATGTAGCCTGCAATGGTGCTATGGCTTGGAAATCTCCCTCAGTCTCATCTTAATGGACTTAATCACAGTACACCCAATCTGATTAATTTATCATTGCACAACAACTATTCCCCACAGTACCAGACAGTGTTTGCTTCATCTCTACTTGTGGATATTTGCCTTCTGTTATTGAAGGCTTTGTAATTTTTCAAGTGTACGCGAATGTCTATAATCATATACAGGGGCATATCCAGAAATAGGATCTTAGGGGGGATCCAGCCAGGGGTGCCCATTCCCAATGGCATGCCTCCCCCCTACCCTACATCAAGTATTTAATGATGACAGCATATCTATTATTATTATTAATAATAAAATTTACTACATACGAAGTGAATCATGTTTTGCTTAAAATCATGTTTCACACACTAACAAATAGTGTTTAATAGAACGAAGAAGAAAAAACAGTTTTGCGGATAAAGTGAGTATTAGTTTCTCTGTATTTAAATAGTGTTTCTTACTGCCTGGTAGTAATGCAATATATTGTTTTTAGGAATTCACCACTGCATGTATTATTCTGACGGAAAAAAAACAACTTTACTTACTGTACCAGAACAGTTACTCACGGTGGAGTTCGACATGGCTGAAGATAGGGATACATTTACAGTATGACTGGCACAGTGGGCACACATGCCTTTTGGGTATTGTTGATTTATTCACGATTGAACACACCTGCCACTCACATCATAACCTTGACCTGTGATTTTTTTCCATGTCAAGACCAAGTTTGTGACATTGTTAAAAAAGAACTGATGTCAGATTTTCAGCTGACATATCACCACCCAGTGTGAAACTTGTAAACTTTTAGTGGATATTATTCTCAGAATCCACAAACCAAGCACACAGAAAGAATTCTTCTATACCTGCTACATCGTGTCTCATCGGGAAGTATTATGAATCAACCATAGTATTTTCCAAATTTGGGGGGTATGGAGTTCCAGACCCCCTGATCACATACACACATGTATGCATGAAACAATATTAACTAATAATAAGCATGGTCATTTGAAATGTTGTGTGTTCATTTATAAGAAAGTGATTAGGGTGGAGGCACCGGGGCATGAGTTTACAATACCGGACCACTCTCCAAGTTCTATAAAATTTCGCCTACTTACTAATTTCGGTATCCTGATGACGTAACTGTAGTTCATATTTGGCAGTCACTTGTTAATATTGTACATTTATGTCTAGAAATTGTAAAATAACATTGCGATTTACCACGGTGATTGTCCCTACACAGCAATTCGGAACTATCTTTCTTTCGCATTTCATTCATGGTGTTCCTTTATGCACAACAATCTTGCTGACATAACGAGGAATGCCTATGAGGTTAGGTTAGGTTCCATTAGCATAAATACAAAGAAAAATTAATATTTTAACTACGAGAACTATACCTTGTCTTGCCTGTTGATTTCTTCATGTTGGGAAAATGGCATCTTCCGTGGAGCTATTGTTCTTATGGTAGGGTTACGTTACGTTAAGAAAACATAGTTTATTTAGTTTTTTCCTCGATTTCCATACTTGACCGCCAATTATTACATGCAGATTCGTGTTTAGGAGTTCACAATTAGTGAGTAGGCAACATTTCATAGAAATTGGAGAGTGGTCCGGTATTGTAAACTCTTTCCGGCAACGGTTATGGTCACCTTAAGACATTTTTGTACTGTAGATGTAATTTTGTATCATAAAAAAATTGATATTGATTTTGGAAGATTTGAAATGTATAGTTTGAAGTTTTGTGAATCTTGTCATATGGTCAAATTTATTCTATACATAATTCCCAAAAGATGAAAACATTTTAAATTTTTGATGACATGTTTTCCCACTTTTGGCCACTCTGTATCTAGTTATGGGCATCACTTTCTCCATCTCTAGATTTTAGAAATTTCTTTCATAGGGGAGCTACTTTATCTGTGCCTTCACTGCCCCTGTTGCAGCCTCCCGTTTAGACAGAAATCTGTGAATTTGACCTTGATGTCATAATCCACATTCCTTCCACATCTGCGTCAAAGGTCAACAGCTCACAGGTTTTGGGAAGGAAGGGCTGGAATACATGGTAGGCACTATGATTGAATATTGTGCATTCATTTTGTATAATGTATATATCTGTATCATCAAAATTGTTTTAGTAGTCAAGTGTGTAGTAGAGGATGATGTCAGTAGCAGTCAATTAACACCTCAAGGAATGTTTTAGAAGATACATAGAAAAACTAGTTTTACAACACACACATTTAATACTGTTAAATTTTGTTAATTTTAAATACATTTAAATTTTGAATGATTTTCATCTTTTTTATATTTTTTTCCTTGCTGTAGAGGATATTGAAACGATGAGATGAAATAGAACGGTCTCACTGCAGTACATGGGCTGCTTTTTTCCTCTAAATAGACGAACAAAATTTATATCCCCTGAAAGTACGTACCTTCTACATCCATTTTCCGGTGGTACTTTTCCGATTACTATTATATTACTACGCATAAAACAAGTTTTTCCTACTACTAAAAGCAATGCATTTCTCCATTTGTTCACGTCCATATTGTTTACACACAGTTGCTGTCATTTGTTTTGGGGTCTTCCTCTCCGCACAAGAGTTTTGCTACCTTGTCTTCCAATGTCAGACGAGGAATGCTTGCAAGGTTAGGTTCCATTAGCATAAATACAATGAAAAATTATTCTTTGGGCTAAGAGAACTAACTCTAACTACCTATCAACGTAGGCACTTTTTCCTTTAACTAGATTTGTGCAGAAATGTGTGCCACCATGTCACTTTTTCCCCCAACCTGGATACGAATTTCTCGTTTCTTTCAAAGAAAATTTGGTAAATGTCTGTTATATCGGAGACACATTTCTTCATTTTTACAGAAGAAACTACTTACGGAAATGAGTTTCTATACCATTTGGAAAGTTCGTGGAGGTATTTTCTCACCGTAGAATGCTGCACAACAAGAAACAAGCACTTTTGATATAATAAACTTGCATTTTGTGCAAAGCGACAACATTATGCTGTTGTTTCCATTATGTACCTGCAGATGGCGCAAGCATCGAAAGTCACGCGGTCTCGCCAGTGTTTCCAAAGGTGCCTTTTTTTATGAGAATTTTTTTTAACTATGCTTACCTAACCTAACCTTGCCGGAAATGGTCTGTGGGGCTATCGTGAATGGTTTTTGGGCCTATCCGTCAATGGTTCGTGGGGCTATCATGAACGATTTTTGGGGCTATCCGGCAATGGTTTGTGGGGCTATCCGTCAATGGTTTGGATGACATAATGAACACGAAAGTAGGCATTTTTCGGTTAAGAAGGTTGAAACACTGCATACCCACTCCAAATTGACAAAACACAAGCACGACGCGCAATGATCCACAGCTGTGCGTGGCACATTGTATGTTCCGCAACGGAAGAATGGAACCAAAAGAATTACTCGTAATGTGAAAAATCTATGTTATTTTTGTGTAAAAAGCATAATGGCACCTTTAACTATGTTCCCCAATACACAATTGGTAAGTACGAACCATCCGAAACACAAAATATCCGATTTTAATGTGTCTCCGATATAACATACATTTACCGAAACACAGTTTCATACATCGGAGACACATTTCTTCATTTTTACAGAAGAAACTACTTACGGAAATGAGTTTCTCCAAGCATAGAACGGTAAAAGTGCCCTTGCCTTGGCTAGGGTTCGAAGCCCAGACTTTCGGCAACAAGATCGTGAGTTTCATGAAACAATTTCGCTTCCAAAGAATCGAATTCACCAAATCTTTCTTACGTGAATAACTTCCTCCAAATTTCCAAGCACTTTATACTGGTGTCATTTCAAGCTGCAGCAATCCACTGACATGTAATATTACCTTAATTTGTTGTACATTTATGAGCTCATTTGGCATGTGCATTCAATGACTCTTTATATTTATTTGTAGGGTTTTTGCACAAATGTCGCAGAGAAAAATTTCCAGAAGCAAATGCGACATCTTTGCCACGAAGTTTGTATTTGTGTTTGCTTGTGCCTTTCAGTCGCAATGTTGCTAACTAACAACTCTCATTTTTGTTTAAAGAAAACGGCATATTCGCATATGTCCGTAGCTTCTTTCTAAAGCTATTTCTTTTTCTGGGTTGGCATCTCTGATTTTGTGAGGCCCCGGAATCTGGATTTCATTATCACTTCCGGTGCGGGTCCTGGGATATGTGGAAAAAGAAATTTCGCGCGCGGGAAGCCGGAATAGCACCCCCTGGGCCGGATGAAGCTACTTATCCAAATTAGAAACTAAATATTGTGTAAGTGAAAGAGTTGTAGAATATGTACATTGCTGGTACTATTTGTAAATATTACACGTATTCTACTCACATTCTCGCAATAAAATTTAGTAGAAGAAAAGGTTCGTGATTATGGACACGAATTTGACTTCAGCCGGTTCGCGAGGAACAGTAGAAACACAGAATACTAACTACGGTCAACCCAGTGATGCCAAAAGCAGGGACATTTCCCTCGGCACAGGGAAATTTGAGGGTGAAAAGGGAAACAGGAAATTTAATGAAAAATAGCTAAAAATCAGGGAAATTTAAACTCACATTTTCGTTTCATTCTTTTAAAAAGTTCGAAAATATTTTTTTCAGCGTGGACTTTTTCCTAATGAATAGTTAGCAACAGTGACACTTTTCAGTAAGCGTAAGCTTTCTTTCTCCCTGTTATAGATGATCTTGACCGGTCAGTCTTATATTTGTCACGTTTCCTAGAAAGGCCTCAAAGCACGAGCCGCGCTGCACCTGGAAGTAATTTGGGACGAGATTTTCATTTTTTTTCTTGTTCCATCCATCATTTCAGAACGTATCTTAGTGGCTGTGTGTGTGACTTTGTGTGTCCTGTGTCGTTGCAAGGAAAATGGAAGAGGTGACTGATAAGAAGCTACCTGCAACCATATGCTGCAACTCCAAAAAAGGTTAGAAAACGTCGTGGGGATTTATCTGCGGATGAAAAGATATCTGGGAAACATGTGAAAAAAAATCATAATGAGTGGGTGCCCATTACTTCACTCTTTTATGATTTTCATAAATATTTAATAATAATAATAATAATAATAATAATGTTTGTTCCTCAGGTAAAACAGGCGTGAAGAGAAAAATATTAACAACAGGCCCCTAGCTAAGCTTTGACAATGGGTGGGTTTCAAAGTCCGACAATCATTGCTGCGCAGACGAAAATATTTTTGGTTTGGGGATTTTTTCAATACATTAGTGTTTTATTTTAAAATTCAAATGTTTATTTTAGGATAATTATATTATGAAACTATGATCAGTTTCTACTATTTTATTCAATGGGGGGGGTTGAACCCACTAAATCCCCTTATATACGGTCCCGATTAACAGTTATAGTAATACAAAGATACAGCTTCAGATGTGTTTTGAAAATCGAGGGAAATTAAGGTCGAAAAAGGGAAACTTTACACTGGTAAAAGGGAAATCCTGCATTCGGAGATTGGCAACACTGGGTCAACCAATCTCCCATAAGACTGAAACAGCCCTGATTGCGCTCTTTGTTCGTATCATAGACAGTTGGTATGCATGCTAGGGTATTTCTGTTTCGAAATTGGTGAGAAATGCGCAGGTAAAGTAATATATATTTAGGGTGACCAGATATTTGGGTAAGACTGCAGAATATGGGCTGCTTAGGAGGAACGCGGTTCATAATTTTTTGTTAATGTTTTGTAGTTACTAATCGGGAAAAGTAAGTTTTAAGGTGCGGAAAATTTTTTTCTTTAAAAAAACGAGAAAAACGTGTCCAGGTTGGGTGGTATTGAAATCGTAGCAACGAAGGAAAAGGCATGGTACTACTTTACTATATCTGAGACACCTGGGAATCATTTCTTTCGCACTTTTTTACATTGCTAACGTACTATTCTGCATTCCGGAACACTTATTTAGGTGAAATAATTGGATTTGTTAGGAAAGTAATGTATATTTCTTACAGTTACGAGTACTTACTGTTCTTGTTTATTTCCACACACAACATGGCGATAGCTTACCGTTGATCGTTCCTTGAGCCAGAAAAACCATTGACGTTAGCCCAAAAATTCACGACAGCCCCACAAACCATCACGGGGACGAGGTATGCCTACTAGGTTAGGTTAGGCCTGTGAGGTTTGGTTCCATTAGCACTCCTTTCGTTCAATTTAGCATATACGGACAATACGAGAGCGTATTGTGCTCTCATGCAGGAAGCAAATGGCGGCAGCAGCAATAGCGCGTCGGAAATAGATTTTCGTACAAAACCACATGCATTCGCATTAAAATGAATCAAAATTACATTCCCGAACATCAACAACGCTACAGAAAATGATTTGCGTAAGTACTTTCTCCTGTAAATTTGAAGAAATCTGTCTCAGGTATAGTAAAGTGTTACCAAAGGCATATTCCTGCACAAATCTAGTGAAAGCAAAAAAACCCTATGTTGTTAGGTAGCTAGGTTTAGTTCTTTTAGCGTAAATAATAATTAGTCGTTGTATTTATGCTAGTGAAACATAACCTAACAGGCCTAACCTAACCTTGTAGGCATTCCTCGAAGAATTAATGAAAAGAACTGTGCGTAAACAATATGGACACGAACGAATGGATAAATGCATTGCTGGTAAATGTTTACTATCCTTTGGACACCTATTACTTCAGAGTTTCTTCAATTTTTGACATTTGTACTTACCTATCTGCTTCGCGGATCATTTTTTAACGTGTATTCACGTTTTTTGATAATTTTTTTTAAAAAAAACGTGTTTTTGTAACTGAAGAACGTACGTTTCCGCAAATGGTTTGTGGGGCTATGTGTCAATGGTTCGTGGGGCTATGCGAGAATGGTGTGTGGGGCTACGCATATTTTTTTCGAAACCAATTTTTAACTATTGGAACCTATTGTGACCCTACCTAACCTAACCTTACCGGAAATGGATCGTGGGCCTATGTATGAATGGTTTGTGGGGCTATGCGTCAATGGTTGAATTTCCACTATGAAACATTCCCACATCACACAAAACACCTTCCAGATGTTAGACAATACTACAGGAACTTATTACGGTAAGTAGTTTCTTCTGTAGACATGAAGAAATCTGTCCGAAGGATAGTAAACTAGTACCGAAGGGTCTCACTTATCGCACAACACTTGAGCGGGTAAACAATATGGACGCGAACAAATGGAGAAATGCATTGCTTTTAGTAGCAGGAAAAACATTTTTTACGTGCAATAATATAATGGTAATCGTAAAAGGAACACCGGAAAATGGAAGTAGAAGGTACGTACTTTCAGGGGATATAAATTTTGTTCGTCTATTTAGAGGAAAAAAGCAGCCCATGTTCTGCAGTGAGACTGGCCCCGGCGCCCACCCAGTGTCGAATAACATTGGTACCTGGGGGAAACCCTGGGGATAAAGGCGGTAAGGGCATGGTGCTGATCACATCACCACTGCTCACGACCGGATCAAGAAAGTATGGGGCGTTACCCCCGCACCCCCTATACGCCTTCATGCCGTGGTGCTAAGCACAGGGGAAGGAGCGATTTTACGTTACCGGGAATTTCTCCATTTTGTTTGAAATTTGGCATACTCACTAAATTAGGGCTCCTAATCATGAATCTGAAGTTAAAATTTGGCGCTCACGTGTCAAACTTGCAAAATAAGAGGGTCAGTCATCGCAACCGACAATGCACAATTGCTCATTATTTATCGCAAGATTTTCCGTTTCGAATACTTAGAGAACGAAATATATATATTCCTGATATTGCTACGACCCCAAATTTTTTTAACTATGTTTCCTAACGTAACCTAGCCTAACCTAACCACGCGCCAATGGTTCGTGGGGCTAGCACCAATGGTTTGTGGGGCTAGCCATAATTCAGGAATTTCTATACGTGAGCGCCAAATTTTAAGTGCAGATTCGTGATTAGGAGACCCAAATTAGTAAGTATCCAAAATTTCAAACAAATTGGAGAAATTCCCTGTATTGTTAAATTATACCCAGGGGAACACCTTACCTTATGGGATGATTTTGCTTTCTTGAGTATGTTTAAATCGTCCTTTATTGCCATTGCCAGTCCAAACTCTTCACAGGTCATGTCCCCAATGAATTTCACTTTCATTACTTGTTCGAGTGTTGACACCAGGAGTGTACTTTTTTCCTCTCGCCAATAAGTTTTAATAACACAACATTTGTACCAGGCAGAGTAAACAAGAATTTTAAGAGGCATAATCACTTTTAAAGTTGACCCAACCTGTACTAAATCTTTGTACATTGACCTCCACTTACCCATCATTGTTTCTTTTCTCCCCCCCCCCAATCTTCAAGATGCTATTCAAATATATAATTATCATTAAATTCCAATGAACTTGAAATATGTTTTGCTTGTTGATGGAATATGAAAATGACTTGAAATTGTTCATAGGAAATTCTTGACTCAAGGAGTAAATACCTCAGTTTGTTGACGTTTTCCGTTCTGTGGATTTTAATGCATTTTTATGCGTAAAATAATGAATGTAATTAAATAGCAAGGAAAAGAGTATATTTGGGGATTTTTTCAATTTGAATAGAGTATATGAACCTCTAAAAGAGTATAATACTCTTAAAAAGAGTATAATACTCTTAAAAAGAGTATGTCTGGTCACCCTATATATATATTGTAATTTGTAACTGGTGCTTTTTCCCGTGGCGGCATGCCCAACAGAGACATTTTTTCATAATGAACAAAGCGGTAATTATCTTTTGTATTTCACATGTAATTATGTATCATTATTCTACGTATTACGGTAAGTAGTTTCTTCTGTAGAAATGAAGAAATCTATCCGAAGAACAGTAAACTAGTACCGAACTAATTTTACCAAGAAACATTACGTAATAACGTTAGGTTAGGTTTAGTTAGGTTAGGCAAACATAGTTAAAATTCGTTCCATCCCCAAGAAACATTATGTAAGGTTAGGTTAGGTTTAGTTAGGTTAGGCAAACAGTTAAAAAAATAATTTCCGCAATGATACATTCAGACATGACAGTAAACACCTTCCAGATGTTACACAATGCTACAGGAACTTATTACGGTAAGTACTTTCTTGTGTAAAAATGAAGAAATTTGTTTGAACTGTAGTAAATTAGTACTGATGTCAATGCCAGGTGGCATTGATGGAACAAGCATTTTAACATGCAAATACCTTACTTTGAAAGTATTTGAGTACGCATTGGTACCAGTTCGTTATATCTGACACACATGAAAATCGGATATTTTGTGTTTCGCATGGTTCGTACTTACCAATTGTGTATTGCGGAACATAGTTCAAGGTGCCATTATGCTTTTTACACGAAAACAAACACAATTTTCGGTAACAGTATGGTATAGTGAAAACACAGTTCTTGAAATTTACAGGAGAAACTACTTAGGGAACTGAGTTTCTGTAGACTTTTGGAAGCTCTTGGAAGTGTTTTCTCCCTTCTTTCAACTTATTCGGCCGGTAAACCATGTATTTTTCGACATTGGTAAAAGTCTGATATTCCCCGGACACCTATAACTTCTTCGTTTTGTCAATTTTTGACATTTATACTTACCTGTTCACATTTTTCGTCCCAGAATTGGTGGGAAATTTAAACTAAAAAATTATTTTCGTTTGAAATTTTTGAGTCCAAATTTCCCACCGATTCCGGGCTCCGCCCCTGGGGTAATTGACCTACCGCACCCAACCGCTAACGTGGCCCCGCCTCTGCTCCGGCTCCCTGGCTTTCTCTATAGACTCCCTGTTAAAGTCACGGTAGAAATTGGCGGGAGTCACCTGCCCCCGAATGAACCCCAAACTTTTAAATTTGAAGAAATCAGTTACATCACACAAAACACCTTCCCGATGTTAGACAATAGGCTACCACAGGAACTTATTACGGTAACTAGTTTCTTCTGTAGAAATCTGTCCGAACAATAGTAAACTATTTAATAGTACCCATTTTTTTTTTCCAATTTAATTTTCTGTTTGCCTAACCTAACCTTCCGTGAATGGTTTGTGGATGAATTTTCGCTTAAAACCTTTTCTGAATAGTTTGTTGCATTTTTCTGTTAATAAGTTTGGAAACAAGATGACGTGTGACCAGTTTTCTTTATCCAATTTTATTTTCTGTTTGCCTAACCTAACATTTCGTGAATGGCTTGTGGATCAATTTTCACTTAAAAACCTTCTGTGAATAGTTGTGCGGGATTTTTCAGTTAACAAGTTTTGAAACACTGCATATCAGCTGACGATAGACAACATTAGTCAAGTTTTGCCCGCCATATTGCATGTATCGAAAGCGAATTAGCAACAAACAATAAATACTTGTAATGTGAAAAATTATGAAAGCAAAATGCCACGTTCAAAAATGTTCCATATAAACGAGTGAAATGTGTGGCCCAAGTTCCGTTTGTTTTATTGCGATTTCATCGTGCTATAAATGCAGTTTTTACATGGTTTGATTTCGATGTACGTCTGTTGACACGTACTGCGGAGTTTTAGCAATTACTTTCGGATTTGTTCAATAGATGCTTTCGTGGTTAGGTTAGGTTTGGTTCGCTTAGCATTAAAATAAAGTTTCTAAATGCATTCTACTAAGGTTCCGATTTACTTCTATGTTCATTAGGGTGGATCGAAAAACCGTTTTTTTCGAAATCGGTCTGCGGCTAGTGCTTAAAGTTTGTGGTTGATGGTCCTTATAACCCATAAAATATTCCAACTTCATCGGATAATATCTTCAGGCTGCGCTTTTTAGTCAAAATTTTAAATTTTTATGAAAAAATGTCAAAAATTTGCAATTTTTGCTGATGGTTTCTCGATGTTTCTGGAGTGATTTAATGGCAAAAAATTACATATATTGCTTGTAAGTTGCTTAATATTAACGATTTAGTGTGTTTGAATCAGGGAAAATGGTTTCTTAGTTCGCCAAAATTCGTCAAAAAATGCCAAATATACAGAAATGTTACGGATGTTGGGTAGGCAATAACCCGCTATAATTACTCAACCCCACCGACTTAAATTTACCAAAAACGATAAGGTAATAGGAAAGGAAGTAAACTGCAGCTCTTAGTTCATCGACTAATCGACTATCCAACACTCACCACGAGGAGGTGGCTGCAATCGAGTGCCGCCTGCCCACCCACCCAGGTAGACTGGCCTCTTTAGGTTTTATAGTCCACTTTGGTAATATTTTCCTGTCCTCCAATCGAGCTCTAATATAGCCATCTCGGGAGTCATAATCACATACAGCAATTGATGCAGCAGTTACATCTTTGACGCACCGTTCCACTGCCTGGCTATGGCACAGCAGGTCAAAAAAAGTCTGCACTTTTCCTAGGGAATCGTCTCTTCCTGCTGCGATCTCTTCTAAGTCTTCATTGGTAAGTAAGTGTGCTACTGGAGGCGATGTTATTTCTTCTTTTCCCCAGTGCACTAAATCTGTGTAATCTTTGGCATTAAAGTTAATCACTGGGGGTGCAAATTTTCTAATGGTGTTATTTGGTTTGCTTTTTCTTGCTGCCGATCTTCTTCGCCGTGTTTTGACGCACATTTGGGCGACTGTCTGCCAACATACCAACAAGTATGTTTTCTGAATGCCCCAGAAAGCATGATTTTGAAGACATTCATAGAGAAAAGTCTTTAAATCGTTTGGTAAGTACTCCATTTTCTGTAATGTTAGCCACAGGTTTTTTGACGTGTCCTTGATAGTTCCATTGCATTTGATGTAAAACCACATGGGAGCGTAAACTTTAACGACAAATTCTGTCAATGTCTTAAGAGCAGGTGATGGATTTGACGTTGCTACATACAGTCGAAGGATGCGCCCTGCAAGAGTCAGCCATCGAGCATGGTGAATGGGCCCAGGAAGACACATCGCAAGATCATTTGGACACACTCCACTGTTTGCAGCCTGGCACATTTTGTAGAGGTATTTTGTAGAGGTAAGCCTGGTCTTTGCTGAGAACATCAACGTCAATATCAGGAACAAGTGCTTCAATTTTTTCTAACTGGACGATGGGCCGGTCTTGGCAGGTAGACAAGCTCTTTCCTACGTCGCCATGAAATCCCTTCGGGCCGGATCTCTTGCCGTCAATTTTCTCAAAAATGTGTCTTAGGGGCAGTTCATTAGAATGCTATTGACACACAATCCATTGGAGAGGACTCTGAATATATTCTCCTAAACTCCAGATGATGCCTGTGTGCTTCCCCGTGTTCTTCCACTCCGTCGGATACTATGCACGACAATTCCGTCAAATCTAAGCCTTCTTTGCAGAGAAAGTTCCAAATAGCGGTAGTTGCTCCTTCTGCGTCGGCTGTTTTGGGCGTAACATGGGTAAGGTAGAAGGAACCAGGTTCCTCGATGAGAGAAATGTGCTCTTCTTGACAAGTCCGTTGGTACATTTTTCCAGTCTCTTCACATGTCTCGTTCACCAAAGTAGAATCTTTCCTTCCATCGAAGTACAACGACAAAATTTTCTTGTTCTGGGGACATTGTTGTTCTTGTAGTGTTTGTAGCGTTCGTGAGCGCTGTCGCCTGAAATTGTTTCTGTCTATAACAATGTTAAATTTCTCCTTTTGAGGTAGTGTTTTATATATATCACTCAGAAGACCTGGTCCAGAATGTGCAGCTACTCTGTCTGACACACCTCCCCTCTCACATGCACGCGAAAACGAACTCAGATTGACCCTGGTCTGACTACTTGTTCCTGAGTTAAACTTCTTCTTTTGCAGAATGAATTCTCCATCTTCATCGTCGCCAGGTAAGTATTGATTGTCTTCGACATTTTCAGCTTCGTCCACTTGCCGCACTTCTGACAACGAACGCTCTTCTATACGTTTTTCCAAGCTAAGCTGCTCGGTTTCTTTCCTTTTTATTTTTTTCAGATTTCTTTTCGTTGTACATTTTTTGGTCTGTTCTCTGGTCTTCTAAAAATTCTTTCTCCATTTCAGATATTTTGAGAGAGCATTTGCAGGCACTGTAGTTCACACACTTTTCATGGTAAGTGTTGGATAGTCGATTAGTCGATGAACTAAGAGCTGCAGTTTACTTCCTTTCCTATTACCTTATCGTTTTTGGTAAATTTAAGTCGGTGGGGTTGAGTAATTATAGCGGGTTATTGCCTACCCAACATCCGTAACATTTCTGTATATTTGGCATTTTTTGACAAATTTTGGCGAACTAAGAAACCATTTTCCCTGATTCAAACACACTAAATCGTTAATATTAAGCAACATACAAGCAATATATGCAATTTTTTGCCATTAAATCACTCCAGAAACATCGAGAAACCATCAGCAAAAATTGCAAATTTTTGACATTTTTCATAAAAATTTAAAATTTTGACTAAAAAGCGCAGCCTGAAGATATTATCCGATGAAGTTGGAATATTTTATGGGTTATAAGGACCATCAACCACAAACTTTAAGCACTAGCCGCAGACCGATTTCGAAAAAAACTGTTTTTCGATCCACCCTAATGTTCATTCCCACGCTTCTACGATATTTACTGTCGCTTGTAGACAGAATATCTTGTCAATGAGAAGTGCATAAGGTAATTTTCAACATAAATAACTTTTTTTCGAGTCCAAACAGTGTTCATTACTTTAAGGAAGGTTCAAATTTTGTAAAAATGATTTCCAAAATTCTACGATAATTAGTCTTTGTGCTAGGAGAAATCATGAACAGTTACCGAAAAATACCTACTATCGTGTTCGTCACTTGTGCAAATTGTACATTATGCATGGGTAGCTGACGGATAGCACCACGAACCATTTCCGATAAGGTTATGTTTGGTTAGGCAAGCATATTTAAAAAAAAGGGTTGGAAACACTGACAGGGGGTTACATCATGAAATGTACGCAGCATCCAGTTCACATAGTGAAAGCAATGCCACTTGTGCGTCGGTGAGATATTTCTCTTGAAAAATACATGATTTCCCAGTCAATTAGGTTCCACAAAAAAAAAAAAAAAAAAAACCTCGATGAACGTTGGAAACCTTAGAGAAACTCATTTCCGTAAGTACTTTCTTCTGTAAAAATGAAGAAATGTGTCTCTGATATACCGAACTGGGTAACATTATAGTATACGGGTGACGGATTTCTTCAAATTTACAGGAGAAAGTACTTACGGAAATCATTTTCTGTAGCGTTGTGGAAGTTCGTGAATGTAGTTTTGATTCATTTTAATGCGAATGCATGTTCTTTTCTGCGAAAATCTCTGTTCGACACACTGTTTCTGCTGCCGCTATTTGCTTTCTGCACGAGAGCACAATGTTCCTTGTGTCAAAAGATGTGACCCCGTGGTCAGTGTTTCAAACTCACAGTGCTTTCACTAGAACATGACGTGTCGAGTATTTTTAATTTAATTTAATTTTTTTTACTATGCTTGCCTAACCTAACCTTACAGAAAATGGTTTTTGGGGCTAACGTGAATGGTTTTTGGGGGCTAACGTCAATGGTTTTTGGGGCTAATGTGAATGGTTTTTGGGGGCTAACGTCAATGGTTTGTAGGGATAACGTCAATGGTTTGCTAGGTACTAGCATAATTTCAAGTTCAGGCACGAAAGTAGGTATTTTCCGGTGAACGAGGTTGAAACACTGCATAAATACTTGCACAACGTGCCCTGAACCGGTACGCTATCGCCCGCCATAATGTGTTACAGAATCGAAATAACAAATAACAGTAAGTACTCGTAAATGTAAGAAATATATATTATCTTAGTTAGAAATTCATTATTTCACCTTAGGAAATGTTCCGCATTCCAAAATAGTATGTTAGCAATGTAAAAAATGTGGGAAATATATGATTTATAGGTGTCACCCCCATACTATAATAGTACCTCGAATGGTTAACCTAAGCATTTCCTACTGTACCTTCCAGGACCTGTTTTGAATACCACTTGTCAGTGAGTCTGTGCGTGTATATGAAACCATAATTTGCCCCAAGTTTCTTTGTTTTATTGCAATTTCATCATGCTACGAATGCAATTTTTACATGAATGTTTGCTTTCGTAGTTAGGTTAGGCAGTGGTATGCCATATGGTTTAGTCATAATGTTATTCTCACCACCTGGTGAAAATATTAGTGTTCTTAAAACTAAGCTCCTAAATGCATTCTACTAAGGTTCGAATTTACTGCTACATTAATTCCCACTAGTCTACGATACTTATAGTCACTTGTCAATGGGAAATACATTGTCCATGGGAACTGCACATTTTTTTTAAGTTGTTTTTCTCAACATAATGATCTTTTTTTTTTTTTTAGAAAATCCAAACAGTCCTCATTACTTTAAGGAAGGTTCAAATTTCATGTGACAATCTTGGCCTGGGCGTGGATGTTTGTAAGTGTCCATTCACCATTCATCATATCATCACTCATCCCCATCTCTGCAAATAGCCAAAAGTGGCACAAGAAGCGAAGTAAAATAAATCAAATCAATCAATCAATGATAATTAGTCTTCCTGCTAGGAAATTTGAAAAAGTCGTTAAACAATCTGAACCCTTACCCATAACATTGTTAAGTGCTGTTGAATGAATATGAGTGGCATTGTCCAGATTGAACTTGTAATTTTTTTTTCTTTCAGATTTGCACGTATCGCTATTTGAAGATGTAAGATTTGAAGATGTAACATTCCTGTAAGTGATTGTAACATGTGGAAACCACAAATAAGTGAGATATTTATCTTCGAAATGTGACTTTGGCACTTTCACATCCTGGACAACTTTCGCAACTTATTTGAAGAGATTTTCATCATTCATGCAATTACTATCAGCATGAATTGAAAAGTGACTGTCCTAATGATAATGGTAAATTATCACTTTCACGATTTATTGAATCAATTTTTGTTATCCACGAACGAAGAAAAAACTTGTTAATTTTAAAAAATAACGTCTGCTACGCTTCACGTATTTCTTGTTCTGGTCCTCTAAGCTTTCTGCCTGCAACTCAACTGCATGGCACGCAGTCTGCTGACATATTGTAGAACAACATGTTTGGTAGCACACTTAATTATGCTTAGAGAACCAGGCCTAACCAGGGCTCGAAAAATCCAGGTTGCCATGGCGACTAAAAATTTCAGCTTGGCGACTGTGATCTTTTGCTGTAATATGTACAAAATTTTTAAGATTCTAAGTTCAAATTGCAGTTACTCTTACTTTAGAATTACGTGGGAGTGACATTTTGACCGCTTCATCCTGTTCGTGAGTGGTGATGGGGTATTCTAGAGCCGAATCATTTGGATAGTGGGCGGTCACTACCGGAGGGGGAATGTTGTTATAAATTCTGTTCTATCCACTTGCAGAATTTCCGTAAGGGTGGAATTTTTGCAAGTGTAAGTGCATTCATGTAAAGTATCTCGAACGGTAGTTGCGTTAAGCACTTACCGGAAGCAAACAGCAAAGCCTTAATGCGACGAAACAAAGGTTTGCAATTTATAGTGTATCTCCCGATGAATTTGGCATTGATCCAATTGAGTGCCTTGAAAGACAATTATCGAATTTTCATTATTTATAGCCACAAATGAAGAGAATTTATAATGCATGTTTGATTTTGTTTTTTGAACGGTACTGTAACCACCTCATATAGATTGTAAGTGGATTCTTTTATTTCGATTGGAATGTTTACTGTTACAAATATGTGGTCATTAGTTATTTGACATGTTGCCAAGGGCGTGCCGTAATAAATTTCAATTAGCTCTAAGGGAATGGCTAATTCATATCAATCGTGAAGAACAAAAAAGGTAAAGTGCTCCGCTGTGCTTATCACCACGCCATGAAGGCGTGTAGGGGGTGTGGGGGTAACGCCCCACACTTTCTTGATCCGGTCGTGAGTGGGGGTGATGTGATCAGCACCACGTCCCTGACCGCTTTTCCCCCAGGGTTTCCCCCAGGTACCCATGTTTTTCGATGCTGGGTGGGCGCCGGGACCGCTTCCTACGTTAGAAAAGTTCCCGGATTTGAACCGACCAAGGATCGAACCCGGGACCTTGAGCATGGTAGTCAGATGCGTTACCGACTGAGCCACCGTGAAGAACACTACAGAATATTTGCTTCCACGTTACAGAGATCATGGAGGAGCATTTTCAGGGGGATGCTTTCGCTATCCAAATATCCCCTGCGGTGTAAGGGGTGATCCGAGGTGTAAGGGGTGACCTTCCACGTAGTACACCCAAATGTCAACCTCACTTCCACGTTAGTACACCCTGGACTGAAGACTAACGAGGCTCTGGCGACTGGCCCCATGGCCAGTATAATTTTGTTTGTATTGTCCTTGTATGTGCTGAGTGCCCGTTTACAGCCTCAGCTTTTTAACAGAAATCAGAATACATTAATATTTTAGTTATGACAGGATATTACAGTTGTTTATTTTATACCCTAAGTCAGAATATTTTAGTCTTCCATCGTTAGTTATGTTATTAGTTACATTTTAGTTCAGGTAAGGGCTGGACCTCCTATAATGTGACAGGTGCAAAATAGCTCAAGTGCTGACGCACCCAAAATATTAAATTAAAAAAAAATAAAATAATAAATCATAGTAAAATAAATCAAATCAATGACTAATTTACCTCAGAAGAATCAATGGGTTTTCTTTTGTGTGTGGCTACCAAAAAGTATTTTCAACCTCATGTAGTCAAATGAAAGGTGAAAATTGTTAAACAAATCATTAAAGGGGGGTGTAAGGGGTGCTCCTTCCGCGTAGTTCACTCAATAGTCAACCTCACTTCCTGGACTGCAGACTAACGAGGCTCTGGCGAATGACCCCATGGTCAGTACATTTCTGTGTTGTCCTGTGTTTTGTCCTTGTTTGTGCTTATCGCCACTTTTAACCAAGGTAAGGAAATTTTAGTTTTCCAGACCCGCTTTTATTTTTGTTATGAGGCTCTGGCGACTGGCCCCATGGCCTGTATAATTTTATTTGTGTTGTCCTGTGTTTTGTCCTTATTTGTGCTGAGTGCTCCTTTACAGCCTCAGCTTTTAACGAACGTCAGAAGATTTTAATATTTTATGATTTTAGTTCTGCAACATTAGAGTTGTTATATGTAACGATAAGGGGCTGGACCCCATATAATGTGACGGGTGCAAAATAGACTTAGTGCTGACACACCCAAATTATTTTAATTCAAATCATTAAATGGCCGTAAAACTTACTTAAGAGATGGAATTAGTAACTGACATCAACTAGAAACTGCATAAGCTATGACCATAATCGTTCTTGATCTTCTCGAATATCCACGTGAACACGTTCTTGGAATGCCAATCTCAATGCAAATGAGATGTGAATAGACACTCACCAACAAGGAAGACAGCCTCAAGCTTCTGGTGCATTTAGGAAATGGAAATTCGCATACAGACTTTTGTTTGTGGTTATCCATTGTACAGATGAAGACATGCTCTTCAGCTGCAAAAAATAAAACCACATGAAGGTAAAAGAAGTAGTAGAAACATGTTTATTAACACCCCACAAAAAAGTACTTATGAAGGAAAAGGAATTGCATGATCAAAAATGATATATTGCTAGGACTTGTACCATGCTTATACCTAGGTAGAATAAAGGAATAAACTTCTTCTGGAATAAGAATGGAAAATATGCAGAAGAATGTTGCACTCAAATACTTTAAAGTAGAAAGACATTACTAAAATTGAAGTGATACTAGAGGTGGATGTGTGTAAGTGAAGATAAATTGTGGGAAGGAAATTAATTGACACACTGGGATAACTTCATTTTTCCATATTTTGCAAAGCAACAAAAGTACAGTAAAAATGAAACTAATATATTAATAATAATTAATAAATCACCGGGTGGAAAGGCAAAAAATTCAAAAATGAAAACTTACTGGGGATTGGAATTTGTGTACACTTGACATTTCAGAAGAAAAAGTCAAGGGAAACCTCCAAAGAGTCACTGTTTGCCA
This sequence comes from Lepisma saccharinum, assembly GCF_977018435.1. Classification (NCBI taxonomy): domain Eukaryota; kingdom Metazoa; phylum Arthropoda; class Insecta; order Zygentoma; family Lepismatidae; genus Lepisma; species Lepisma saccharinum. The sequence continues at coordinate 265,260 of NW_028142891.1, forward strand.
AATGGAAACACACACACACAGACACCTTCAAAGTCAACCAACAATGCACATAGAATATGAATTGTAAAAAAAATTAATATAAAAATAGGAAATATAACTAACTAACTAACTCCCTAGCCTTCTTAAACCCGAAGGTTCATGGCTGCAGCAACACAGGCCTTCCATCTTTCCCTATCTTGAGCAAGTTCTATATACTCTTTTCCATCCCTACCGATTTCCCTTAGGTCCATCTCAACGTTGTCCCTCCATCTTCGTCTTGGCCTTCCTTCAGGTCTCTTACCATCACATTTCCCAACAAGAATCCTGTAAACTCCTCTTTCCTCTCCCATTTGTGCCACATGACCTGCCCACCTAAGTCTTCTGGATTTAATTATTCTAATAATATCTGGACATGAATACAAATGATGTAGTTCTAAATTATGTAACCTTCTCCACTCACATGTCTCCTCATCTCTTTTAGGTCCAAAGATTTTCCTAAGGACCTTATTTTCAAATACTCTCAATTTATGTTCCTCTTTCAATGTAAGGGACCAAGTTTCACATCCATATAATACTACAGGCAAAATTACTGTTTTGTATATTTTAACTTTTAGTTTCTTAGATATTAAACGAGAAGACAAAAGTTTATGAAGAGAGAAGTAACATGCATTTCCTGAATTAAGCCTACTTTTTATTTCCTCTTTAATATAATTTTCATTTGTTAATATTACTCCTAAGTATTTGAATTTGGAAACTGGTTCAAACGAGTTGTTATCAATAATTAGATTTTGATTATTACCTAACACTTGGTTTCGGCCTGTAAGCATATATTTAGTTTTCTCTTTGTTAACTTCCAAACCTATCTCTTTAGCAGTTTTGAAAAATATTTTAGCATTATTCTTTATTGTATTTACATCATCCCCTAATAAGTCTACATCATCTGCATATGCTAACAACTGAGTCACACCATTTAATTTTAGTCCTTCGTTAGTTTCTTTTACCTTCCTAACAGCATATTCTAAGGCAAAATTAAAGAGCAATGGAGATAATGCATCTCCTTGTTTTAACCCATCATGAATTGTAAATTTGTCAGACATATTAATACCCACACGAATTTTACTTTCTGTTTCACTGGTGCATATTTGTATCATACTAACAAGCTTCTTAGGTATTCCAAACTCTACTAATATATTATATAATTTATCTCTTTTGACCGAATCATATGCTTTTTTTTTTTTAAATCAATGAATAGTTGATGGACATTTTGATTATATTCCCACTTTTTTTCAAGTGTCTGTCTGATGTGAAAAATTTGATCTGTAGTTGATCTGTTACGTTTATATCCACATTGATAATCACCTATAATTTCATTAGCATATGGGGTTAGTCTTGTTAAAAGAATGTTTGATAATATTTTATATGTTGTTGAGAGTAGAGAAATTCCACGGTAATTATTGCAGTTCATTTTCACCTTTTTTAAACACAGGAACAATTATGGATTCTTTCCACTGTTGAGGGATTTCTTCTTTATTCCATATTAAACAAATTAATTTATGAATTTGACATATTAATGAATTTCCACCATATTTAATTAACTCAGCTGGTATTAAATCAATGCCAGGTGCTTTGTTATTCTTTAGCCTTTTAATCTCAGTGAAGTTAGGTTCTGGAACTAAAGGTTCTGCTGTGTGTACTTCATTTACTTCTGATTTATCTCCTACATGGACATTTAAAAGGTCATTAAAGTAGTTCTTCCATCTATTTAGAATTTTGCTTGGGTCAGCTAGAAAATCACCGTCTTTATATTTTATCAAGTTTACTTTAGGTTGCCACCCCTTTCTAAACTCATTTACACCTTTATATAAATCTCTGATATTTTTATTTTTGCTGTTTGTTTCAATTTCGTTAATTTTGCTTTTCAAGTAATCTCTTTTTTTTTTACTTCTAAACGTGCGGTTAACTTCTCGCTTTACTCTATTATAATTGTTTAGATTTGTATAATCAGAGTTATTTAACCACCTAAGTCTAGCCTGATTTCTTATTTCTATTAGATTATGACATTCATTATCAAACCATGGCGGGTGTAAGGGGTGACCTTCCACGTAGTACACCCAAATGCCAACCTCACTTCCACGTCAGTACACCCTGGACTGCAGACTAACGAGGCTCTGGCGACTGACCCCATGGCCAGTATAATTTTGTTTGTGTTGTCCTGTTCTTCTGTCCTTATTTGTGCTGAGTGCCCCTTTACAGCCTCAGCTTTTAACGAAAGTCAGAATATTTTATGATTTTAGTTATACAACGTTAGAGTTGTGCTTTGTAACGATAAGGGGCTGGACCCCGTATAATGTGACGGGTGCAAAATAGCCTGAGTGCTGACGCACCCAGAATTTTAACTTCAAATTCAAATTCAAATCCTGCAAAACATCAAATCTATTTGACAGTTTAATTTGGTAATCTTTCTTAATTCTTTCATCAGTAAACTTTCCTGTATCAAATTTTAGAACTTTTAGATTTTGTTGCTTATGATTTATCACTGAGAGTCTTTCTCTTAATTTAGAAATTACTAAATAATGGTCACTGGCACAGTCATCACCTCTATGCATACGAACGTCAATTATACTAGTATGCCTTCTCTTATCAATGAGAATATGATCTATCTGATTATGAGTTTTACCATCTGTAGAAGACCAGGTATATTTATGGATATCTTTATGTTTAAAAGTGGTACTTTTCACAATTAATTCTTTGAGGTTGCAAAAGTAATCAATCTTATACCATTATCATTACTTAATGCATGAAGACTTTCTTTACCAATCGTGGGTTTAAATGTCTCTTCTTTGCCAATCTGTGCATTACAGTCACCTAACAGAATTTTCATATCATACTGAGAAAATTTATCAAAGACCTGTTCTAACTCTGTATAAAAATCATCTTTAGTATTATCATCTTTATCTTCTGTTGGTGTATGTATGTTTATTAAAATAATTTTACACCACCTACCCTGTAAAACTGCATATGATATCCTATCATTAATAAATTCTACTGTTTTAAGAGCCGAGATAATTCTATTATTTATGAAAAAGCCTGTTCCAAAATTATGATTTTCAGTACCACCATAGAAAAAAGTATAATTTTTAGTTTTACAATTCCCTTCTCCTGGCCACCTAACTTCCTGGACAGCTACTACATCTAATTTATACTTCACAATCTCATTAACTGTACACTGAAATGCCCCAGGCCGGTAAAGGCTCAGAACATTCCAGGTGCCTAATTTAATATCCTTATTCCTAACGTAGATCTTATCCTTAGTCCAGGGACCTCCCAAAGTAGTCCCCACCCGGAGATCCGAACGGGGGACTATTTTACCTCCGGAATATTTTACCTTGTGAACATCCATGGCCTTATATTGCTGTTTCTTGACATTTTTTTTACAGTGCAGAGTTGTCAGCTCTACGCCTAACCCCCAATATGAATGGAGGAACTACTACACAAGACAAACACAAACAGATTAGACATCACAATTACTACACATTAGACAGCACAACTACTGCACAAGACACACACAAACACATCACAACTATAACACAATATAAACAAACACACCACAACTACTACACAATATAAACATAAACAAACTACACACCACAACTACTACACAAGACAAACACAAACAAATTAGACAGCATAACTACTATGCAAGACAAAACAAACATACTAGACAGCACAACTACTACACAAACATACTAGACAGCACAACTACTACACAAACATACTAGACAGTACAACTACAACACAAGATACATACATACACATTACCGATACTACACAAGACAGACATTTTTGCAGCTTGCAAAACATCTGGCATTGGCCACAAGTTGAATAACATTATCAGTTAACCATTGCTATTATAGAAATAACAATTAGTAGACTGTCAAGGGAATTACGCACATTTTCGCTACCGCACATGCAAAAAGAGAAGCTGGAGAATAATAAATGTTGCGAGCTCCTGTTAAAGTCGCTTTCAGCCTCAATAACTTTCTCGAGACGGTCCCGAAAACTTTGACAGGCCTGAATCAAGTAAGAGGTAATATAAAATACATAATATAAAAATATATAATTGTAAATATATATAATGTAAAATAAATATAAACATGCATAATGGAAATCACTGTACAAGGTGCAAATAGGAATTAGTTTTTTATCTTGGAGAAAGTGTCAAGGTACTTAGAAAATGAATGTGTGCTCCTTGGGGCATCTGAATGGAATTCCCTTGACATCAAAATCAGTGTCACCAATGCCCAGGCACTGTTTATGTTGGGGTGTAAGGGGTACCTTCCACATAGGCGCCCAAAAGTCAACCTCACTTCCACACAGTACACCCTGGACTGCAGACTAACGAGGCTCTGGCGACTGGCTCCATGGCCAGTATAATTTTGTTTGTGTTGTCCTTATTTGTGCTGAGTGCTCCCTTATCGCCTCAGCTTTTAACGAAAGTCAGAAGATTTTAATATTTTATGATTTTAGTTATACAACGTTAGAGTTGTTTTGTGTAACGATAAGGGGCTGGACCCCGTATAATTTGACGGGTGCAAAATAGCCTTAGTGCTGACGCACCCAACATTTTAAATTCAAATCAAATCACTGTTTATGTTAGCATTCCCCACATTTGTTCTTGGAACATTTCACCATTATGTCTGTGTGACCGTACATGCTTTTACCGTTTGTGTATGGTAGCCTACAAATGCAGTACAGGTCAAATTCTTCTTCACGCTCAATAATCCTCCTGAGCTGTTCTGCACTTGTAGGGAACTCTTGCATTTTTCCTGAAATTATGTGTTGCGGCAAATGTTGCCCCATCAACTTCTCATCATAGGCAACAGCAGTCATATCCAATTGGGCTGCTACAGGAAAAGCATTAACAATTGCAAACAAGGCATAATTGTAAGTACCTCCCGCCTGCAGCTGAGTCGGTTTTGTAATAACCATTGTTCTGCTAGCATCGCACTTGACAGTATAGCACACCTGATGGAGAGCATCAACTGGGATCTTTTGGTCAAGAGAATTGTACACACATACAGTATGTGAAGGTGCACCAATATTTGTCACTGTGATCCAATGTCTAAAAGGTCCACAGTGTAAAATCTGCACAAATTTATCTGTAGAAGAAACTGGCTGAAACTGCAAACATTGACCTATAATACAATCTTACTTTGTGCAGCATTAACAATCCTATCATTCACAATGAGTCAGTCTTCTAAAAGTTCCAACCTGTCACTATCCCTGAGAGCAAGTTCAGCAATCCACATAGGTGACAGTTGATCGTTTTTCGTTACACCTGAAATTTTTGAAAGCACTTGGTCATGAGCTAAGCTGTCTTGAGGTAGAACATATTTTCTTTTGCAGATCCTCTTCACTGGAGGTTTGCACTCAACAGCATCATGTGATGAAGTTGTTCACGGTGGAGGAAGAGAGGTTTGATTGAACTCAGCATCTGTCGTGTTTGGCATGCATGTTTCCAAAGCTAAGAAACGGATCCACTTCATCTGTACCTTTGCCTTCAGCAGAGCCTTCCCTGTTTCTCTTGGCCTTTCTCGCCTGTGCTTTGCAGCATTAATGGTCATGAACAAGTTGTCCAAACTACCATTCTCACTTGATGTGACATGTCCAGGAGTTCCATTTATGCCACTCAGTTCCAGTTCAGGCCGTCCCCTGTGGCAGAGTGGTTAGCACATCACGCATGGATATTTGTGATTGTCCATTCATCAATTTCATCGCTCATCCCCATCTTTGCAAATTAACCAAAAGTGCACAGAAAGTGAAGTAAAATAAAGCAAATCAATCAATCAATTATCAGTTCCAGTTCATGAATATTTCCTCCATCTCAATGTCTTCTTGCTTGTCATTTCGAGGTGATCCTGTTACCTTTGCCACTATGATTTATTAATAATCCTTTACTTCCGTGTGCCTTTCCTTAATCTCAACAATTTGATGCTGAACATCCTGTGTGGGGTTTGTCTCCACAGACTTCATTTCACCATGAATTGAAGATAAGATACAAACTTCCCGGACTTCCTCAGCAAGAGTTTCAGGTTTCACCGGCACAAGATCAGAGTTGCTTTTCCCACTCCTTGAATAAATGCTCCAGCATATTGTACTTTTCGGGGTGTAAGGGGTGATTTTCCACGTAGTACACCCAACTGTCAACCTCACTTCCACATTAGTACACCCAACTGTCAACCTCACTTCCACATTAGTACACCCAACTGTCAACCTCACTTCCACATTAGTACACCCTGGACTGCATTTTGCAGACGAACGAGGGTCTGGCAATTGGCACTGGCCAGTGTAATTTTGTGTGTGTTGTCCTGTTTTTTGTCCTTGTGTGTGCTGAGTGCCTCTTTACAGCCTCAGCTTTTAACGAAAGTTTGAACATTTTAAGCTTTTAAGATTTTACTTATGCAACGTTAGAGTTGTTCTTTGTAAAGATAAGGGGCTGGACCACGTATAATGTGACGGGTGCAAAATAGCCTAAGTGCTGACGTACCCAAAATTTTAAAATCAAATCAAATCAAATATTGTACTTTTCCCCAGTATTCATGCTCTCCACATTGATAAAAAGGAACCCATCCCTTTGAGATGTACCATTTCATGACAGTTCTTTGATTCAGGACTGTCCACTTTTGGCTTTTTCTTAGCCGTCTGCATTGCACTGAAAGTTGGTGGCTCAACTGTAACCTTTCCTAGGAATTGAGATTTTAACCATCTTTCAGAAACCAATTCAGAAGAAAATGTCTCGAATTTGCAGCAAATATGTGGTTGCATGAGAGACCCGTCCTTACATTGAAATCGCAAGAACAGTATGTGTTGTTTGATACACAGTAAGTCTTCTTGCCCAATGAAACTGTACATTTGTCAGCCTCCATGCAGACAGTATACAATCCTTTGTTCTCATACCACAGGAGCCTGGAGAAGATCAATTTGCTTGCCATGGAAGTACAACTACTAGAAACTGACAGTGTGGTAGAATTCAACATTCTTGTATCTTGTCTTTAGTTGATTGTATGCAGATTGTCCCTATGCATCAGCATTCTTTTCTGCACACTGTATCATCTTGTGAAGAGCCAAAGAAATTTGATCACGTGGTTTTAAGACTTCTTTTAGGAGCTTATGTCTCTCCATTCTGTTTTTCAAATGACACAAGTCCTGTTGGAAGCAAGGGGCCAGTTCTGTAGAAAATATTTATAACTGTATTAGTTTTCTCCAACAACTGTAGGCATTCATTATAATCTTCCTCATGTAGGGAATAAACCATCTTATTGATAAGAGACATCAATACATCCCATACTTCAGCACTACCAATGCTTTGTATTTTCTTCTTGAATGCCTTAATAACATAGAAAATACACAGTATTATCCATGTATCAGGCAAACACATTTCAGTACATGGATTTCATTAAGGTCCTTTCAACCACTAAAACTTTACACTTGGTACAAGTAAATTTATTCGCATCAATGAAAGTGGACATTGCAGAGGAGAGAACATCCCTTGATTCATTTTCAACAAAGATGTATCCCAAAGTCTCCTTTGCCATTCCCATCCTCACATAAAATTATATATAGAGGAAAACCTTCAATGTTAACTTTGTAGGTTCCATCATCAAAGAGAACATCACTGTACTTTTCAGCAAAACCCCTTATTGTTTCTGTTTTTTGAAAAGAAAACATACAAAAAAGTTTCATCATTTTTCCCAACAACAATATTACCATTACGGTTTCTGGATTGAAAGTTCTGCACAATGTCAATTAAAAACTGAGATTCAGTTTTACCTTCATTGTTGTCTCTTTGTAAATCCCTGCGAATATTTCTAACATCCCAGTAATATTCAAAATATAACGCTTGAACTCCCTGGTACTCAAGCTATACTCTAAGAGATGTGCATGTCTTTCCTTCTCTTTTGTCAATAACCAATTCCTATTATACGATGCAAACGAGACTCGCGAATTTTATGGCAGTGTTTGGTATCGACGTTTCCAATTCTATATCTGAATGGATTGGTCACCAAATTGACATTAACAAGTGCTGTGCAACGTAAAGCGTGAAATGATTGTGTTTTCCTAATATTTTTGCCCCGTGGCTTACCAAAATGGGTATCGTAATATTTAGCTTTTCTATTTGGGAAATTCAACAAAATTTAGTCTGTACAATCATCACCGACATGTTTTTCAGACTTTCGGACTACCATTGGCTGAAAATTCTTGCAATACCATTGATTGAGTGCAATGATAAATTCTTGCAATGATCCAAACTCCATGCCAGTGTGAAGATCACCCCCTCCCCATAGTTTGGTGTGCTTATGTGAAGAACAAGAGTTTAATCAGTTATTTTGACTCGAGCATATATTGCCTGTATGAATGACATTCCTGAACTTTGCACCAAATTCCAAACAGTTTTATGAAAGAGCTTGCTGGGAAAAATAGTGAAATAAGAATTATTTAAAAGACAGAAATAAAAAAACGCACACTCTGGACACACATTCAAGATTGGACAGGTTGGTAACAAGTCAGAACAAAAAGTAATACCTCAGCAGTTGTAGGAAACATTGAAGAAAACACGTGTAGGGGGATTCACAGTGAAGGAAGAAGCAAGAGAAAATGAAGATGTGTTAGGACAATCCACGGCTATACTCCAGGAGGCCTTACAAAGAGCACTTCGCTGGCTAACAGCAGAGGTCGCTCGCATGCTGCTGTCGATACTCTTGTGTCGTCTGCTCCTCAGCCGAACAAACAGGTCGAGGTAGCAATGCGTAATAATTTTTCGCACGGTGATTTCAGTACTTGCTTCAGTGAATGAAAGAATAGCCATTCAATGCTATGAAATTCCAGTACACTGAAGTCAATAAATATATTGTTTTAAAAGACAAAGAACAAGTAAGTGAAACAAATGAAAATTCTAATGCATTATGCCAAAAAAAAATAACGACATAATTTAGCAAAAAAGGGAAATTAATATAATTTAGCAAAAAAGGGAAATTAATTTAATACACATGTACCTTACGTTTCATCCAAAGTGTGGATTCCTTCAAGTCCACCATCAGTCTCGTCAGATTCACTGTCATCCAGGATCTCGCCTTCGGAGTCAGTCACTTCCAGATCATAGAGAAATGATAAAAGTTGTCTATAGCTTGGTCGAGCACAGAGTCCTTTTCATGGTAAAGTTTTCTTTTCTGTACACATGGTCGCATGCTTTTCTCCAGTTTTCCGTTGTCAACTGCCTCCCGAAATAATTTTTCAACATCCGGGGTGTAAGGGGTAACCTTCCACGTAGGCGCCCAAAAGTCAACCTCACTAACACGCAGTACACCCTGGGCTGCATTTTGCAGACGAACGAGGCTCTGGCGACTGGCACTATAGCCAGTATAATTTTATGTGTGTTGTCCTGTTTTTTCTCGTGTGTGCTGAGTGCCCCTTTACAGCCTCAGATTTTAACGAAAGTCAGAATATTTTAATATTTTAGTAACATGACACTACAATTATGCAATTTTAGTTATGGTAAGGGGCTGGACCCCATATAATGTGTTGGGTGCAAAATAGCCCAAGTGCTGACACACCCAAAATTTAATATTCAAATTAAAAAGAATTCAAGTTATGGCACAATTGTGTTCTTATACATGTTTTGGATAAGGTAAGGGACTGGAACCCGTCTAACGTGACTGGTGCAAAATAGCCTTTAAGTGCTGATGCACCCAAAAATTCAATTCAATTTTTTCAATGTCCAACGTCTTGAAATGTACGTTATATTTTGCCACAACCTTTTTCTTGCTCCCAAATAAGTTCTATTGGATTTAATTCACACATATTGTAGGAGCCTAGCAACAGTTTGACCTCTTTTCTATGCCAAAGAATCAATGCCATATTGCCGAAACCTATCTTTGTGTTTTGATCAATTCATATAATTTGGGGTGTAAGGGGTGACCTTCCACATAGTACACCCAAATGTCAACCTCACTTCCACGTTAGTACACCCTGGACTGAAGGCTAACGAGGCTCTGGCGACTGGCACTATGGCCAGTATAATTTTTTGTGTGTTGTCCTGTTTTTTGTCCTTGTGTGTGCTGAGTGCCCATTTCCAACCTCAGCTTTTAACAGAAGTCAGAACATTTTAAGATTTTATGATTTTAGTTATGCAACGCTAGAGTTGTTAATTGTAATGATATGGGGCTGGCCCCCGTATAATGTGACGGGTGCAAAATAGCCTTAAGTGCTTACGCACCCAAAATTTTAAATTCAAATTCATATAATTTCGGTTTTACAGTATCTAACTCGAAAGAAATGTTTTTGTCTTGTAACCAGGCCTGCATTTCACCCTTTTTTTAATTAGAGGTTGGAGCTTTGTTAATAACCTTAGAATGATATGAGGCGTTATCTATAACTATCATGGAATATGGAGGAATGTTGGGTAATAGTTGATTTTCGAACCATTCTTTAAATCGATGGGCGTCCATCTCTTCCTGGTTGTCTTTTCTTGATTTAAATTTAAATGTCAACAAATCATTCGAGGGGTGTAAGGGGTGACCTTCCACATAGTACACCCAAATGTCAACCTCACTTCCACGTTAGTACACCCTGGACTGAAGACTAACGAGGCTCTGGCGACTGGCCCCATGGCCAGTATAATTTTTTTTGTATTGTCCTGTTCTTTTGTCCTTGTGTGTGCTGAGTGCCCCTTTACAGCCTCAGCTTTTAACAAATGTCAGAACATTTTAAGCTTTTAAGATTTTACTTATGCAACGTTAGTTGTTCTTCGTAAAGGTAAGGGGCTGGACCCCGTGTAATGTGACGGGTGCAAAATAGCGTAAGTGCTGCCACACCCAAAATTTTAAAATCATAATCATAAATCATTCGAAATATACCCATTGGAACTTACCGCACTGCACAACAATTATTCGTTGCCCCTTTCCTAGTGTTTTTTTCAAAGGTGTTGAGTTTTCATACACAATTTGCCTTTGGTGTGGTTTGCATTAACCCATGTTTCGTCAAGGAATACGATAAATCGTTTAGCCTTCCTAAACCTTTTCATATTCCGAAGATACTCGCTTCGTTTGGAAACCACATCGTTTCTCTCTTATCAAGTACTTTCTTCCCAAATCATTTTTTATAGAGAAACCCAAGTGCCTTAATCACTTGTCTGAAAGCTCACATAGAATCTTGAAACATAAACGAAATAACCTCCTTTGCTTTGTTGTACATATCAGGCAGGCTCGGAATGCACTTGTCTTTTTGCATATCTAAAATGCTTCTACGTAAGAGATTCTATCAAAATTGTCAATATTTGACCTCGTGGATTTCTTTCTCTTCTTACCTGGAGTTTTCAGAGGGGACCCTCTGGCATCTGCAGCCTCCTTTTCTTTCAGAATGAGCGAAATGCAAGATTTCGAAAGAACTGGCTTTACATGCTCTGGCCATCACCAAACTTACTGAAATAAATGTTTTTTTTTTTTCTGCACGCGTCAAATTCTGGCTGAAAAAACGTATACACATTCACCACCAATTCCCTCGCATCTGACCACTATGTAAACCTGCTACAATACAAACACTAACACCACAACAAACACAGCTAGCAACATTTCTATCTCGAACACGTATTTTATTTTGAGCACAAGCGCAGTCGCAGTTACAACTCTCAACAGGCAGAGGTGTGCAGCGAGCTCGCTCATTCCGGGACCTGGTTGGTTTTCTCAGACACAACCCCATATTGCTGTCTACTGCAAGCCCGCGAATATATCTTTTTAAGGCCTCATGTATTATAATAGAGTGGCTACAATATTCTGATGCTGAGAAAAATGTTGGAAATATAAAACATTGAAAGGTGCTATAAAACATTGATAAAAGAAAAAGAAGCAAAGTATAGCATATAAATGTTTAAACAATTAGTTGACAAATTATATGTGTGGTGACAAAGGATGTGGACAGGGATGACATAAGTAATATAAATTTACTGAAAGTACTGTGTCTGACATCTGAGATGGTAGTTTGGAGTGGCTTGCGGGAGATTGAAGACATTAGGGTAGACTGAAGAAGGTGGTGGTTTAGTTGAAAAGAGAGACAGATTAAAAGGGATAGATTTTGGTGGAGCAGGAGACTTAGGTGGGGTATACTTAAATGGAGCAAGACTAGAAGGAGGAGACTTAGGTGGGACAGATTTAAGCAGAGTGAGTTGAGACTGGTGGGGCAGACGTTAGTGGAATGGGACGAAAAGGAAACTTTGGTGCGACAGACGCAAGTGGAGTGGGACGAGAAGGAGACTTTGGTAGGGCAGACGTAACTGGAGCAGGATGAGATGGAGCAGATTTAAGCGGAGAGGGACGAGTAGGAAACACTGGTGGTGTAAACGTAAATTGAGCAGGACAAGATGGAGGAGACTTTTGTGGGGCAAACTTCAGTGGAGTGGGACGAGAAGGAGACTTTGGTGAGGCAGACTAAGGTGGGACAGATTTAAGCGGAGAGAGACGAGGAGAAGCCTTAGGTGAGGCAGATGTAGGTGTAACAAGTTGTGAAAGATGTTGCTTTAAAGGGGCAGGTTTAGGTAGAGTGAAATGGGAAGAAAAATTTAGCGTAGGAAGAAACTTCAGAGGGTCAGATTTTGGTGGAATGGGGCAAGGAAGAGGTATTTCTGGAGAGGAAGAAAGAGTATGAAGGGCATTTGAAGATATTGTAATAATGGAGTTCCGAGGAATGGTGGAAGATTGCAACTTTACGATTGAGGAATGCAGAGGTTTATGTAGGGTATGAGGATCAGTCAGAGGTGGGTTTTGGATGCAGAAAGACGAAGGTTGAGGAGCCTGAACGGAATAGCAGCTAAGTTGGACACTGAAAGTGAGGGGACAGGATCAGGAGTCATGTTTCTCATATTGAACCAAGTACTTATCTGTTGCACATGCTCCAGAATCCTCCGCTCCAAGTATGAAAGACCATCAAAATTTAGATGAAGTCCATCCTTGGATAGGTATTGGAAAACTTCCCCAGTCCAGAAATGATGCACCAGTCTTGGAACAAATATCCTGAAGCCCGTTGTTCAGTTTTCTTGCACTGGAAAAGGGAAAACCATTAGCAGAATGTGAAAATTAGTAAAGAAAAAGTCACCCGCATTCAGATTTCATATAGCAACCCTTCCTCAAATGTTAAATATAATTAACATTGTGAGGGGTGTAAGGGGTACCTTCCACGTAGGCGCCCAAAAGTCAACTTCACTTCCACATAGTGTACCCTGGAGTAAAGACTAACACGGCTCTAGCGACTGGCACTATGGCCAGTATAATTTTGTGTGTGTTGTCCTGTTTTTTTGTCCTTGTGTGTGCTGAGTGCCCGTTTACAGCCTCAGCTTTTAACAGAAGTCAGAAGATTTTAAGATTTTTAGTTACGCAACGTTAGAGTTGTTATTTGTAATGATAAGGGGCTGGCCCCCGTATAATGTGACGGGAGCAAAGTAGCCTAAGTGCTGACGCTCCCAAAATTTTAACTTCAAATTCAAATTAACATTGTGGTGCACACCGTTAACCTGCCGTTGGTCGACATGTTAACGGTACGCTGACATTGAAATTTATTTGCTCATTTATCTGTTGTAAAATACGAAAGCTCCTTGAGATGCAGTCTAGCTGTCTTTTGTTTTGTTACGGGATATAGGGAGCTATTATAGGAGCTATGTAGAGATCCTGTCAACAAATTGTCAGATGTTAGCGTAATGGTCACATGTCGACCAACTGCGGAACCGTGTGTATATGTATTCACATAACGAACAGAAAATTATATTGAGAAAAAATAGAGAAAGGAAAGAAATCAAAATTTGAAAAGTGCAGGTTTTGGCATCATGCTAGCATGTCTACCACCGGCATTATTTCACATAATGCAGTCCTCAGAATTTGCTAAGTAAGTGAATGACTTTGAGTTTATTTCACATTTTGCAGTACATTTCGTAAGAGTACATGGTAGCAAAGTACACCTCACACCCCTCTAAAACATGAAAAACTTAACATTACAATGTATTACTTAACATTGCATGTTTTCACCAAAAACTAAATACCCCTCCATGTAGGACTGGCTTGACGGGGCGAAGGGGCTTAGTTGGGACGCCATTGTCATCTAATAATTTCACCCATTCTTCACATGCATATCTCACGTTTTCCCCATTCCATTACGTCTCCGTGAAAGTATACGCACCACTCTACCTGTGCCATTCGCTACAGTTGCTGCAGCTGCTCTTACCCGTCGCAGTGTAGGGGTACAAACCAGCGACGTGTCCACTCAAACAACAACGCTTCCCGTAGTAGCTCGCCCTGCTTCGAGGAAACCAGCAACCACTCCTCGCTCCACAGAGAAAAAGTTCAAGCAGGTGCATACCAAATAATATTTTCTGAAGTCTACTAGTTCTCCAGTCAGGGCGGCATCGACCGCCCTGAGACTTAAGGCGCAGCTGAAAGCTGCACGGCAGGCGCGAAAAGCACCCACCCCCACTCCCCCTTCTTCATCCCCTTCGCCCTCTGTGTCCTTACCCGAGGACATGATACAGGACGAAGCCGCGGATGAAGAATTTATCAAGGTGACAGGGCCTAGAAATAGAGTACGCCTCAAAAGGTAACTATAATACCTCCAGCTATGGCTTATTGTCTCCAATGGAACCTTAATGGTTTCCGTACACATCTCGAGGAACTGCAAATCTTAATATCTGAATTTGACCCTGCCATTATATGTCTCCAAGAGACACATTTTCGTCCAAATGAATCAGTGATTCTAAACGGATACACGCTTTACCGCACCGACAAGCTTCCCGAGGGTCGTCGTGCACACGGTGGTGTTACAATCGGTGTTCGAGATACCATCCACTCAACACCAATCTTTCTCACCACCCCCCTCCAAGCTGTCGCCGTGCGGGTCCATCTACCACAGTCAATATCTGTGTGCTGTGTCTACATCACAAGGGAGGAGCGGGGTGTAAGGGGTACCTTCCACATATGCGCCCAAAAGTCAACCTCACTTCCACGTAGTGCACCCTGGACTAAAGACTAATGAGGATCTGGCGACTGACTGTGGCCAGTATAATTTTGTGTGTGTTGTCCTGTTTTTTGTCCTTGTGTGTGCTGAGTGCCCGTTTACAGCCTCAGCTTTTAACAGAGGTCAGAACATTTTAAGATTTTTAGTTATGCAACGTTCGAGTTGTTATTTGTAATTATAAGGGGCTGACCCCCGTATAATGTGACGGGAGCAAAATAGCCTAAGTGCTGACGCTCCCACAATTGTAAATTGAAATCAAATCAAATCAAACAAGGTAAAAAAAAGGTAAAGTGTTCCCTGTGCATAGCACCACGCCATGAAGGCGTATAGGGGAGGAGCGATTCTCTCTTGAGGACCTCCTTTGTATATTCGAACAACTTCCGTCTCCTGTAGTTCTTTTGGGCGATTTTAATTCCCACCATCGTTTGTAGGGCTCCGTTCGTACAGAGCCTCGGGGTCAAATTGTAGATCAATTCCGTGAGGCATCAGCTTTAACGTTGCTGAATGATGGAATTCCCACATATTTCAGTCCTTCCTCAGGCACACACACTGCGTTGGACTTGTCCTTCTCCAGTCCCAACCTTGCTCCTACCACATCTTGGAGTCGTCACCATGATCTCTGTGGGAGTGATCACTTCCCACTCATTCTTACCTTCGAACATCTTCAGCAATCACGTGAACAACACCCTCACTGGCATCCTAGACACCGTCCACCATGCTGGTATACGTGTATGCTCTGATGCCTTTCGGACCAGTCCAGTCGCCAGTTTGTACGTAGAGTCATCTGAGCCGTCGCTGTCTCTGCGAAGACCGGCTGGTAGTGAACTACTTCCTCCATCTTCGCTCGATGCCTTCACATCCTTCATTTCACACCATCTCCGACGAGAGCAGGCTGGCAAGGTATCGGCTCCACCCTAGTGTCACTAGACCATTTGGTGTTCGTGCAGACGAGATCCTGTCAGCACTTGGTGTTGACAGTGATCTTCCTGGCATCTCTCCACTCATTCCGCCTCTCCCGACCTGGGAGTTTCCTGCACCTTCTATCGATTTCTCTGTGACTGGTCTTCCAAAAGCAGAAACACCAATGGTTGTATACCAGCAACTGTTTCAGAACTTCGTGCGAAGCACCCCAATTTTAATGTGTTTTACACGGGATGGGTCCAAGACAGTGGAATCTGTTGGTTGCGCCTTCGTCCTAGACTCTCAAAGTTCCAGTTACTCGCTACATCCTGGTTGTTCCATCTATGCGGCAGAGTTGTACGCCATTCTAAAGGCACTGGACTTTGCGGACGTGAATGGGCTGAAGAAAGTCCTTGTATGCAGTGATTCGACCAGCGTGTTGCAGTCTCTGGATTCGTCGTATTCCCGACATGTGGTAGCGCAACACATATTCAGACGGCTTGTGTCCTTATCTGCCAGCGCGGATGTACACTTCTGTTGGGTCCCTAGCCACGTGGGCATTCAGGGGAACGAAGCAGCAGATGCTGCCGCCAAGTCTGCTGATGCAGATGGCGACGTTCTCGTCCACCTTTTGCCAGCTAGGGACTTGGAGAATGTGTTCCGTTGTTGCCTTCTTGAAACTTGACAGGCCGAGCGGGATGCGGAAAGTGGGGACAAGCTTCACGCTATTAAGCCCACCATAGGTGCTTGGCGTTCCTCATCCCGTCCCTCTCGGCGAGAAGAAGTTATTCTTACCTGCATGCATCTAGGACATAGCCGTCTAATGCATGGTCACCTGCTCCAAGGGCTGGACCCTCCGTTGTGTCGTCTTTGCAGTGTTTTATTCAGCATTCGACACATTCTCGTTGAATGTGTCGATCTTGCTTACCTCCGGCAGACTTTTATCCTTTCTGGCTGTTTGTCATCCCTCTTGGGTGATGACAGCAGTATTTTAACAAATGTTTTTAGTTTTTTGCGAACAGCTGGACTCTTCCACCGTCTGTACGTGTTTGTCTCGTGCAGGTCTCTTTACAACCTTGCACTTTTAGTTTTTCCCAAGGGGCTATCTACACCCCTTTTTTAAATTTTCAGTCAGAATTTTAGATAAGGGATATTTCCCCGTGTACATATAAGGGTGCGAAATGGCCTTAAGTGCCGATGCACCCAGAAATTTTAGTTCAATCAATCAATCAATCAAAAACTAAATATGCAAGCTACTGCATATTTTACATATTTGGTTGCAGATCTGCTAGTGCAATGTGAAATAGATATAGTAATATAATTAAATGTTCTTGCTAGCAAGAATATTTTGTTTGGCATCTGCCTCAATGTTATGTCTGATCATATCCTTATATTTGCAACAGGTGTCTCATAACAGTGTTAGGTAGCAATAGAATGGAAAAGTTGTTGCTAGGAAGCACATTTTGTAATGTGACTAAAGAATAGCCTTAGAACACAAATCCACATCAAGGACTTGAAAACGCATTATGGAGATGAACGTTCACTCTGTGGACAAGCCAATTATAACCAATTTATAATGTTTTGTTTAACTAGGCCAAGGATAGCGTTGGACTAGGTTCTTTGAGGACAAAACATTTAGGGGAAATAGGCCTAAAATGACATACTTTTTGTAAAACGGCTACAAATCAGAGTGGAGAAGCATTAACAAAAATGTTCTTATTTTATTTAAAACCTACATCCTTTAGCTATCATTAAAAAATAATGCAGATATTGTAACTACAAAGTACAAAGTATAATAAAATTTTAAAAAAGATATGCTTTTTGTTGTCTATGAAAAGTGTATGGTTAAAATGACATACTAAGGAAAAATGAACCTCACTTTCACATAGTACACCCTGCACTGCATTTTGCAGACGAACGAGGTTCTGGTGACGCAATATGGCCAGTATAATTTTGTGTGTGTTGTCCTGTTTTTTTGTCCTTGGGTGGGCTGAGTGTCCCTTTTCAGCCTCAGCTTTTAACGAGAGTCAGAAAATTTTAAGTTTTTAGTTGTTTGTGACAAAAAATTCTGTCATTATTCCACAAGAAGAATCAGATATTGAGGGATCATTCTGAACACTGGATGCATGTTTCGCGATATCATTTTTTTTCCTGGGGCAACTGCTTTTGTTGACCAGAACATTCTCCTTTATGCTCAATGCCTACTGGATTGAAAGGGTTTATTCCAGTACTTTGAAATCCACTAAGAACGTTTGCAGTGGTTGCTGTTTTTCCACATGCAGAATGAAACAAAGTAGCAACTTGAAACTGAGTTCCTACTCTTCCTGGGGTGTAAGGGGTGCTCCTTCCACGTGGTGCACCCAATAGTCAACCTCACTTCCACCTAGTACACCCTGGACTGCAGACTAACGAGGCTCTGGCGACTGGCCTCATGGCCCATGTATAATTTTGTTTGTTTTGTCCTTATTTGTGCTGAGTGCTCCTTTACAGCCTCAGCTGTATCAACACTCTTTGGATTGATTTGGAATAGTCAACAGCGCTCTTCGCTCACACTGCCGCCAACCTAGAACAGTTCCAAATTAAGCGTGACCGCCGACTCATTCTAGCAAGATGGCAGGCTTCGTCGAAAGATGTTTGGGCTAAAGTGCGTCACATTCAGGGAGGTGCTTCAATATCTTCTCGTTAGTCTTCAGTCCAGGGTGTACTAACGTAGAAGTGAGGTTGACATTTGGGTGTACTATGTGGAAGGTCACCCCTTACACCCGGAGTTGCGTATGAAAAATATATGGGTCAATATGTGTTTGTTCCTTAGCAATTGTCGACTAGTGTATTTTCTATTCCTAACTTCAATCACTTCCTTACATTCAGTATCAAACCATTCCTGTTGTTTTGGTTTCTCTTGAT
This sequence comes from Lepisma saccharinum, assembly GCF_977018435.1. NCBI lineage: Eukaryota > Metazoa > Arthropoda > Insecta > Zygentoma > Lepismatidae > Lepisma > Lepisma saccharinum. Next base: position 284,091 of record NW_028142891.1, read on the forward strand.
ATCCTAGGATTTCTCTCGCTGTTGTCGTTACATTCTCCCTCACTTTTTCCCACATTTCTTCCAGAGTCTCCTGGTATTATTGGGTTTCTTTGCATTTTTTCCTTTATAACTCCTCTGTATTCAGTTAGGTTTTCTTCTTGATATAATCCCTCAGTCTTGTATTTGTCCTGCCCACTATTTTTACTTAGTTTATTTTTGTTCATTCTGCATCTATATTTGATTACTAGATGATGATCCGATCCACAATGTGCTCCTCGCATGGTTCTTACATCTAATATGCTTGTGGCGAATCTTTTATCTATTAGGATATGGTCAATTTGATTAAATGTTTGACCATTCGGTGATATCCATGTTCTTTTGTGTACATCTTTATGTGGGAAAATAGTGGAGCTAATTATCATGTTCTTACTTACTGCAAATTCCATTAATCTCATCCCATTCTCATTGGATTCATTGTGCAGACTATGCATACCTATTGTTCCTCTGTATTCTTGCTCTTTTCCAATTTTGGCATTCATGTCGCCTAAGACTATTATTATATCATTATTAGGCGTTGAATCATAGACTCTTTCCAGCTGTTGGTAGAATAAATCCTTTGTTACCTCATCCTTTTCTTCTGTTGGAGCATGGGCATTTATCAAGGTTAGGTTAAAAAGCCTGGTCTTAATTCTTAAGAAGCATATTCTTTCACTGATTGGTTTAAAATCCAGGATATTGTTTTTAATCTTATCAATTATAAATGCCACTCCAAATTCTCTTTCTCCTCCTCCTTTTCCACTGTAGCAAATTGTATGAGTGCTATGTTCAGTGATTCCTTTATCTTTCCATCTTGTCTCTTGTATGGCTGTTATCTGGATGTCATATATATATATATATATATATATATATATATATATATATATACCTAGTCATACCATAAATACTGACACAACATTGAAAGTGAATTATGACGAAAGTGTTAAAGATACTTTAATGTCCTGATTGTATAGGTTACTTACAGGTCTAACGAACATAACACCAATCATTTTTCAAAATGGCCGCCTTTGGCCTTGACACAGGCCTGAAGTCTCTGCGGCCACTCATCTACAGCATTACCCATGTCTCCGTAGGGAAAGTCGCCACTGCCTTCACCAGGGACCGTTTCAGACTGTCAATATTGGCATGCCTCCTCGTACAGACCATGCCCTCAAGCACTGACCACAATTTGTAGTCTAACGGGTTGAGGTCAGGGCTGCTAGCAGGCCAATCAGCTGGAGCAATGAAGTCCGGGACATTGCTCTTGAGCCACTCCTGGGTAGAGTGTGCCTTATGGGCTGGTGCGGAATCCTGTTGGAAGGTCCAATGTTGGTTCCTAAACAAAGTGTCACTAAAAGGCTTCACAACAGAGTTCAACACAGTATTTTCGTACACTCTGGCTGACGTTTTGACCCCTTTTTCACAAAAATGCAGCTTGGTGGTGCCATCATACGCCACGCCCCACCAAACCATGACTGAGGCCGGATGATGACCCCTCTGGATCTTCGGGGCTTTCTCCCGAGCTTCGTGGGATGTTGACACATACACCCGGTAATTTTGGCGATTGAAAGTTTCCTCAATGTTGAATATCTTTTCATCTGTGAAAAGAATTTTCCTGTGGCCATTGTTGGCGTAACGCTGCAGGAGGCGTGTTGCTTTTATCACCCTCTGCTCTTTCAGACGTGCATTGAGGAAGTGACCTGTACTTCGCCGGTAAGCCTTCAACCCCAAGTCACTTCTTAACACACGAGACACTGACATTTTGGGAATGTTCAGCTCACGAGCAAGCACTGCCTGCTTTGGTACAGGATTTCTCCGAATACGGGCTGCCACTGCTTGCACTAACTTTTTGGTTCGTACGCTGCGTGGGCGGCCTTGCCTTGGGCGATCATCAACTGTCCCAGTCTCTGTGAATCGCTTTATGGTCTTATACACGAAAGATTTGCTGATATTAAACTTTTTAAGTGTTCTGAATATCATGGGGGCTGTTTGACCCACTTTATGAAGCGCTATCACTGCCACACGACTTTCGTAATCGCCCCTCTCCATAGCTACACTTTTACGAACACACTTCCTCTATGACAGCTCAACTCACAATGGCCCACTCCAGCCTCTTGCACAGGAAGGTTGGCCGCGACCTGGAAAACCGGTTGTACACACTGCCTCAAGCTTTGTCAGTATTTATGATAGGACTAGGTATATATATATATTCCTAGGGGCTCACATTACCAGCACAAAACTTTTTTCCACAAATTGACTTGTTTTGTGTTTTATTTTTTTTCATACCCTTAAAGTTGCTCAAATTGGTTTATATTTTAACAGTAGTTTCATGAAATGTTGTTAAAGTTATCATAAGAATCTGAACAAAAAAGTTAAAAATCAAATTTTAAAAAATACAAAACAAAATGGGGTCTCATAATACCACCTATACCTCTAATTCTTGCATTTCCCGATTTTTCAAACTGATGCTTCGATTATTGGAGTAGCAGGTTATTGTTTCCAGATCATAGAAGGAGGTTTCAATCCTCTTGGATTTGTCAGTAGATTGTTAAAATATTATGAGAAGTCTTATACATCTACTGAAATGGTGGTGTTTTAGCGATCCTATATATTATAGACAAAGTTGCTTCTATAATAAAACTGAGGCATTTTGTCATTATTACAGATCATAAAGCGGGGTGTAAGGGGTGATTTTCTACGTAGTACACCCAACTGTCAACCGCACTTCCACGTTAGTACACCCTGGACTGCGTTTTGCAGACGAACGAGGCTCTGGCCAGTATAATTTTTGTGTGTTTTGTCCTGTTTTTTGTCCTTGTGTGTGCTGACTGCCCTTTACAGCCTCAGCTTTTGACGAAAGTCAGAACATTTTAAGCTTTTAAGATTTTACTTATGCAACGTTAGAGTTGTTCTTTGTAAAGATAAGGGGCTGGACCCCGAATAATGTGACGGGTGCAAAATAGCCTAAGTACTGATGCACCCAAAATTTTAAAATCAAATCAAATCAAAGATCATAAAGCCCTCATGTGGTTGGAAACTGCACACACGTGGAATGCTCGTCTCACTCGCTGGTTCATTCAGTTACAGATGTCTTCATTTGATGGTCAATATTGAAAAGGCAAAGAAAATGTAACCGCTGATTTCCTAAGTCGATCTTTTCCTTGGCAGTTAGACATGTATTATCATCTCAACTACCTTGAGTTGGAATTAATGCTGCAACCTTTGTGTGATCGTAAGCTTGCGAAAGCACAGAAATGACGTCGAATTGAATGAGATCATTTCCTACCTCTCCGGGGTGACATGTAAAAATAGTCGAAAACTACGGATATTATTGTGGAATCCATAGTTTTGGGGATTCATAAGATGAATAGGGACACTTCCAATGCCGTTTAACTCCAAGACACCACTGGCACCGCTGGGGGAGGGGGGTGGGAAGGGGTGACATATAAAACGACAGACATTAGTGTGGAATCCATAGTTTTCGGGGTCTCTAAGAGGAATAGTGACATTCCCAATGCCGTTCAACTCCAAAACACTTCTGGCACCCCTATGAATGAGGTGGGAAGGGATGACATGTAAAAATAATAAACTACAAATATTAGTGTGGAAAGATGAATAGTGAAACTCCCAATGCCTTTCAACTCCAAGACACCCCTAGGGATGGGGGCGACATAAAACTACAGATATTAGTTTAGTGTGGAATCCATAGTTTTCGGGGTCGCTATGATGAAAATTGACACTCCCAATGCATTCAATTTATTCTTGTTCCTGGAGGTGGGACGAAAAATGTTCATAAATTGTTGTTAATTTTATATTATAGTGAAATTGTAAAAGAAATTACTTCATAATTTGTATACTGTACGTGCAACGCCGGGTAATCAGCTAGTTAATACATAAATTTTGAAAAAAAGTTAGAGTTTTTGTAACCCTTCAAAAGGCATGTCCACATGTCAGTTTGTAAAAATTATAATGCCAAACAAATGAGAGGATACAACATTGAAAGCAAATATTTCAATGACTCGCTTTAAAGATTTAAGGCACGTTGCTTTTTTCTAAACCAAAAAAAAAAAGTTTTCAACATACAGTACGTAGTACAGGTTTCATTCTCTCACAGTTATTAGACTATGAATATCAATTGCATAATGTTTATAATTAAACAATATTAATAATATTAACGGCAGGACCAACTTTATATTGAACACAAAGCTCTCTCTTAACTCATGTATATATTTCCTTAGGGATTCCAGATCTAAGAATAATCAAACACATCCTTTCATTCAAGGAACATTAAGGGGTGTAAGGGGTGCTCCTTCCACGTAGTGCACCCAATAGTCAACCTCACTTCCACATAGTACACCCTGGACTGCAGACTCACGAGGCTCTGGCGACTGGCTCCATGGCCAGTATAATTTTGTTTGTGTTGTCCTGCGTTTTGTCCTTATTTGTGCTGAGTGCTCCTTTACAGCCTCAGCTTTTAACGAAAGTCAGAACATTTTAATATTTTCTGATTTTAGTTATACAACGTTAGAGTTGTTCTGTGTAATGATAAGGGGCTGGACACCGTATAATATGACGGGTGCAAAATAACCTTAGTGCTGACGCACCCAAACTTTAAAATTCAAATCAATAAAATTAACATTTATTACAATTCAAAAAAGTTCCTATAACAAACCTTAAAACATGATAGAAAAATATTTATCTTCCAAAGACTTCTTTGTAGAGTTGTAGCCCAACTAAATGTACAGTATCAGGAGTATGGTGTGGTGGAAAAGCAATTCTTCCTGAATGCAATACTGAAATAAGAAGTTAAAGAAACTTTAAAATCCAAACCACAAGAATACATTGCGTGTATTTTTCAAGAAAAGATCAATTTATGGCACGAGCAAACAGATACTTAAAGGTTGTATACAGTATATTATCTATTACACGAGTCAGTGTGTACAAATAATTTTGTTGACCTTTGGTTCAGAATTTGAGTTACTTGGCTTCAGAGTGAAATATACAGCAGATTAAAAATACAGAAGGTATGCTGTAATCAAGGATGGTATAAAAACCCATATGATCATCATGCAAGAAAACCTGAGGCTGGATATGCAATAATATCAAATTAATACTTTTGGTAATTGGAATTGGAATTTATAATTTTGGGTGCATCAGCACTTAGGCTATTTGGCACCCGTCTCTTTATACGGAGTCCAGCCCCTTACCTGAACTAAAATGTAACTAATAACATAACTGTAAGATTGGAAGACTAAAATATTGTGTCTTAGGTTAACAGAACTAAAATAAATGTAACTGTAATGTCGTGTTGTAAGTAAATTAAAATATTCTGACTTCAGTTAAAAGCTGAGGCACTCATTACACATAAGGACAACACACAGAATTATACTGACCAGGGCCAGTCGCCAGAGCCTCGTTGGTCTGCAGCCCAGTGTGTACTATATAGAAGTGAGATTGACAATTGGGTGTACTACGTGGAAGGTCACCCCTTACACCCCTACAGAAATGATGACATTTATGTGGTGTTGAAGAATGAAAATTCGCATGTGATGCATGTAAATAGTGCTGGTGATGTGATGATGAAAACTGATCACGTGTATTACCATCAGATTCAAAGTGAACTCTACTTAACTGAAATAGCAGTGTGCCATTTTGCAATGTGGATCTCGAAGAGCTGTTTAATTGTTCTAATTTCAAGAGATGAAAATTGGGCTCCCAATATTGACAATTTGTTGAACTTTTATATTAATTTGTTCCATACCTACATCCGAGCAAAGTATATTTTTTGTAATTGCACCCCTACGTTTGGTAATAAATACATATGTATAATAATAACAACAATAAAATCATATCTAGTAGAGTGGGTGTGTTTCGGTCTTGAGGGCCGCTCTTACAACAGACCCTTGTCTGGGTGATTATTAACAAAACAAAATTGTAATATAAGTTGATTGCATGTAAACTTAATGAATATGGATTGAATATAAAAATAAATTGAATTAAATCAAGAAGATAATAAGTTTATCCAATATTTGTTGCTTTCACGTTCAGTACATGGATGACAGGCAGCTGGAAGAATGACTGAAAAAATAATAGCAATTATATTAATAAGTTGAAAAGATGAAACAATGAAATTTAGAATGTACATAGCTACAAGAAGTGGTATGCACACAAATTAAAGTTATTAAAATGGAAAAGTTGACCATGAATTAGTGCTTATATGGTGGTAGGCATTATGTGTTGTGTAAAGGTTTAGGACAAAATAAATTGTTTCAATTGATCTTTATTTTCAAGATAGAAATCCCCTCTTCTTTTCTTCATTTTTGCTTTGGTGACAGCTTTGGTCAATATTCTGCAAGACACTTGGGAAAAGAAACATGAGATTTATATAGGGGTGTAAGGGGTGACCTTCCACATAGGACACCCAAATGTCAACCTCACTTCCACGTTAATACACCCTGTACTGAAGACTAACGAGGTTCTGGTGACTGGCCCCTATGGCCAGTATAATTTTGTTTGTATTGTCCTGTTATTTTGTCCTTATGTGTGGTGAGTGCTCCTTTACAGCATCAGCTTTTAACGAAAGTCAGAACATTTTAATATTTTATGATTTTAGTTCTGCAACGATAGAGTTGTTATTTGTAACGATAAGGGGCTGAACCCCGTATAATGTGACGGGTGCAAAATAGCCTAAGTGCTGACGCTCCCACAATTTTAAAAACAAATTCAACAAATGAGATTTATATACACAGACCATCGGCTAAAAGTAAGTACATACTTTTGGTATGATCCAAATTGATGGTACATCAGTTTTGGTGAAGTTATTGATGGTACATCAGTTTTGGTGAAGTTGTTAAAGGTTTTGAAATTGCCTTGTAAACGGCACTACAGACATTCGGATTTAGGTTGTGACATGTTCGATATGTCTGCCATCACTGGCGATGACGTGGCGTAGACAGACAGCAAAATTCTACATGACCCGCTGAAGTGTCGAAACATGGATGCTGTCGATGACCTCCTGAATGGCAGTTTTAAGCTCGGCAATGGTTTTGGGGTTATTTCTGTACACCTTGTCCTTAACATAACCCCACAACAATGAGTCACATGCGTTCAGATCCGGGGAATATGGCGGCCAAGCGAGTCCCCTTCCAGTGGCCTCTGGGTATCCCAGAGCCAGAGTGCGGTCCCCAAAATACTCCTCCAGGACGTCAAACACTCATGGTCCGATGGGGTCGAGCTCCGTCTTGCATGAACCCACATCTTGTCGAAATCAGTGTCACTTTGGATAATGTGTATGAAATCATTTTCCAAAACCGTCACGTATCGTGCAGTAGTTACCGTGCCGTCAAGGAATATCGCACCGATTATTCCATGACTGGACATTGCACACCACACCATTACCTGTTGAGGGTGGAGAGACTTCTCGATTGCGAAATGCGGATTCTCAGTCCCTCAAATGCGCCAATTTTGCTTATTGACGAACCCATCCAAATGAAAGTGGGCTTCGTCGCTAAACCAAACCATATTCACATCAAATTCCTGGTCGTCAATTCTCTGGACAATAGTGTTGGTGGGGTGTAAGGGGTGACCTTCCACGTAGTACACCCAAATGTCAACCTCACTTCCACGTTAGTACACCCTGGACTGAAGACTAACAAGGCTCTGGCGACTGGCCCCACGGCCAGTATAATTTTGTTTGTATTGTCCTGTTGTCCTTATATGTGCTGAGTGCCTGTTTGCTGCCTCAGCTTTTAACGGAAGTCAGAACATTTTAAGATTTTTAATTATGCAACGTTAGAGTTGTTCTTCGTAATGATAAGGGGCTGGCCCCCGTATAATGTGACGGGAGCAAAATAGCCTAAGTGCTGACTCTCCAAAATTTTAAAATCAAATCAAATCAAATCCACATGTGGACAAGACGGAAGGACCTTCGTCTGTTAGGACTCGAGCATGATTATACTTTTGAATAGGGTTGTTTAATGGGACCTTTTGTGCACTTGCAACAGAAGATACAGAACTTGGCATTACATCACATTCTTTTAAGCAATGATTCTTTTGCCACCTCACATCAACAAGTTCTGCAATATACATGGGCAACTTCATATTATTTCTAGCAGCAACAAATGGGAACATAGTAATTTGAACTTTGTGTGAAATGAGCAGATGCATTTTGTGAAGTTCTCTGTTATAACAAACTTTACTATTAAAAAAAAGTACAAACCCCATAATCATCATTAAAGACTTCAAAACGACCCCTATCGTTTTCATATTTCCTCAGCTGATTGAACACTAGAAATTTCCACAGCAGTTTCACTTATCTGGGATGTGTCCAAGGTAGTTTTAAATTCTGTAAAGGCATTGTATTCAACTTCATTAAAGATTGTGTTTGTTAATTCACTCAAGTTATTTAAAACAGTTGACAAGTGTTGGTATGGTTTAATGACTGATTTAATCCTTCGGTTGTGTCTATACGGTTATTTGTTCTATTCTCTAAATGACATATATTTAACTGGAAACAGGGTACGCACATTTTTTTATAGCTATGCTAGTTGTCCATCATGATGTACTTATGTAACTCCACATGAATATCTTGAATTGTACATATATACTTTTGATAATCATCTTCATTTACACAGTACCCCATTTTCTAAGGGTTCCAAATATACTCAGCTTCAATTATGTGAATTGCCATTTTAAATGCTAGGAGAACATAAAAAATACATAACAAAACAGAGGTTCCAGGTAACAACTCCTTCAAAACTTTAATCTAATTTAAATCTTTGTCTACAATAACAGCCTTACACTTTTCTTTCAGAAAGGGATTAGCTTTTACAAATGTTGAGAGAGCCCTTTTCAACACAAACTGAGTCTCATTTTCAACAGAAAAGAATCCAACTGGCCTGCCATTACTTTGCCTATTCTCACACAAAATTGTATAGAGAGGAAATCGTTCCATATTTATTTGATAAGTGCCATCAACAAATAAAATATCTGAATATTTCTGATACTTCTAGTTTGGAAAAATATGAACTTTAAATCATTCTTCTCATTTTTTTCTATTATTGTGCATACTTTCCGGATCATTATTAACCAGATTTTCCAATCTAGTTAACATCATTTCTCCTTCTGACTGTCCACTTGTAACAGTTCTAGGAATTTTTTGTTTCATATTGACAAGATCTTGTGTAGTTAATTTCTTTTGTCTCTTTTTCAGAACATGTCTTGTAAAATCTAAATTACCAATGTTACACTCAAGAAGCTGGGAAAACTTTTCTATTTCTGCTCCGGTTAGCAATCTATTCTGGGGATACAAATAATAATATTCTGGCCCAATGGGGTGATTTTGACTAAGATTCTATACCTGAATGGTTTTCTTAGAAAACCAACAAACTGAAACACTACAGTTGCCAGCATTGTATTTCTGATTTACTCGCACGTTGTATCTTCTCTTTCTTATATGGCCTGCATGCTTACATTCAAAATAAGCTCGCTGATAAGGAAACTGCCTGTCATCAAAGGTGGATGATACAGTACTTCTAACTTACATTGGGTGGAAATTGACATCACACCGTGCTTTGAAATCTTTTTCAAGTTCTTCAAAATACCCATATTAGGCTCCACTTTTGAAACAACTGCCACCATGCTGGTGAAAGTCTTTCATTCTACTGTTACATTGTCGGAAATTGTAGATCTTTATTTTAAACTGTCTGTTACAAAGACACGTGTCTGAGAGTTCTTTAAATATTTTAATACCCTTGCAGATAAGTTTAACAGAGAATTTAGAGCCATATACAAATACAGCTTGCAGCAAATATGGAAGGAAGTCGTCAATTTCATTAAACATATAGACTTCAAGAAATAACAGCAGGAAGCAAGATATGTTTCACAGAAAAGTAATACAGGATAAAGAAACACGAGAGAAACAAATGCCACATGTAGCAACATGAATAATTGGCCAAACAACCCTAATAATAGCAGAACTTGAACTTTCTTGATGCTTTATGTGGGATACACATATGAACAGCAGAAATCCAAATTTACAGATATGCAGAGGCAGCTGAGGCTATAAAACACTATCTTGGTCATAAAATTTATTGAGTGAGGGTTAACTTGGCACTGATTGACATAATGGAATTCAGAATCATCCATGTCAATTGAATGTTTGGAATAGTTCAAACAGGAAATGAGGGCATCTAGGGAAGAAACAGGAAGAACTGTATTAAATGATATTCCCAGGGTACAGAAAAGCAGCAGAAACTAAAAATAATAACTCCGAAAGAATGAATATGAAAATTTGAATGTAGATACATTAGAGTGAGGTGTCACTTTATGGTTCAGCACTGGAAATGACATGCTGAAGATAGACAAAATACATGAATCAAGTGGCTGGAGGTCACAGGAATGAACCATGGAAGGATCCGCGGAAGAAAGAGTTGGGGATGAGTGCAGGTCATGGGTAGAAACAGTTGGAGAAGACTGCAGATTTCGGATAGTAGCAGCCAGAGAAGATTGCAGGTCATGAGAAGAAAGAGCCGGAGAAGACTGCAGGTCATGGGAATAAACAGTTGGAGAAGACTGCAGGTCATGGGAAGAAACAGTTGGAGAAGAATTCAGGTCATGGGAAGAAACAGCTGGAGAAGACTGCAGGTTTCGGGGAGTAATAGTTGGAGAAGACTGCAGGTTTTGGGGAGTAACAGCTGGAGAAGACTGCAGGTCATTGGAGGAGACTCCAGGTTTTGGGGAGTAACAGACTGGGAAGACTGTAGGTTTTGGGGAGTAACAGGTGGAGAAGGCTCCAGGGTTTGGGAAGAAACAGCTGGAGAAGACTGGAGGTCATGGGAAGAAAAAGTTGGAGAAGACTGCAGGTTTCGGGGAGTAACAGTTGGAGAAGACTGCAGGTCATTGGAAGCAACAGCCGGAGAAGACTGCAGGCCATGGGAAGAAGTTGGCGAGGACTGCATTTCATGGGAAGAAACAGTTGGAAAAGTGCAGGTTTCAAGGAGTAACAGCCGAAGGGGACTGCAGATAATCTGAAAGAGATGTAGCATTATTTGTCCTTGATCGACTAGTACTTAACTTTGCCATTGTATCCACCATTTCCATCTTGATGAATTCGGTTCCACGTCTTGATAAATGTAACTCATCCCTTGAAAGCAGCTTCAGTGTGAAATCTTCCCATGAAAGAAAAGGAACATCCATCTTATTGCACATGTCTTGAAGGGCTATATTAATCTGGTTGGCACTAGAAAAGAGGAAAAAAATAGGTTCACAATTTACGCAAGGATTTCAGTAAACAACGAAACTAATTCATTTGAATTTCTCAGTATTGTCTTTATTGTGTAATGCATTTATTGTATCTGCAGTAACATTTTCATATGAATTTTGTTTTGTTAGAAGTAACAACATATCGACGTGTGATAACCAGAGAACATTTAACTCCCAAAATGAATTTGTAGGTTTCGCTTAATTTATTTCCTCTCAGAAGTTCAGACGTTTGCCGTAAGCAAGGGTCCAATTTTTGTTCCAAACAGCCGCAAAATTGAAAGTGAATTGACTATTTCACCCTGTGTCCAGCCAATTGTAAAAGTTAAAGATCTATTTATGAATCAGTCAACAGCAAAAGTCGAGAAAGTTCCAAGTTTCACTCTAAAAGCAGAAAGTAAGCCAAATTCTCAGGTTTCCGAACCTGTTGTATCTTTCACTGATCATATTTTTTACGATTATACGTTTGCCTAGAAGTTTTAATATATTCATTACGTTTTAAATTTTAAGTTATAATCCATATTTTAGGTTTGATTGTACTTTATGCAAGGTTTATTAGTCATTTATTTTGCTAGCACCTTCCAAAGTCTTGTTATTGTATCATCACGGAAGTGGTCGAGTTTAATAAACACGCTGTCGGAGCATGGCAATTTTTTTCTCTTTCCATCCCGCCTATGACGTCATTTCAAAAGTCCTTGACTTCTTTTAGAATCTCGCAGCTCTTACTAAACTTTGTTCGTAGTAATTTAAAGTTTTGTTAACATTTACGCATCACTCAGCGAATCGGAGCGCCCCTTTTTCTTCCTCCGTCCGTTGCAAGGTTAACGTCCAAGCATCGTTGCTCGATGAGATTCTTTCGGCCGCTATTCCGACGGAACCCGAACGTACCCGAAGATGTCGCCCGAACACGCTGGCAGCAAGCCTCGGAGTTCTCTTGCTTCACGGCAGAGAAATTTTCAGTTACGTCCAGCGACCACAAAATGCAACTTTGCACAACTTAGAATATCTGATGTCAGCAAATTCCATTCTCCGCGTTTGCGCCTTCCATAGCACGTTAGAAGCTCAGAAAGACTTAACATGGTAATTACAACGAACCAGTGGCGTTCGCTCATTAAAAATTTCATGGGACCAGTTTAGTTAAGCATATAGCCATTAGAATTTGATTTTCACGATAGAATTTCATGTTAACAATGTTAGGGATACTTTGTGTTACATAGATAAATTTTGCCATAAAACGTCGCATTTATGCACTTCAGATTAATCACAACCAATAATTTTACAAAGGAACAACAAGACGAAATTTTTTTTTGTTTTTCTCGCAATATTTTCCCGTTTTTATAAAGATATTTATAGTAAGTAAATTTTTTGGGAAATCGACGTACATTTAATTAAAATCAGGACAAAAATCAAACGAAATTTTGCTAGAAATCAGGGAAATTTTACAAAAGGGCAATTTTAGCACTTTATGCACATAGAGTATTCAAAATTTCCAGCAACATGCCCAGGCTAAGCCTCGGTGATTAGCACAGGCATGTGCAGCAAAAGTCGCCACGGCATCGTTAGCCTTTCCAAATTTTAACAGTGGTTTACCACAAATGTTATTTGAGAATTTATTATTAATATTTATAAGCTCACTTACCCAATTTGCACATTATTTGACATTGCAGCAATAAATTCATTACTTCTTACTGATTAACTTCATGTTAATTTGAGTAGAGTAGGTAATAATTAGTAATTTGTATTTATATTTTAATATATTGCATAACTATTGTCGATCTATTTTGTTTGGACAAACCTAAGGGATTGACGCACCGAGTTGTTAAATTTCTTTTGTTTAAAGAAAATTTGGAATTGAGGAAGTTTTTATTATCCTTATTGTGTTTAAAATTTGAATTTCACTCTTTTAATTCCCTGATGCTATATTTGTTACCACCTGGTGTTTCAACGAAAGTCCGAAGTAGCATTTATTGATTTTTTTTGTTTTACATTGCATAATATGAACCACGGCAAATTGCACCGGCCTATCATTTATTAGGAGGCCATTAGAGGCTTGCCAAAGCAACCTCTTAGGACACTAATAGCTTGCTTTGCGCAACTCAAATTTTATATATTATTTTTTTAAGGGTTCACAGCATAATATTTTTTTTACATTTAAACAGAATTTAGAACATGCTTGCAACACTTACTTTTGTTTATTAATTCTACATTTTGTAATTTTGAAGTGAAATCTATTACTGACAATAAATTATTTCAGTTTTATCAGAACACATAATGGTATTTTAATATCAGGCTCAGGTCAATTTATTGTCATTCAGAATTTGAATAATAATTTGAACACCCACAGATCAATTCAGATTGACGAGGGGCAATTTATATTTTTTAACTATCAGGATTTTTTTGAGATTATTGTGGATCAACAAATATTACATACTAGAATTTTAGCTTTTGAACAGGTAAAAATGAAGGAAGTTGAGTTACCACTTAATATTCCCAAGAATTTATCTGATTTCAATATTCCCCAATGGACTCCGCTTGAACTTGCCTTAAAGCAACTTAATCAATCTGTTAGTAAAGGCATTTCATTTCAGGAATTAGTTTTAAAACCTCTGCCCATGTCTATATTATTTGGAATTTATTATTAACTACAGCACTAGTGTATTATTTTTATAAGCATCATCAACTTGCAAGACAGGTTCATTCAGAGCAGCACAGTAATAATTCATAAGTTAAGGCAACACATCATTCATGGACATTAATATTTTAATTATGGTTCTATATTTTATTTAAATTTTCCTTATTTATTTTCAAAGAGTTATGGCAATTATTTAATCAATTTATTTTAATTTTATTTTATCTTGATGAGGCAATTTAATTTAATTTAATTTTAAGAAAAGGCAATGGAATAAGTTTGGTTTTGAGTGCATAACCATGAATTATATAAACCTATCCCACGCAGTTTCCTTTCATTTTTATAATTTTCCTTTTATTTTAACCTAACCTGTATATACGGAACGACGTGGACAAGCAATGCCTACACCAATCATGGGCATTTTGTATGAAGGACCTCCGCAGAAGCTACCATGCAGAAAGACTCATCACCATATTACAAGGAAGCATGCAGACATTTTCTACTACAAGAGGACTACATTTTTCCCGGAAAACCTGTATTCAACCAGGAATTTTCCAGTTTTGTGTTACAGACTATCAACGACAGCTAGTAAAGGAACCAGATAAAATTTCCCTCTACACTGTTTCCAGTGGGACAATTTTTCCCCATCTCCCAAGTTTTACGGGTAATTTATTACACATTTTACATTGCCCCAAATTAAGTCAGGACAAATAGCAATACAAAGAAGAGGAGAAATAGAGAGAACATATATTCTACAAGCAGCAGTTTCGGTCACAACAATAAGTACAGAATTATTGTTCAAATTGTGCTACAGTGTTTTCCCACACATACACATGCAAGCTTATATCATGTGTATTTATGTGGATATTTACCGTGCATTATGGAAAACAATACTTTTCCATAGTCCTTCTACACATCTTCAGTTCCGTACCATGCATGCTAGCCAGTTTTTACATGCATTGTAGTTTACATTACACTACAAGGAGGCGACAAGCGCCAGTTGTGTCAATTATCCAGCGATAGCAACAATTAGTGTGTAATTTTTTTTTAAGAAGAAATTTTCACAATGGATAACCAACCGTACATGCAAGTAATAACAAGCATAATTACAACACTTTCGAACATTTCAAGAAGTAAGCTTTAGTGTCAATGTTTTATGCAAATGTTTCTTCCAAGTAGTTATTTTTGTTTCACTAACATGAAACATAGTAAGCAGCACACTTGTACACCGGACAGTTTCTGATGTTTACAATCGGAGCAGACAGTTGGTGGATACTTGCAAGATTTTTTTTGTGTGTGCAGTTACACACCAGTATGTACAAGGCTATATAAATACAAAGCTAGATATACACTGCAGTGTACATAACATAGGCACGGAAATCGAACATTATATTTAGGTTTTTTGCCTGCGACAGTTATTCAGTGTTAATGATTATGTGTATCGAACATTTCATACTCATATATAGGAATAACCAGGATAGCCATTGAAAGTTCATATTTTTAACGAGAATGGCAGATTTGAGATAAACAATGCATACCAATATTTTTCTTTCATCTTGTTATAAGTGAAGTGGCTATACATTTAGCAAACATATTACATTTTGGTTTACTCAGGCTTTTACAATGAGATGTGGGGTGTAAGGGGTGCTCCTTCCACGTAGTGCAACCAATTGTCAACCTCACTTCCACGTAGTACACCCTGGACTGCAGACTAACGAGGCTCTGGCGACTGGCCCCATGGCCAGTATAATTTTGTTTGTGTTTTCCTGTGTTTTTTCCTTATTTGTGCTGAGTGTTCTTTGCAGCCTCGAGTTTTAACGAAAGTTAGAACATTTTAATATTTTATGATTTTAATTAAGCAACGTTAGAGTTGTTACGTGTAACGGTAAGGGGCTGTACCCCGTATAGTGTGACGGGTGCAAAATAGCCTTAGTGCTGACGCACCCAAAATTTTAAAATCAAAATCAAAAACAATTAGATGTGTCTACCCTACGAATTCAATGCTACGTATTATGTCCATTTTTTCATATATGTTTTACATGCCTATTTATGATTCCACTCACATATGGGACAATCTACGTTTTGTGTACTTAGTTATAAGCCTTTTTTAGTTTTTACTAGCTCTTTGAAGGGTCCACGTAGAGTTCCAATGTACAGAAACATTGTGAACTATGGTTCTCTTTACGAAAACATTTCAGCCATTTGCTTGGCGATGGAGCACAGACTAATGACCACGCGCTTGCGATTTGTAGAATACGAGCAATTCTACATCAAAACAACTTACGCACGCACAATTGCGTTACATCGCGAGTTATATCACTTAATGCCATAAATTTTTGTAATTACTAGTCATATAATCATACATAATATTGTTTTTATATCATATCGACGTGCGTACTTGTTTTTATTGATTGTAATGTTTTAGGGAATGGAATTTTTTTTTGGGTTAGGAAATCAAAAGAAGGCTATGTTTTTTTTATATTTTGTATGTTTGTTTTTCTAAGAAAATACATGGAATTGGCGAACCTGGGTCATGTCAATCTTTGCGCTTTGACTTTTAAATTTTCAACATGGAAATTTTTTTCCACCGCGGCAGAACGTATCAATCCCTAAGATTATATGTTTATTTTATTAAGTCTCTCTGAACGCTTCACGTTGACCAAGGCATTCACTTGTTTTTCTCAGTTGTCTCAAGCCTCTGAGGCATGTTTATAATGCACAGTGTTGCGCTATGCAAACCTCCTGAGCATTCAGGAAAACAGGTAGTTCCTTCTGTTTCTGGAGTCAGCGGTTTGCATAGTGGCAATTAATAACACGATTCGGCATAGAGGAAGAGCTCGATGGCCTAGTGATATAGAGGTGAGACAAACTGAGAGTGGACTGACTTTTGGGATTGAGTTGAGAGAGAGGAGGTGGTTAGCAGAGCAGTAGGTCAGAAGTGGAACGACGCTTTGGTCGACGAATTGGAGAAGCTAACAGAGGACTTCGCATATTTTATTCAGCTTAATACTTCAGATAGACAGGTAATTATCCTAACACCCAGCCATGATTCAGGTTCAACGGTTCACAAAACCAACGAGTGACCATTGTCTTTTCTGTAGTTAAGTACCTTAGTGTAATTTTGTACCTTTCGCATTGCCAAGCGTTAACTCGTCATGCCAATGACGAGTGCACTCATCAGAGGATGAATGATGAGTAATTTACATCACCCATTGATTAATTGGTTAACATTCTAGTTCCTTGTAAGATCCCACGAACTTTACGGTTCGTTACGATGCCATAACCCTGTTTTGGCTCTAGAGTCATCATCAGCTTCTTCTGTTTAGAGCCAGGCGGACACTGGAACTCAGCAATTGGCGGCAGATCAGAAAACTGATTGTGCAAATTATCAGGAATTGATTTTAATAATATATTATAGGCTATGCGACGACACTCGTTTTCTATTTCACGTGCAAATTTTTTAACAGCATCTGGTCCACTGTATAAGTATGATTCACTAACACCACCATCCTGTACAACCACATATCAAAAACTAGAAGGTTAGTGTAGCTGATACGCTGTACTTCATGATTCTTCAGGATCTGGGCCGCAGAAAGCAAACGGTTCAAGATTTGATTCAAAATCACAAACTATATACGCTGGTTGCTCCAACAAGGCTTCGATTTTTTTGAATTCGGCATTTTCGTTTGGTTTAGGCATAGCCATATGAACAGGTTTATGGTTGCCACAGTATTTTAAATGTTCAGCCAACTTGTTTTTAGCAATTTCGGTATTCTTTTTACGAACGCCATTTACCATTTTTCGACCATCAAATACAGTCAAACATCTTCGACACAACTTGTATATTGTGTTGGATTTGCCTTGTTGTTTTCTGACTAGAGCATGAAGATTGCGTATCAGAGTGTAGTGATATGTACCATCCCCCTCAATTAAGAGCAGATCAATCGGGACAGCAGAGTCATCATCAAGGTTGCTGATTCTAAGAGGCTCTATTAAGCAATCGCCACAAGCAGCAGAAAACACATTAATAGATAATAGCATACCATTGCTATCTTTGGCTCTGTTTTCGAATTTATCGATATTCTGGACAGACATTGAATATTCGAAGCCATCCATAGCATCAAAATCATGTTCGTGACTTATTCGCTCTGGATGATCTAAAACTGGAAACTGAGGGATAGCTTATAAGAGCCATTTTGTGCATTTAGAATAGCTATATATTAGTGGATTTGAAGTCTGTCATGAAACATTTGGATTCTTCATATAGAGGCTGGAACACACTTTTATGTCTGAAAATGTTAGAATCAGGCAGATCATAATAGTTAAAAAATAGACTAGAACAAGTGACCATCAGAACTTGTGGGGTGGATAGCTATTATAGTATTTTTGTTCAACAATCTCTTAACTATCACGTGATTGCTTTTGGTATGCTGCCTCCGAGAAACTAGAAGTTCAACTGCAATGTCAGAAACATGCATTAACTCATGCATTATTTTGAACTTGCCTAGTTCTTCTAATAAAGCTAAAGTAAATTGAGTGCCCCCAACCATGTCTAATGCTGCATATATCAAGTCAATTGAATCCAAGCTGAAGCAAGTGTCTTCCAATCTTTCCCAATTAGCTTTATCCCGTACCAAAGCATTGATATCAGAATAGTATGTGGAAGTAGGACTAAAAGGCAGCTTTGTGTATTCCCTTCTTTCAGAATACCATTGTTCTTTCCTGTATTTCTTGGCATTAAAACCATCCAAAGCTAGCAGCATTTTGTCCTCTTGAGTTAAGTTGGATAACTCCACCCTATGCCATTTGTTGCGATTTGCTTTATGTTCAGCTAGCTTAAGAGATACATCATCAAACTGAGAGTAAGCTAGAAATGAATTTTGAGCTTCATCCTCTATAAAATCATTCTGGTGAGATTCTACATATGAAACCACCATCTTCCACACTTTAGCTATTGTAGGCGATGTTGGTTCACAATAAAAAGGAATGAATCCTATATCAGTTCCTTCTAAATATCTTGGAACAGTTAGAGGGAAATTCACCACTGGTTTTCTAGTCATTTGCGATCCTTTTCTGATCATGGAATTTTCCAAAGCATCAAATGCTACTTTAATATCATCTAGAGACAGTTGATTCAGTTCCTCCACTCTGATTTTTACACTTTCTATACACCAGACTAAACTAGTGGATATGTAGTTTATGTTGATAGGGTTGGTGTTCAGTGCCCTAGGCACATCCTGCTGATTCATGTGAGGTCTGCTCTCTGGGTACATGACTCCACATAAAGCATTCTTTATTTTTGATCTAATATCCACATCCAGATCCGAGTCAACTGGCCGGTCATATCCCATTGACTAATGAATTTTCAATGTGGTAACCTATGAAGAATTTTTTTATTTATTTATTTATTTGAGAAATTCTGAATACAGAGCAAATCCATTTTATATCAGGATATCAACAGCGAGAAAAATAGAAATTAACAAATGAGAAGCACGCACACATATGTAACAAGAATAATACAATAAAAATAATAATTAAACAATAATAATAAAACAATAACAAGGGTATAACAAATATTAATTTCTCTTCAGGTGCTTGATGCACGCATTTCTGAAAGCCTGCTTAGATAGATGGAAGCCTGGAGGTTCAACTAGTGTATTGTACCTTGTTTGTAGCCTATAGAGCAATGACCTTTGTTCTAGGGATAGCCTTGAGGCTTTTGTGTAAAAGAAGTTGTTGCATTTGCTGTTGGTACGTGGGATCCGGATGTGAAGATGTGGCAAGAGTTCGTTAGTGAAAAGTTGTCCATTCATGATTTTGAAAAGAAATGTTAGATCTGAAACTTGACGGCGAAGGGAAGGATCGTGAATTTGAAGAGTGGATAGAATTTCATGTTTGGAAAAGTTTGCAAGGGCTGGGCATCTATGTCTGACTATTCTGATAAAGAAATTTACCACTTTGTTTGTTCTCTTCATATTGCTATCACAGGCCATTGACCAAATACAGGAACCATATTCAAGAATAGGTACGACGCACGATGTAAAGTAGGTTTTGAGGGCAGAAACATGTGTGATATCTGTAAATCTGTAAATTAGCCCAAGGGTTTTCATGGCTCTCGAAGTTATGTAATCTATGTGGTGGATGAAAGTGAGTTTGTTGTCGAAAATGACTCCAAGATCTTTGTGCTGTTGTACGAACGGGATGATTTTGTTGCATAATCTATAGGATGGTGCTGTAAAATTGGATTTGAGGGTAAACCTCATAAAAACTGATTTTTCGGGATTTATTTCCAGATTCCAGTCTTGGCACCAGCGTTCAATGTGTGTGAGATTGTCTTGCAAGGAACTAGTGTCTTCAACTGAAGCGATGTTTCTAAATAACTTACAGTCATCAGCATACAATAAAATTGAGCATTCTGGAGAAATATATTCATGAATATCGTCCATGAAAAGAGTGAAACACAGGGGCCCTAGAGAACTTCCTTGAGGCACACCGGAAACTACAGGGAGCCATGACGAAGAGCAACCAGATATGATAACCCTTTGCTTTCTATTGTGCAAGTAAGATGAGAGTAATTTAAGAAGAGGTCCGTGAATGTTGAATCTGTTTGAAAGTTTATGGATGAGTTTTGTATGAGGGACAGAGTCAAACGCTTTAGAAAAATCTAAGTAAACGACATCCATGTCTTGCTTGGAACTCAGGCAGTTAACAGCGTTGGTGAGCAAACAAGCAAGGTTTGTGTCACATGAAGCATGAGGACGAAAACCGTGTTGAGTGGGAGAGAGGAACGGAGTAGCATGCGCAAGGATACGATTGGAAATTATTTTTTCGGCTAGTAGTGCAAGTGCAGGAAGTAAGGAAATCGGACGATAAGAAGTAACTTGAGTTTTGTTTACGTGTTTGAGTATATGAACTACATTTGCTTGCTTCCATGCAAGAGGAAATACACCCTCGGAAAAACATTTGTTAAAGATTATGCTGATTGTTTTGGATAGAATATGGGCTAATCGTTGTAGAAATATGCCAGGGATACCATTAGGAGCGTTAGCTTTAGAACATGAAAGAGATTTTAATAATTCGTGGACTTCATTGCAGTTAGTTGAGATTTGAGAGTGTGTGTAAGGAGTGATGGGCTTGACTTCAGGCAGTGCACTAGCGGTATTATTTGTAAAGTTGCTGTGAAAATACGAGTTAAAAAGTGATGTGCGCTCCTTCTTTGTAGCAGACTTACCGTTCCAGGAGACTTGAACGGGAATACGGTCGTGAACGAGGATATCTCAAAAACATCATTATCTGATAGAAGTACAGATGTGTTTATGTAGCATTTGCCTACCACAACAGTTAGAAATAAAATTTCTCTAAAATCAACACGCCTGTCTAGTGGCCCATTGTATTTTGCCACCTTTTCTTCATTCTTCATTCTTCTGAGATAAACCACGCTGTACTGATGCAGCAGTTGTGGCAACTTCTATGAAGACTGCTCTCTCAGGCATATTGAAATAAATGTCTGGAGTCAAATCATTAAAACCATCTTCTAGAGGTGTGAGAGCAACTCCCAGTTTGACATCGCTTTGGGCACCTCCTGATAAGTACTGACAGTCTAATTCATGCCTTACTTTCCAAGCACTGCTGAAGTCAATCACTTCTTCTGTTTTACCCATAGTTGATCTTGAGGCCATTTCTTCATCCGGTGTGAAAGTCCATTTGACCTTATTGTTTTCTATAGAAACATTTATCATTTGCTTCAACTGGCCTATTCCAAAACTGGCACATTGGTATACACTAGCAGCATGAGGGACAGTTAAACCAACATGACCTTTTATGGGGTAAGTTTCATCTATCTGATTAGCCACTGGCGATTGTAAATACGCCCCTGTAATTGAAGCCAAATGAGCCATTTTTCTGTTCTGGTCACAGCTGGCAGGGAGTGAAATGCCAAATCTTGACCTTTTCTGTTGAGTTGTATGGATTGTGTCCAGCACCCTCTTATCACCAACCTATGCACACTTTTACAATAATTCTCTGTTAGTTGCTCTTGCTGTTTCCCCCGTCTTTGTGTATGCTGTACATGCCTATTTACGATTTCACTCGCATATGGGACAATCTACCTTTTGTGTACTTACTTATAAACCTTTTTTAGTTTTTACTAGCTCTTTGAAGGGTCCACGTAGAGTTCCAATGTACAGAAATATTGTGAACTACGGTTCTCTTTACGAAAACATTTCAGCCATTTGCTTGGCGATGGAGCACAGACTAATGACCACGCGCTTGCGATTTGTAGAATGCGAGCAATTCTACATCAAAACAACTTACGAACGCACAATTGGGTTACATCGGGAGTTATATCACTGAATGACATAAATTTTTGTAATTACTAGTCATATAATCATACATAATATTGTTTTTATATCATATCGACGTGCGTACTTGTTTTTATTGATTGTAATGTTTTAGGGAATGGAATTTTTTTTGGGTTAGGAAATCAAAAGAAGGCTATGTTTCTTTTTATATATTTTGTATGTTTGTTTTTCTAAGAAAATACATGGAATTGGCGAACCTGGGTCATGTCAATCTTTGCGCTTTGACTTTTAAATTTTCAACATGGAAATTTTTTTCCACCGCGGCAGAACGTATCAATCCCTAAGATTATATGTTTATTTTATTAAGTCTTTCTGAACACTTCACGTTGACCAGGGCATTCACTTGTTTTTCTCAGTTGTCTCAAGCCTCTTAGGCATGTTTATAATGCACAGTGTTGCGCTATTCAAACCTCCTGAGCATTCAGGAAAACAGGTAGTTCCTTCTGTTTCTGAAGTCAGCGGTTTGCATAGTGGCAATTAATAACACGATTCGGCATAGAGGAAGAGCTCGATGGCCTAGTGATATAGAGGTGAGACAAGCTGAGAGGGGACTGACTTTTGGGATTGAGTTGAGAGAGAGGAGGTGGTTAGCAGAGCAGTAGGTCAGAAGTGGAACGACGCTTTGGTCGACGAATTGGAGAAGCTAACAGAGGACTTCGCATATTTTATTCAGCTTAATACTTCAGATAGACAGGTAATTATCCTAACACCCAGCCATGATTCAGGTTCAACGGTTCACAAAAACCAACGAGTGACCATTGTCTTTTCTGTAGTTAAGTTCCTTAGTGTGATTTTGTACCTTTCGTATTGCCAAACGTTAACTCGTCATGCCAATGACGAGTGCACTCATCAGAGGATGAATGATGAGTAATTTACATCACCCATTGATTAATTGGTTAACATTCTAGTTCCTTGTAAGATCCCACGAACTTTACGGTTCGTTACGATGCCAGAACCCTGTTTTGGCTCTAGAGTCATCATCAGCTTCTTCTGTTTAGAGCCAGGCGGACACTGGAACTCAGCAATTGGCGGCAGATCAGAAAACTGACTGTGCAAATTATCAGGAATTAATTTTAATAATATATTATAGGCTATGCGACGACACTCGTTTTCTATTTCACGTGCAAATTTTTTAACAGCATCTGGTCCTCTGTATAAGTATGATTCACTAACACCACCATCCTGTACAACCACATAACAAAAACTAGAAGGTTAGTGTAGCTGATACGCTGTACTTCATGATTCTTCAGGATCTGGGCCGCAGAAAGCAAACGGTTCAAGATTTGATTCAAAATCACAAACTATATACGCTGGTTGCTCCAACAAGGCTTCGATTTTTTTGAATTCGGCCAACTTGTTTTTAGCAATTTCGGTATTCTTTTTACGAACGCCATTTACCATTTTTCGACCATCAAATACAGTCAAACATCTTCGACACAACTTGTATATTGTGTTGGATTTGCCTTGTTGTTTTCTGACTAGAGCATGAAGATTGCGTATCAGAGTGTAGTGATATGTACCATCCCCCTCAAATAAGAGCAGATCAATCGGGACAGCAGAGTCATCATCAAGGTTGCTGATTCTAAGAGGCTCTATTAAGCAATCGCCACAATCAGCAGAAAACACATTAATAGATAATAGCATACCATTGCTATCTCTGGCTCTGTTTTCGAATTTATCGATATTCTGGACAGACATTGGATATTCGAAGCCATCCATAGCATCAAAATCATGTTCGTGACTTATTCGCTCTGGATGATCTAAAACTGGAAACTGAGGGATAGCTTATAAGAGCCATTTTGTGCATTTAGAATAGCTAGCATATCAGGATTTTTACTGTTCAAAAAATTCTTAATATCACATCTTGGCTCTGATACGAAACGGTAATCCCTTAGTTGACCGTCAAAACTACTGTGAATGTGTGCATTGGGTGGTCGCTTTCCCGGTCTAGTATTATCGGATATAACAAGCTTTCTTTTTAGACCAGATGTAGATGGCTGTGGGGGCAATGTTGATGCCTGTACAGAACAAGAGCCTATATGTCTATTGAAGTATGCCTTGCAAAATTTTCTATGGCATTTTGGGCATATTTTAGTGGGCATTTTGCGTTTTTTAGGATCACAATTACCTTGGTGCTTAGCCCAATTAGGGCTAGATATATTCTTATCGCATTGATTACAATATTTTTTATTTGGAATTTTTGGTTTTGGTATTTATATATAATTTCTTGGGGCTCAAATCAAAAACTATATACTTAATAAAACTGTGACAGGTCGTAAAGCTAATAGCGTACTAGCACAAAGGTAGAATAAGTATTGATCTACAGAAGCACTGACCTACCACAAATGCGTGTCTGCACAGGCATGTTGTGGTGTACATAGAAAGCCAACGACCTAATACCGTGTGTCATGTATTGATCTTGTATAACAAACTGGGACAGATATAAATTAGTGTATCTGCTTGACTCCAAATATGAGTGGATTATAACAAACAAGCTGGATGTGTCAAATATCGGACTATTTTATACAAAATATAAGCCTTTCGTACAGTATACCAGAAATACATTTAATATGAATAATAAGAATTTATATATATCAAACCGAACATACCTGTAGTCCAGTCTATACGAGTCTGATCTAAATCAACTCAGAGGGATTTCAAGAATATGGTCATAAGCATGTGGGCCGAGATAGTGAACAACACGTCCATACTCTTCAACCACTCTCACAATACTAATCTGTAATACGAAAACTTTTTAAGTAGCCTAAGCGCGGACCGCGTTGAAAACATCTGAAACAGTGAGCCAATCAGAAGACACCACATCGGGGTGTAAGGGGTGACCTTCCACGTAGTACACCCAAATGTCAACCTCACTTCAACGTTAGTACACCCTGGAGTGAAGACTAACGAGGCTCTGGCGACTGGCCCCATGGCCAGTATAATTTTGTTTGTATTGTCCTGTTCTTTTGTCCTTATGTGTGCTGAGTTCCCCTTTACAGCCTCAGCTTTTAACGGAAGTCAGAACATTTTAATATTTTATGATTTTAGTTCTGCAACGTTAGAGTTGTGATTTGTAACGATAAGGGGCTGGACCCCGTATAATGTGACGGGTGCAAAATAGCCTTAGTGCTGACGCACCCACAATTTTAAATT
The DNA here is from genome assembly GCF_977018435.1 of Lepisma saccharinum. NCBI lineage: Eukaryota > Metazoa > Arthropoda > Insecta > Zygentoma > Lepismatidae > Lepisma > Lepisma saccharinum. The sequence continues at coordinate 309,507 of NW_028142891.1, forward strand.
CAAATTCAATTCTGATGTTTCTGACGATGTTCCGATCCTGGGATAGGATTTCCGTTGCTGCTACGCTGGTCCCAATTGGTGGTAGATAATAGGAACGGGGGCGGAGACGATCAAAAAGGGGATAGGTCGTTCTGATTGCCGTGATTATCGAAGATGCATAACAGCAGCAGGGGCGTCTTGAGGTGAAAATCCCTGGCGATTTCAGCTCTCACACCAGTGACATACACTGCTGAAATCCAAAGGAGGCTGTTGAGCTCCAAAGCCTTCAGGAATGTGTTCTTCTTCCGGCCTAAAAAAAAAGTCGCTGGACTACTTTCGAAATTCCTTGAACTCCTGGAATTTCCGAACAGGGTAGGAAACAGGTAGGACATTGGAAAGACTACATTGCTCTGTCAGTCAATATTTAAAATATATAAAATATGTGTAAAGTAATCGTCTTTTATAGGCAAGTGAAAATCATGAGTAGAGATAAATAAACTAAAAAAAAATAAACTGCCCAATAAGTGATATAAATTATAAAACAAAATTTGAATGAAGGCAAAATAAATAAAATAAAAGGCGGAAAATGTCATTTGACGCCTTAACACTGGAACACAATTAAATTGAAAATATGACCATCAAAAGTAATATATGTATATATTGACTAAATTATATATAAGGGATATTTTCCCGTATACATAGAAGGGTGCGAAATGGCCTTAAGTGCCGATGCACCCAGAAATTTTAACTCAATTCCAATTCCAATTAATTCTATAAAAAGAGGTATAAGCTTGTCATAGTGTCCTAGAACCTCAATATATAAACAGTCACCGGCAGAGACAGTATATACAGTGCCAGAAACCATGTTTGAGTGCTTAATTCTGTAAATATTTCTGCCTACTGAAACCTTGACATCGCCCTCGGGGGTTGTAATAAATTGTAATTGACCACCTACAGGTAACTGGTAGTGTTTTAAGTTATTGTTAAATATGTACAATGTTTACCTGTATTAACATCAACATCTGTAAGTATGCTATTCAGATGAATAATTAACAAACCACTTAGTTTAGATAGCATAGACTGTATATCAGGAGTGGGTGCTGGTGTTGGCAGGTCCATAATAGCCTGTTTTTTTGAACCCAAATAAGTTCATTGGCATGTTTATTTATTGCAAGGGATGTTCTGTGATTGGGCATTGATTGCCACTTATCAAATCGCAATGACCCCATGATAGAGTATGTATACCACATGATAAAACACATCTCTTACTGTCGTGTGGGTCCAGAGCAACTTTTCTTACAATATTTGTAGTCAACAAGCGATCCGCACTCTGGATTCTACATTCTGATGTTCTGATTGTACTACATGATTTGAGACAATCTTCGTAATCTTCAAATTTGAGCTCTTTGTCTACAGTTACTCTACCAACGCCCTTGGCTTTTTTGGTGACAGCACCACTGGATGTTTCAAAGTTGTACATCTTGGCCCTTAACCCAGCAAATGCTACAATGACATCGCCAAGTGTCTCGTCTTTTAACTTGCCAGGCACCTTTTTGTTGTGTGGTTGAATATTCAGATGGCCAGGTAATTCGCTGGTATCGATATTCAAGCAATGCAGGCTGTGCTATATCGTGATAGACATCTTCTGTCTGAATATCAAGGATAAAACTATCTGTGTCCATATACATCAGTCTTATACGATCACCATAAAAAAGGCTTCAGCACATCGTAATATAACTCCAGCATGTGTAATTTGGCCAATTCTAATATTACAGCCCCTACATAAATAGGCTTGTGAAACTCGATCTTTGTTTTATTCATGTTAAAAAGCGCCAGATTCTCGTCATAAATTCTTCTGTAATTGAAGTTGGGCTTTGCTACCAATTTTTTGCTCTGGCTGGGGCCAGTAACCAATTTGACAACAGTATGTTTTCTGACATTTTCTATGGTCTTACCATACACCGAATTGACCATCAATTTGAACAAGGTCTTATCAAATTGTGTTACCGCACGTGTTCGAAACTCGGTATTTGTATCAATATATGGCTTCAACCATCTTGAGTGCCTGAATCTTAAGACTTTGCCAACCTTGGTTACTTTAACACCATGGCGCATCAGGAACTGGCGGTTCTTGTAGTATATGCCGTATCAATCCCTAAGATTATAAAAAAGGTAAAGTGTTCCCCTGTGCATAGCACCACGCCATGAAGGCGTATAGGGGGTGTGGGGGTAACGCCCCACACTTTCTTGATCCGGTCGTGAGATTATATGTTTATTTTATTAAGTCTCTCTGAACGCTTCACGTTGACTCTTTTTGAATATGTAGCAGGCCATACCCCCCCAATCCTCATGGATTCTGTTTAGCACTTCCTTTATGTTCTCCAAAGGACAGACAGTTTTGTAAGATGTCATGAGTTTCAGCATAGATTTGTATGCATTTACATCCTGGATGCTTTGCATCCTTTTCTGCTGATGTTTTCTTTGGATCCATGTTACCAGAAGCCTTCAATGTGCATAGATCTTCCCATTTGACTGATCTAGAATACCTCTTTAATATTTGTTCTGTCACTTTTAGTTGCCACTGGTCCCCTAGCATGTTTCTTAGTCTGTCTTTGATTAGCACAACAGATTTTCTTAACCATGATTTAGACCACACATGTGGAGGCAAGTCTGTGCCCGGTGCTGGCAGATCTGGGTCATCTTCTCCATAATACACTTGTTCTAGTTCTGGATTTAAATTGAACAATTCCTTTAGGATCTTTTCCACTAATTGGAAATCAGTGTTCTCATATTGCTGAGCATTCTTGTTCTTGCTGTATACCATGTACATCAACTCTATCACAGTTTTTGAATTTGGCACTGGCCTATGTGTTATGATGTTTATTAAGTTATCCCAAGAATCTTCTGCAGCTTCTCTGTCAAGGCCTTCTTTAGGTCTAGGAATTGGTGGGTTGGATGCCATGATTAATATGCCAGCCTTGATCTGGTTGTACAGCATGACTTGAAGTCTACTTCTTAAAGGAGTGGGAATTTTGGAAATGAGCCCCACTATGTCTAATGGGGATGCCTTGTCTGGGCCTTTTAAGAACTCCATGTAGAAATACCTGGTCACTGTTATCATTTCCTCTGTACAAGCTCTGTCATCCAGAGCAACAAGCACTGTTAACAGGGAACATTCCAAAACATCGTCAGGGAAATCTAGTATCCTCAAGGAGTCGATGGACACATTAAACACAGCAGACCACTGAACCAAGCAAGCAGCTAGCATGTAGGGTGCTAAAATCTGATTTACTAGTCGGCTCTTATTAGTGGATTTGAAGTCTGTCATGAAACATTTGGATTCTTCATATAGAGGCTGGAACACACTTTTATGTCTGAAAATGTGAGAATCAGGCAGATCATAATAGTTAAAAAAATAGACTATAGAACAAGTGACCATCAGAACGTGTGGGGTGGACAGCTATTATAGTATTTTTGTTCAACAATCTCTTAACTATCACGTGATTGCTTTTGGTATGCTGCCTCAAAGAAACTAGAAGTTCAACTGCAATGTCAGAAACATGCATTAACTCATGCATTATTTTGAACTTGCCTAGTTCTTCTAATAAAGCTAAAGTAAATTGAGTGCCCCCAACCATGTCTAATGCTGCATATATCAAGTCAATTGAATCCAAGCTGAAGCAAGTGTCTTCCAATCTTTCCCAATTAGCTTTATCCCGTACCAAAGCATTGATATCAGAATAGTATGTGGAAGTAGGACCAAAAGGCAGCTTTGTGTATTCCCTTCTTTCAGAATACCATTGTTCTTTCCTGTATTTCTTGGCATTAAAACCATCCAAAGCTAGCAGCATTTTGTCCTCTTGAGTTAAGTTGGATAACTCCACCCTATGCCATTTGTTGCGATTTGCTTTACGTTCAGCTAGCTTAAGAGACACATCATCAAACTGAGAGTAAGCTAGAAATGAATTTTGAGCTTCATCCTCTATAAAATCATTCTGGTGAGATTCTACATATGAAAACACCATCTTCCACACTTTAGCTATTGTAGGCGATGTTGGTTCACAATAAAAAGGAATGAATCCTATATCAGTTCCTTCTAAATATCTTGGAACAGTTAGAGGGAAATTCACCACTGGTTTTCTAGTCATTCGCGATCCTATTCTCATCATGGAATGTTCCAAAGCATCAAATGCTACTTTAATATCATCTAGAGACAGTTGATTCAGTTCTTCCACTCTGATTTTTGCACTTTGTATACACCAGACTAAACTAGTGGATATGTAGTTTATGTTGAGAGGGTTGGTGTTCAGTGCCCTAGTCACATACTGTTGAGTCATGTGAGGTCTGCTCTCTGGGTACATGACTCCACATAAAGCATTCTTTATTTTTGATCTAATATCCACATCCAGATCCGAGTCAACTGGCCGGTCATATCCCATTGACTCTAATAAATTTTCAATGTGGTAACCTATGAAGAATCTTAAGGATATCTCAAAAACATCATTATCTGATAGAGGTACAGATGTGTTTATGTAGCATTTGCCTACCACAACAGTTAGAAATAAAATTTCTCTAAAATCAACACGCCTGTCTAGTGGCCCATTGTATTTTGCCACCTTTTCTTCATTCTTCATTCTTCTGAGATAAACCACGCTGTACTGATGCAGCAGTTGTGGCAACTTCTATGAAGACTGCTCTCTCAGGCATATTGAAATAAATGTCTGGAGTCAAATCATTAAAACCATCTTCTAGAGGTGTGAGAGCAACTCCCAGTTTGACATCGCTTTGGGCACCTCCTGATAAGTACTGACAGTCTAATTCATGCCTTACTTTCCAAGTACTGCTGAAGTCAATCACTTCTTCTGTTTTACCCATAGTTGATCTTGAGGCCATTTCTTCATCCGGTGTGAAAGTCCATTTGACCTTATTGTTTTCTATAGAAACATTTATCATTTGCTTCAACTGGCTTATTCCAAAACTGGCACATTGGTATACACTAGCAGCATGAGGGACAGTTAAACCAACATGACCTTTTATGGGGTAAGTTTCATCTATCTGATTAGCCACTGGCGATTGTAAATAGGCCCCTGCAATTGAAGCCAAATGAGCAATTTTTCTGTTCTGGTCACAGCTGGCAGGGAGTGAAATGCCAAATCTTGACCTTTTCTGTTGAGTTGTATGGATTCTGTGTCCAGCACCCTCTTATCACCAACCTATGCACACTTTTACAATAGGGGTGTAAGGGGTTCTCCTTCCACGTAGGCGCCCAAAAGTCAACCTCACTTCCACGTAGTGCACCCTGGAGTAAAGACTAACGAGGCTCTGGCGACTGGCCCCATTGCCAGTATAATTTTGTTTGTATTGTCCTGTTCTTTTGTCCTTATGTGTGCTGAGTTCCCCTTTACAGCCTCAGCTTTTAACGGAAGTCAGAACATTTTAATATTTTATGATTTTAGTTCTGCAACGTTAGAGTTGTGATTTGTAACGATAAGGGGCTGGACCCCGTATAATGTGACGGGTGCAAAATAGCCTTAGTGCTGACGCACCCACAATTTTAAATTCAAATTCAATTCTGATGTTTCTGACGATGTTCCGATTCTGGGATAGGATTTCCGTTGCTGCTACGCTGGTCCCAATTGGTGGTAGATAATAGGAACGGGGGCGGAGACGATCAAAAAGGGGATAGGTCGTTCTGATTGCCGTGATTATCGAAGATGCATAACAGCAGCAGGGGCGTCTTGAGGTGAAAATCCCTGGCGATTTCAGCTCTCACACCAGTGACATACACTGCTGAAATCCAAAGGAGGCTGTTGAGCTCCAAAGCCTTCAGGAATGTGTTCTTCTTCCGGCCTAAAAAAAAAGTCGCTGGACTACTTTCGAAATTCCTTGAACTCCTGGAATTTCCGAACAGGGTAGGAAACAGGTAGGACATTGGAAAGACTACATTGCTCTGTCAGTCAATATTTAAAATATATAAAATATGTGTAAAGTAATCGTCTTTTATAGGCAAGTGAAAATCATGAGTAGAGATAAATAAACTAAAAAAAAATAAACTGCCCAATAAGTGATATAAATTATAAAACAAAATTTGAATGAAGGCAAAATAAATAAAATAAAAGGCGGAAAATGTCATTTGACGCCTTAACACTGGAACACAATTAAATTGAAAATATGACCATCAAAAGTAATATATGTATATATTGACTAAATTATATATAAGGGATATTTTCCCGTATACATAGAAGGGTGCGAAATGGCCTTAAGTGCCGATGCACCCAGAAATTTTAACTCAATTCCAATTCCAATTAATTCTATAAAAAGAGGTATAAGCTTGTCATAGTGTCCTAGAACCTCAATATATAAACAGTCACCGGCAGAGACAGTATATACAGTGCCAGAAACCATGTTTGAGTGCTTAATTCTGTAAATATTTCTGCCTACTGAAACCTTGACATCGCCCTCGGGGGTTGTAATAAATTGTAATTGACCACCTACAGGTAACTGGTAGTGTTTTAAGTTATTGTTAAATATGTACAATGTTTACCTGTATTAACATCAACATCTGTAAGTATGCTATTCAGATGAATAATTAACAAACCACTTAGTTTAGATAGCATAGACTGTATATCAGGAGTGGGTGCTGGTGTTGGCAGGTCCATAATAGCCTGTTTTTTTGAACCCAAATAAGTTCATTGGCATGTTTATTTATTGCAAGGGATGTTCTGTGATTGGGCATTGATTGCCACTTATCAAATCGCAATGACTCCATGATAGAGTATGTATACCACATGATAAAACACATCTCTTACTGTCGTGTGGGTCCAGAGCAACTTTTCTTACAATATTTGTAGTCAACAAGCGATCCGCACTCTGGATTCTACATTCTGATGTTCTGATTGTACTACATGATTTGAGACAATCTTCGTAATCTTCAAATTTGAGCTCTTTGTCTACAGTTACTCTACCAACGCCCTTGGCTTTTTTGGTGACAGCACCACTGGATGTTTCAAAGTTGTACATCTTGGCCCTTAACCCAGCAAATGCTACAATGACATCGCCAAGTGTCTCGTCTTTTAACTTGCCAGGCACCTTTTTGTTGTGTGGTTGAATATTCAGATGGCCAGGTAATTCGCTGGTATCGATATTCAAGCAATGCAGGCTGTGCTATATCGTGATAGACATCTTCTGTCTGAATATCAAGGATAAAACTATCTGTGTCCATATACATCAGTCTTATACGATCACCATAAAAAAGGCTTCAGCACATCGTAATATAACTCCAGCATGTGTAATTTGGCCAATTCTAATATTACAGCCCCTACATAAATAGGCTTGTGAAACTCGATCTTTGTTTTATTCATGTTAAAAAGCGCCAGATTATCGTCATAAATTCTTCTGTAATTGAAGTTGGGCTTTGCTACCAATTTTTTGCTCTGGCTGGGGCCAGTAACCAATTTGACAACAGTATGTTTTCTGACATTTTCTATGGTCTTACCATACACCGAATTGACCATCAATTTGAACAAGGTCTTATCAAATTGTGTTACCGCACGTGTTCGAAACTCGGTATTTGTATCAATATATGGCTTCAACCATCTTGAGTGCCTGAATCTTAAGACTTTGCCAATGTTGGTTACTTTAAGACCATGGCGCATCAGGAACTGGCGGTTCTTGTAGTATATGCCGTATCAATCCCTAAGATTATATGTTTATTTTATTAAGTCTCTCTGAACGCTTCACGTTGACTCTTTTTGAATATGTAGCAGGCCATACCCCCCCCCCCCAATCCTCATGGATTCAGTTTAGCACTTCCTTTATGTTCTCCAAAGGACAGACAGTTTTGTAAGATGTCATGAGTTTCAGCATGGATTTGTATGCATTTACATCCTGGATGCTTTGCATCCTTTTCTGCTGATGTTTTTTTTTGGATCCATGTTACCAGAAGCCTTCAATGTGCATAGATCTTCCCATTTGACTGATCTAGAATACCTCTTTAATATTTGTTCTGCCACTTTTAGTTGCCACTGGTCCCCTAGCATGTTTCTTAGTCTGTCTTTGATTAGCACAACAGATTTTCTTAACCATGATTTAGACCACACATGTGGAGGCAAGTCTGTGCCCGGTGCTGGCAGATCTGGGTCATCTTCTCCATAATACACTTGTTCTAGTTCTGGATTTAAATTGAACAATTCCTTTAGAATCTTTTCCACTAATTGGAAATCAGTGTTCTCATATTGCTGAGCATTCTTGTTCTTGCTGTATACCATGTACATCAACTCTATCACAGTTTTTGAATTTGGCACTGGCCTATGTGTTATGATGTTTATTAAGTTATCCCAAGAATCTTCTGCAGCTTCTCTGTCAAGGCCTTCTTTAGGTCTAGGAATTGGTGGGTTGGATGCCATGATTAATATGCCAGCCTTGATCTGGTTGTACAGCATGACTTGAAGTCTACTTCTTAAAGGAGTGGGAATTTTGGAAATGAGCCCCACTATGTCTAATGGGGATGCCTTGTCTGGGCCTTTTAAGAACTCCATGTAGAAATACCTGGTCACTGTTATCATTTCCTCTGTACAAGCTCTGTCATCCAGAGCAACAAGCACTGTTAACAGGGAACATTCCAAAACATCGTCAGGGAAATCTAGTATCCTCAAGGAGTCGATGGACACATTAAACACAGCAGACCACTGAACCAAGCAAGCAGCTAGCATGTAGGGTGCTAAAATCTGATTTACTAGTCGGCTCTTATTAGTGGATTTGAAGTCTGTCATGAAACATTTGGATTCTTCATATAGAGGCTGGAACACACTTTTATGTCTGAAAATGTGAGAATCAGGCAGATCATAATAGTTAAAAAAATAGACTATAGAACAAGTGACCATCAGAACGTGTGGGGTGGACAGCTATTATAGTATTTTTGTTCAACAATCTCTTAACTATCACGTGATTGCTTTTGGTATGCTGCCTCAGAGAAACTAGAAGTTCAACTGCAATGTCAGAAACATGCATTAACTCATGCATTATTTTGAACTTGCCTAGTTCTTCTAATAAAGCTAAAGTAAATTGAGTGCCCCCAACCATGTCTAATGCTGCATATATCAAGTCAATTGAATCCAAGCTGAAGCAAGTGTCTTCCAATCTTTCCCAATTAGCTTTATCCCGTACCAAAGCATTGATATCAGAATAGAATGTGGAAGTAGGACTAAAAGGCAGCTTTGTGTATTCCCTTCTTTCAGAATACCATTGTTCTTTCCTGTATTTCTTGGCATTAAAACCATCCAAAGCTAGCAGCATTTTGTCCTCTTGAGTTAAGTTGGATAACTCCACCCTATGCCATTTGTTGCGATTTGCTTTACGTTCAGCTAGCTTAAGAGACACATCATCAAACTGAGAGTAAGCTAGAAATGAATTTTGAGCTTCATCCTCTATAAAATCATTCTGGTGAGATTCTACATATGAAAACACCATCTTCCACACTTTAGCTATTGTAGGCGATGTTGGTTCACAATAAAAAGGAATGAATCCTATAACAGTTCCTTCTAAATATCTTGGAACAGTTAGAGGGAAATTCACCACTGGTTTTCTAGTCATTCGCGATCCTTTTCTCATCATGGAAATGTTCCAAAGCATCAAATGCTACTTTAATATCATCTAGAGACAGTTGATTCAGTTCTTCCACTCTGATTTTTGCACTTTCTGTACACCAGACTAAACTAGTGGATATGTAGTTTATGTTGATAGGGTTGGTGTTCAGTGCCCTAGTCACATCCTGTTGAGTCATGTGAGGTCTGCTCTCTGGGTACATGACTCCACATAAAGCATTCTTTATTTTTGATCTAATATCCACATCCAGATCCGAGTCAACTGGCCGGTCATATCCCATTGACTCTAATAAATTTTCAATGTGGTAACCTATAAAGAATCTTAAGGATATCTCAAAAACATCATTATCTGATAGAGGTACAGATGTGTTTATGTAGCATTTGCCTACCACAACAGTTAGAAATAAAATTTCTCTAAAATCAACACGCCTGTCTAGTGGCCCATTGTATTTTGCCACCTTTTCTTCATTCTTCATTCTTCTGAGATAAACCACGCTGTACTGATGCAGCAGTTGTGGCAACTTCTATGAAGACTGCTCTCTCAGGCATATTGAAATAAATGTCTGGAGTCAAATCATTAAAACGATCTTCTAGAGGTGTGAGAGCAACTCCCAGTTTGACATCGCTTTGGGCACCTCTTGATAAGTACTGACAGACTAATTCATGCCTTAGTTTCCAAGCACTGCTGAAGTCAATCACACTTCGGGCACACACAGCCTTCCTGCAGGGTCACTGCCGCCCTTTGTGGTTGGTGTGGTCTGCCTGATCATGGGACCGAGCCTTGTTCTTCTGGTCCCAAATGCATTGGCTGCCAGGGCGAGCGCCCAGTCTGGCATCGTGGCTGCCCCTCTTTCCAGCAGGGGAGGAGGGTCCAAAAGTTGATCGTCACAGAGAGGGTCTCTGCGGGTGAGGCCAAGCGGCGTCTCCGCGAAAGTATGCGGACCGCTTTGCCTGTGCCATTCGCTGCAGTTGCTGCAGCTGCTCTTGCCCGTCGCAGTGTGGGTGTGCAAGCCGGCGACGTGTCAGCCCAAACGACGGCGCTTCCCGTGGTGGCTCGCCCTGCTTCGAGGAAGCCAGCAGCCGCTCCTCGCTCCGCTGAGGGGAGGTTCAAGCGGGTACACGCAAAGGAGTGTTTTCTGAAGTTCAGTAGCTCTCCAGTCAGGGCGGCGTCGACCACCCTGAGACTTGGAGCGCGGCTGAGCGCTGCCAAGCGGGCGCTAGAAGCACCCGCCCCCACTGCCCCTTCTTCATCCCCTTCGCCCTCTGTGTCCTTGCCCGAGGACGTGGTGCGGGACGAGGCCGCGGATGAGGAATTTATCAAGGTGACGGCCTAGAAGCGGGGTGCGCCTCAGAAGGTAGCTGTAATGCCTCCAGCTGTGGCTTATTGTCTCCAATGGAACCTTAACGGTTTCCGTGCTCATCTCGAGGAACTGCAATCTTAATATCTGAATTTGGCCCTGCCATTGTGTGTCTCCAGGAGACTCATTTTCGTCCAGGTGAGTCGGTTATTCTAGACGGATACACGCCTTGCCGCACCGACATGCTTCCTGAGGGTCGTCGTGCACACGGTGGTGTTGCGGTCGGTGTTCGAGGTGCCATCCACTCAACACCATTCTTTCTCGCTACCCCCCTCCAAGCTGTCGCCGTGCGGGTCCATCTGCCACAGCCAATGTCTGTGTGCTGTGTCTGCATCACGGGGGAGGAGGGATTCTCTCTTGAGGACCTCCATTGTGTGTTCGAGCAGCTTCCGTCTCCTGTAGTTCTTTTGGGCGATTTTGATTCCTACCATCGTTTGTGGGGCTCCGTTCGTGCAGGGCCCCGGGGTCGAATTTTAGATCAATTCCGTGAGGCATCAGCTTTAGCGTTGCTGAATGATGGAACTCCCACATATTTCAGTCCGTCCTCTGGCACATACTCTGCGTTGGACTTGTCCTTTTGCAGTCCCAGCCTTGCTCCTACCACATCTTGGAGCGTTCATCCTGATCTCTGTGGGAGTGATCACTTCCCTCTCATTCTTACCTTCGAACATCTTCAGCAATCACGTGAACAACGCTCTTTGTCTACAGATACTCTACCAACGCCCTTGGCTTTTTTGGTGACAGCACCACTGGATGTTTCAAAGTTGTACATCTTGGCCCTTAACCCAGCAAATGCTACAATGACATGCCAAGTGTCTCGTCTTTTAACTTGCCAGGCACCTTTTTGTTGTGTGGTTGAATATTCAGATGGCCAGGTAATTCGCTGGTATCGATATTCAAGCAATGCAGGCTGTGCTATATCGTGATAGACATCTTCTGTCTGAATATCAAGGATAAAACTATCTGTGTCCATATACATCAGTCTTATACGATCACCATAAAAAAGGCTTCAGCACATCGTAATATAACTCCAGCATGTGTAATTTGGCAAATTCTAATATTACAGCCCCTACATAAATAGGCTTGTGAAACTCGATCTTTGTTTTATTCATGTTAAAAAGCGCCAGATTCTCGTCATAAATTCTTCCGTAATTGAAGTTGGGCTTTGCTACCAATTTTTTGCTCTGGCTGGGGCCAGTAACCAATTTGACAACAGTATGTTTTCTGACATTTTCTATGGTCTTACCATACACCGAATTGACCATCAATTTGAACAAGGTCTTATCAAATTGTGTTACCGCACGTGTTCGAAACTCGGTATTTGTATCAATATATGGCTTCAACCATCTTGAGTGCCTGAATCTTAAGACTTTGCCAACCTTGGTTACTTTAACACCATGGCGCATCAGGAACTGGCGGTTCTTGTAGTATATGCCGTATCAATCCCTAAGATTATAAAAAAGGTAAAGTGTTCCCCTGTGCATAGCACCACGCCATGAAGGCGTATAGGGGGTGTGGGGGTAACGCCCCACACTTTCTTGATCCGGTCGTGAGATTATATGTTTATTTTATTAAGTCTCTCTGAACGCTTCACGTTGACTCTTTTTGAATATGTAGCAGGCCATACCCCCCCAATCCTCATGGATTCTGTTTAGCACTTCCTTTATGTTCTCCAAAGGACAGACAGTTTTGTAAGATGTCATGAGTTTCAGCATAGATTTGTATGCATTTACATCCTGGATGCTTTGCATCCTTTTCTGCTGATGTTTTCTTTGGATCCATGTTACGAGAAGCCTTCAATGTGCATAGATCTTCCCATTTGACTGATCTAGAATACCTCTTTAATATTTGTTCTGCCACTTTTAGTTGCCACTGGTCCCCTAGCATGTTTCTTAGTCTGTCTTTGATTAGCACAACAGATTTTCTTAACCATGATTTAGACCACACATGTGGAGGCAAGTCTGTGCCCGGTGCTGGCAGATCTGGGTCATCTTCTCCATAATACACTTGTTCTAGTTCTGGATTTAAATTGAACAATTCCTTTAGGATCTTTTCCACTAATTGGAAATCAGTGTTCTCATATTGCTGAGCATTCTTGTTCTTGCTGTATACCATGTACATCAACTCTATCACAGTTTTTGAATTTGGCACTGGCCTATGTGTTATGATGTTTATTAAGTTATCCCAAGAATCTTCTGCAGCTTCTCTGTCAAGGCCTTCTTTAGGTCTAGGAATTGGTGGGTTGGATGCCATGATTAATATGCCAGCCTTGATCTGGTTGTACAGCATGACTTGAAGTCTACTTCTTAAAGGAGTGGGAATTTTGGAAATGAGCCCCACTATGTCTAATGGGGATGCCTTGTCTGGGCCTTTTAAGAACTCCATGTAGAAATACCTGGTCACTGTTATCATTTCCTCTGTACAAGCTCTGTCATCCAGAGCAACAAGCACTGTTAACAGGGAACATTCCAAAACATCGTCAGGGAAATCTAGTATCCTCAAGGAGTCGATGGACACATTAAACACAGCAGACCACTGAACCAAGCAAGCAGCTAGCATGTAGGGTGCTAAAATCTGATTTACTAGTCGGCTCTTATTAGTGGATTTGAAGTCTGTCATGAAACATTTGGATTCTTCATATAGAGGCTGGAACACACTTTTATGTCTGAAAATGTTAGAATCAGGCAGATCATAATAGTTAAAAAATAGACTATAGAACAAGTGACCATCAGAACGTGTGGGGTGGACAGCTATTATAGTATTTTTGTTCAACAATCTCTTAACTATCACGTGATTGCTTTTGGTATGCTGCCTCAGAGAAACTAGAAGTTCAACTGCAATGTCAGAAACATGCATTAACTCATGCATTATTTTGAACTTGCCTAGTTCTTCTAATAAAGCTAAAGTAAATTGAGTGCCCCCAACCATGTCTAATGCTGCATATATCAAGTCAATTGAATCCAAGCTGAAGCAAGTGTCTTCCAATCTTTCCCAATTAGCTTTATCCCGTACCAAAGCATTGATATCAGAATAGAATGTGGAAGTAGGACTAAAAGGCAGCTTTGTGTATTCCCTTCTTTCAGAATACCATTGTTCTTTCCTGTATTTCTTGGCATTAAAACCATCCAAAGCTAGCAGCATTTTGTCCTCTTGAGTTAAGTTGGATAACTCCACCCTATGCCATTTGTTGCGATTTGCTTTACGTTCAGCTAGCTTAAGAGACACATCATCAAACTGAGAGTAAGCTAGAAATGAATTTTGAGCTTCATCCTCTATAAAATCATTCTGGTGAGATTCTACATATGAAAACACCATCTTCCACACTTTAGCTATTGTAGGCGATGTTGGTTCACAATAAAAAGGAATGAATCCTATAACAGTTCCTTCTAAATATCTTGGAACAGTTAGAGGGAAATTCACCACTGGTTTTCTAGTCATTCGCGATCCTTTTCTCATCATGGAAATGTTCCAAAGCATCAAATGCTACTTTAATATCATCTAGAGACAGTTGATTCAGTTCTTCCACTCTGATTTTTGCACTTTCTGTACACCAGACTAAACTAGTGGATATGTAGTTTATGTTGAGAGGGTTGGTGTTCAGTGCCCTAGTCACATCCTGTTGAGTCATGTGAGGTCTGCTCTCTGGGTACATGACTCCACATAAAGCATTCTTTATTTTTGATCTAATATCCACATCCAGATCCGAGTCAACTGGCCGGTCATATCCCATTGACTCTAATAAATTTTCAATGTGGTAACCTATGAAGAATCTTAAGGATATCTCAAAAACATCATTATCTGATAGAGGTACAGATGTGTTTATGTAGCATTTGCCTACCACAACAGTTAGAAATAAAATTTCTCTAAAATCAACACGCCTGTCTAGTGGCCCATTGTATTTTGCCACCTTTTCTTCATTCTTCATTCTTCTGAGATAAACCACGCTGTACTGATGCAGCAGTTGTGGCAACTTCTATGAAGACTGCTCTCTCAGGCATATTGAAATAAATGTCTGGAGTCAAATCATTAAAACGATCTTCTAGAGGTGTGAGAGCAACTCCCAGTTTGACATCGCTTTGGGCACCTCCTGATAAGTACTGACAGACTAATTCATGCCTTAGTTTCCAAGCACTGCTGAAGTCAATCACACTTCGGGCACACACAGCCTTCCTGCAGGGTCACTGCCGCCCTTTGTGGTTGGTGTGGTCTGCCTGATCATGGGACCGAGCCTTGTTCTTCTGGTCCCAAATGCATTGGCTGCCAGGGCGAGCGCCCAGTCTGGCATCGTGGCTGCCCCTCTTTCCAGCAGGGGAGGAGGGTCCAAAAGTTGATCGTCACAGAGAGGGTCTCTGCGGGTGAGGGCAAGCGGCGTCTCCGCGAAAGTATGCGGACCGCTTTGCCTGTGCCATTCGCTGCAGTTGCTGCAGCTGCTCTTGCCCGTCGCAGTGTGGGTGTGCAAGCCGGCGACGTGTCAGCCCAAACGACGGCGCTTCCCGTGGTGGCTCGCCCTGCTTCGAGGAAGCCAGCAGCCGCTCCTCGCTCCGCTGAGGGGAGGTTCAAGCGGGTACACGCAAAGGAGTGTTTTCTGAAGTTCAGTAGCTCTCCAGTCAGGGCGGCGTCGACCACCCTGAGACTTGGAGCGCGGCTGAGCGCTGCCAAGCGGGCGCTAGAAGCACCCGCCCCCACTGCCCCTTCTTCATCCCCTTCGCCCTCTGTGTCCTTGCCCGAGGACGTGGTGCGGGACGAGGCCGCGGATGAGGAATTTATCAAGGTGACGGCCTAGAAGCGGGGTGCGCCTCAGAAGGTAGCTGTAATGCCTCCAGCTGTGGCTTATTGTCTCCAATGGAACCTTAACGGTTTCCGTGCTCATCTCGAGGAACTGCAATCTTAATATCTGAATTTGGCCCTGCCATTGTGTGTCTCCAGGAGACTCATTTTCGTCCAGGTGAGTCGGTTATTCTAGACGGATACACGCCTTGCCGCACCGACATGCTTCCTGAGGGTCGTCGTGCACACGGTGGTGTTGCGGTCGGTGTTCGAGGTGCCATCCACTCAACACCATTCTTTCTCGCTACCCCCCTCCAAGCTGTCGCCGTGCGGGTCCATCTGCCACAGCCAATGTCTGTGTGCTGTGTCTGCATCACGGGGGAGGAGCGATTCTCTCTTGAGGACCTCCATTGTGTGTTCGAGCAGCTTCCGTCTCCTGTAGTTCTTTTGGGCGATTTTGATTCCTACCATCGTTTGTGGGGCTCCGTTCGTGCAGGGCCCCGGGGTCGAATTTTAGATCAATTCCGTGAGGCATCAGCTTTAGCGTTGCTGAATGATGGAACTCCCACATATTTCAGTCCGTCCTCTGGCACATACTCTGCGTTGGACTTGTCCTTTTGCAGTCCCAGCCTTGCTCCTACCACATCTTGGAGCGTTCATCCTGATCTCTGTGGGAGTGATCACTTCCCTCTCATTCTTACCTTCGAACATCTTCAGCAATCACGTGAACAACGCTCTTTGTCTACAGATACTCTACCAACGCCCTTGGCTTTTTTGGTGACAGCACCACTGGATGTTTCAAAGTTGTACATCTTGGCCCTTAACCCAGCAAATGCTACAATGACATCGCCAAGTGTCTCGTCTTTTAACTTGCCAGGCACCTTTTTGTTGTGTGGTTGAATATTCAGATGGCCAGGTAATTCGCTGGTATCGATATTCAAGCAATGCAGGCTGTGCTATATCGTGATAGACATCTTCTGTCTGAATATCAAGGATAAAACTATCTGTGTCCATATACATCAGTCTTATACGATCACCATAAAAAAGGCTTCAGCACATCGTAATATAACTCCAGCATGTGTAATTTGGCAAATTCTAATATTACAGCCCCTACATAAATAGGCTTGTGAAACTCGATCTTTGTTTTATTCATGTTAAAAAGCGCCAGATTCTCGTCATAAATTCTTCTGTAATTGAAGTTGGGCTTTGCTACCAATTTTTTGCTCTGGCTGGGGCCAGTAACCAATTTGACAACAGTATGTTTTCTGACATTTTCTATGGTCTTACCATACACCGAATTGACCATCAATTTGAACAAGGTCTTATCAAATTGTGTTACCGCACGTGTTCGAAACTCGGTATTTGTATCAATATATGGCTTCAACCATCTTGAGTGCCTGAATCTTAAGACTTTGCCAACCTTGGTTACTTTAAGACCATGGCGCATCAGGAACTGGCGGTTCTTGTAGTATATGCCGTATCAATCCCTAAGATTATAAAAAAGGTAAAGTGTTCCCCTGTGCATAGCACCACGCCATGAAGGCGTATAGGGGGTGTGGGGGTAACGCCCCACACTTTCTTGATCCGGTCGTGAGATTATATGTTTATTTTATTAAGTCTCTCTGAACGCTTCACGTTGACTCTTTTTGAATATGTAGCAGGCCATACCCCCCCCAATCCTCATGGATTCTGTTTAGCACTTCCTTTATGTTCTCCAAAGGACAGACAGTTTTGTAAGATGTCATGAGTTTCAGCATAGATTTGTATGCATTTACATCCTGGATGCTTTGCATCCTTTTCTGCTGATGTTTTCTTTGGATCCATGTTACCAGAAGCCTTCAATGTGCATAGATCTTCCCATTTGACTGATCTAGAATACCTCTTTAATATTTGTTCTGCCACTTTTAGTTGCCACTGGTCCCCTAGCATGTTTCTTAGTCTGTCTTTGATTAGCACAACAGATTTTCTTAACCATGATTTAGACCACACATGTGGAGGCAAGTCTGTGCCCGGTGCTGGCAGATCTGGGTCATCTTCTCCATAATACACTTGTTCTAGTTCTGGATTTAAATTGAACAATTCCTTTAGGATCTTTTCCACTAATTGGAAATCAGTGTTCTCATATTGCTGAGCATTCTTGTTCTTGCTGTATACCATGTACATCAACTCTATCACAGTTTTTGAATTTGGCACTGGCCTATGTGTTATGATGTTTATTAAGTTATCCCAAGAATCTTCTGCAGCTTCTCTGTCAAGGCCTTCTTTAGGTCTAGGAATTGGTGGGTTGGATGCCATGATTAATATGCCAGCCTTGATCTGGTTGTACAGCATGACTTGAAGTCTACTTCTTAAAGGAGTGGGAATTTTGGAAATGAGCCCCACTATGTCTAATGGGGATGCCTTGTCTGGGCCTTTTAAGAACTCCATGTAGAAATACCTGGTCACTGTTATCATTTCCTCTGTACAAGCTCTGTCATCCAGAGCAACAAGCACTGTTAACAGGGAACATTCCAAAACATCGTCAGGGAAATCTAGTATCCTCAAGGAGTCGATGGACACATTAAACACAGCAGACCACTGAACCAAGCAAGCAGCTAGCATGTAGGGTGCTAAAATCTGATTTACTAGTCGGCTCTTATTAGTGGATTTGAAGTCTGTCATGAAACATTTGGATTCTTCATATAGAGGCTGGAACACACTTTTATGTCTGAAAATGTGAGAATCAGGCAGATCATAATAGTTAAAAAAATAGACTATAGAACAAGTGACCATCAGAACGTGTGGGGTGGACAGCTATTATAGTATTTTTGTTCAACAATCTCTTAACTATCACGCGATTGCTTTTGGTATGCTGCCTCAGAGAAACTAGAAGTTCAACTGCAATGTCAGAAACATGCATTAACTCATGCATTATTTTGAACTTGCCTAGTTCTTCTAATAAAGCTAAAGTAAATTGAGTGCCCCCAACCATGTCTAATGCTGCATATATCAAGTCAATTGAATCCAAGCTGAAGCAAGTGTCTTCCAATCTTTCCCAATTAGCTTTATCCCGTACCAAAGCATTGATATCAGAATAGAATGTGGAAGTAGGACTAAAAGGCAGCTTTGTGTATTCCCTTCTTTCAGAATACCATTGTTCTTTCCTGTATTTCTTGGCATTAAAACCATCCAAAGCTAGCAGCATTTTGTCCTCTTGAGTTAAGTTGGATAACTCCACCCTATGCCATTTGTTGCGATTTGCTTTACGTTCAGCTAGCTTAAGAGACACATCATCAAACTGAGAGTAAGCTAGAAATGAATTTTGAGCTTCATCCTCTATAAAATCATTCTGGTGAGATTCTACATATGAAAACACCATCTTCCACACTTTAGCTATTGTAGGCGATGTTGGTTCACAATAAAAAGGAATGAATCCTATAACAGTTCCTTCTAAATATCTTGGAACAGTTAGAGGGAAATTCACCACTGGTTTTCTAGTCATTCGCGATCCTTTTCTCATCATGGAAATGTTCCAAAGCATCAAATGCTACTTTAATATCATCTAGAGACAGTTGATTCAGTTCTTCCACTCTGATTTTTGCACTTTCTGTACACCAGACTAAACTAGTGGATATGTAGTTTATGTTGAGAGGGTTGGTGTTCAGTGCCCTAGTCACATCCTGTTGAGTCATGTGAGGTCTGCTCTCTGGGTACATGACTCCACATAAAGCATTCTTTATTTTTGATCTAATATCCACATCCAGATCCGAGTCAACTGACCGGTCATATCCCATTGACTCTAATAAATTTTCAATGTGGTAACCTATGAAGAATCTTAAGGATATCTCAAAAACATCATTATCTGATAGAGGTACAGATGTGTTTATGTAGCATTTGCCTACCACAACAGTTAGAAATAAAATTTCTCTAAAATCAACACGCCTGTCTAGTGGCCCATTGTATTTTGCCACCTTTTCTTCATTCTTCATTCTTCTGAGATAAACCACGCTGTACTGATGCAGCAGTTGTGGCAACTTCTATGAAGACTGCTCTCTCAGGCATATTGAAATAAATGTCTGGAGTCAAATCATTAAAACGATCTTCTAGAGGTGTGAGAGCAACTCCCAGTTTGACATCGCTTTGGGCACCTCCTGATAAGTACTGACAGACTAATTCATGCCTTAGTTTCCAAGCACTGCTGAAGTCAATCACTTCTTCTGTTTTACCCATAGTTGATCTTGAGGCCATTTCTTCATCCGGTGTGAAAGTCCATTTGACCTTATTGTTTTCTATAGAAACATTTATCATTTGCTTCAACTGGCCTATTCCAAAACTGGCACATTGGTATACACTAGCAGCATGAGGGACAGTTAAACCAACATGACCTTTTATGGGGTAAGTTTCATCTATCTGATTAGCCACTGGCGATTGTAAATAGGCCCCTGCAATTGAAGCCAAATGAGCAATTTTTCTGTTCTGGTCACAGCTGGCAGGGAGTGAAATGCCAAATCTTGACCTTTTCTGTTGAGTTGTATGGATTCTGTGTCCAGCACCCTCTTATCACCAACCTATGCACACTTTTACAATAGGGGTGTAAGGGGTTCTCCTTCCACGTAGGCGCCCAAAAGTCAACCTCACTTCCACGTAGTGCACCCTGGAGTAAAGACTAACGAGGCTCTGGCGACTGGCCCCATGGCCAGTATAATTTTGTTTGTATTGTCCTGTTCTTTTGTCCTTATGTGTGCTGAGTTCCCCTTTACAGCCTCAGCTTTTAACGGAAGTCAGAACATATTCCCCAAGGCGAGCGCAGCGTTCCAGCCCGCTTCAATTGGTGGAAGGGACAAGTGGCGTGCCACGTTGTCTTGTGATTGGTGTAGTGCGGAGGACCGACAGTGGCGATGATTCTGCGGCAGCCAGGAGGCATGGAGCTGCTGCATTGGAGGACTTGTCACCGTTTCTGATCGAGAAACGGCTGGACTGCGCCGCTGGTTCAGATGTGCCAGAAGTGGGAAAGCTGCGAAACGGGAGTCTACTGGTCCAGACCGGCACGGATCGCCAGACTGACAACCTTTTAAAGCTAGGATCTTTGGGCGACTTCCCTGTTAATGTTGAGCCTCACCGTCGGCTTGGCAGTGGTAGAGGTGTGGTTCGCCACTGGGATCTGCTAGGTGCTGGGGAGGGGGAGATTCTTGAGGCGCTCTCAGACCGGCGTGTGGCCGCAGTGCAACGAGTGGGGACTCGTAGGTCCGGAGAACTGGTGCCGGCTGCTTCGCTCATGGTGGCGTTTCAGGCGACCGCTCTCCCAGACAGGGTGCGGGCCGGATATTTGGGACTCGGGGTCCGTCCGTACATTCCTAGCCCGATGCGTTGTTTCGGGTGCCAGCACTTTGGGCACACACAGCCTTCCTGCAGGGTCACTGCCGCCCTTTGTGGTTGGTGTGGTCTGCCTGATCATGGGACCGAGCCTTGTTCTTCTGGTCCCAAATGCATTGGCTGCCAGGGCGAGCGCCCAGTCTGGCATCGTGGCTGCCCCTCTTTCCAGCAGGGGAGGAGGGTCCAAAAGTTGATCGTCACAGAGAGGGTCTCTGCGGGTGAGGCCAAGCGGCGTCTCCGCGAAAGTATGCGGACCGCTTTGCCTGTGCCATTCGCTGCAGTTGCTGCAGCTGCTCTTGCCCGTCGCAGTGTGGGTGTGCAAGCCGGCGACGTGTCAGCCCAAACGACGGCGCTTCCCGTGGTGGCTCGCCCTGCTTCGAGGAAGCCAGCAGCCGCTCCTCGCTCCGCTGAGGGGAGGTTCAAGCGGGTACACGCAAAGGAGTGTTTTCTGAAGTTCAGTAGCTCTCCAGTCAGGGCGGCGTCGACCACCCTGAGACTTGGAGCGCGGCTGAGCGCTGCCAAGCGGGCGCTAGAAGCACCCGCCCCCACTGCCCCTTCTTCATCCCCTTCGCCCTCTGTGTCCTTGCCCGAGGACGTGGTGCGGGACGAGGCCGCGGATGAGGAATTTATCAAGGTGACGGCCTAGAAGCGGGGTGCGCCTCAGAAGGTAGCTGTAATGCCTCCAGCTGTGGCTTATTGTCTCCAATGGAACCTTAACGGTTTCCGTGCTCATCTCGAGGAACTGCAATCTTAATATCTGAATTTGGCCCTGCCATTGTGTGTCTCCAGGAGACTCATTTTCGTCCAGGTGAGTCGGTTATTCTAGACGGATACACGCCTTGCCGCACCGACATGCTTCCTGAGGGTCGTCGTGCACACGGTGGTGTTGCGGTCGGTGTTCGAGGTGCCATCCACTCAACACCATTCTTTCTCGCTACCCCCCTCCAAGCTGTCGCCGTGCGGGTCCATCTGCCACAGCCAATGTCTGTGTGCTGTGTCTGCATCACGGGGGAGGAGCGATTCTCTCTTGAGGACCTCCATTGTGTGTTCGAGCAGCTTCCGTCTCCTGTAGTTCTTTTGGGCGATTTTGATTCCTACCATCGTTTGTGGGGCTCCGTTCGTGCAGGGCCCCGGGGTCGAATTTTAGATCAATTCCGTGAGGCATCAGCTTTAGCGTTGCTGAATGATGGAACTCCCACATATTTCAGTCCGTCCTCTGGCACATACTCTGCGTTGGACTTGTCCTTTTGCAGTCCCAGCCTTGCTCCTACCACATCTTGGAGCGTTCATCCTGATCTCTGTGGGAGTGATCACTTCCCTCTCATTCTTACCTTCGAACATCTTCAGCAATCACGTGAACAACGCTCTTTGTCTACAGATACTCTACCAACGCCCTTGGCTTTTTTGGTGACAGCACCACTGGATGTTTCAAAGTTGTACATCTTGGCCCTTAACCCAGCAAATGCTACAATGACATCGCCAAGTGTCTCGTCTTTTAACTTGCCAGGCACCTTTTTGTTGTGTGGTTGAATATTCAGATGGCCAGGTAATTCGCTGGTATCGATATTCAAGCAATGCAGGCTGTGCTATATCGTGATAGACATCTTCTGTCTGAATATCAAGGATAAAACTATCTGTGTCCATATACATCAGTCTTATACGATCACCATAAAAAAGGCTTCAGCACATCGTAATATAACTCCAGCATGTGTAATTTGGCAAATTCTAATATTACAGCCCCTACATAAATAGGCTTGTGAAACTCGATCTTTGTTTTATTCATGTTAAAAAGCGCCAGATTCTCGTCATAAATTCTTCTGTAATTGAAGTTGGGCTTTGCTACCAATTTTTTGCTCTGCCTGGGGCCAGTAACCAATTTGACAACAGTATGTTTTCTGACATTTTCTATGGTCTTACCATACACCGAATTGACCATCAATTTGAACAAGGTCTTATCAAATTGTGTTACCGCACGTGTTCGAAACTCGGTATTTGTATCAATATATGGCTTCAACCATCTTGAGTGCCTGAATCTTAAGACTTTGCCAACCTTGGTTACTTTAACACCATGGCGCATCAGGAACTGGCGGTTCTTGTAGTATATGCCGTATCAATCCCTAAGATTATAAAAAAGGTAAAGTGTTCCCCTGTGCATAGCACCACGCCATGAAGGCGTATAGGGGGTGTGGGGGTAACGCCCCACACTTTGTTGATCCGGTCGTGAGATTATATGTTTATTTTATTAAGTCTCTCTGAACGCTTCACGTTGACTCTTTTTGAATATGTAGCAGGCCATACCCCCCCCAATCCTCATGGATTCTGTTTAGCACTTCCTTTATGTTCTCCAAAGGACAGACAGTTTTGTAAGATGTCATGAGTTTCAGCATAGATTTGTATGCATTTACATCCTGGATGCTTTGCATCCTTTTCTGCTGATGTTTTCTTTGGATCCATGTTACCAGAAGCCTTCAATGTGCATAGATCTTCCCATTTGACTGATCTAGAATACCTCTTTAATATTTGTTCTGCCACTTTTAGTTGCCACTGGTCCCCTAGCATGTTTCTTAGTCTGTCTTTGATTAGCACAACAGATTTTCTTAACCATGATTTAGACCACACATGTGGAGGCAAGTCTGTGCCCGGTGCTGGCAGATCTGGGTCATCTTCTCCATAATACACTTGTTCTAGTTCTGGATTTAAATTGAACAATTCCTTTAGGATCTTTTCCACTAATTGGAAATCAGTGTTCTCATATTGCTGAGCATTCTTGTTCTTGCTGTATACCATGTACATCAACTCTATCACAGTTTTTGAATTTGGCACTGGCCTATGTGTTATGATGTTTATTAAGTTATCCCAAGAATCTTCTGCAGCTTCTCTGTCAAGGCCTTCTTTAGGTCTAGGAATTGGTGGGTTGGATGCCATGATTAATATGCCAGCCTTGATCTGGTTGTACAGCATGACTTGAAGTCTACTTCTTAAAGGAGTGGGAATTTTGGAAATGAGCCCCACTATGTCTAATGGGGATGCCTTGTCTGGGCCTTTTAAGAACTCCATGTAGAAATACCTGGTCACTGTTATCATTTCCTCTGTACAAGCTCTGTCATCCAGAGCAACAAGCACTGTTAACAGGGAACATTCCAAAACATCGTCAGGGAAATCTAGTATCCTCAAGGAGTCGATGGACACATTAAACACAGCAGACCACTGAACCAAGCAAGCAGCTAGCATGTAGGGTGCTAAAATCTGATTTACTAGTCGGCTCTTATTAGTGGATTTGAAGTCTGTCATGAAACATTTGGATTCTTCATATAGAGGCTGGAACACACTTTTATGTCTGAAAATGTGAGAATCAGGCAGATCATAATAGTTAAAAAAATAGACTATAGAACAAGTGACCATCAGAACGTGTGGGGTGGACAGCTATTATAGTATTTTTGTTCAACAATCTCTTAACTATCACGCGATTGCTTTTGGTATGCTGCCTCAGAGAAACTAGAAGTTCAACTGCAATGTCAGAAACATGCATTAACTCATGCATTATTTTGAACTTGCCTAGTTCTTCTAATAAAGCTAAAGTAAATTGAGTGCCCCCAACCATGTCTAATGCTGCATATATCAAGTCAATTGAATCCAAGCTGAAGCAAGTGTCTTCCAATCTTTCCCAATTAGCTTTATCCCGTACCAAAGCATTGATATCAGAATAGAATGTGGAAGTAGGACTAAAAGGCAGCTTTGTGTATTCCCTTCTTTCAGAATACCATTGTTCTTTCCTGTATTTCTTGGCATTAAAACCATCCAAAGCTAGCAGCATTTTGTCCTCTTGAGTTAAGTTGGATAACTCCACCCTATGCCATTTGTTGCGATTTGCTTTACGTTCAGCTAGCTTAAGAGACACATCATCAAACTGAGAGTAAGCTAGAAATGAATTTTGAGCTTCATCCTCTATAAAATCATTCTGGTGAGATTCTACATATGAAAACACCATCTTCCACACTTTAGCTGGGGTGTAAGGGGTGATCTTTCACGTAGTACACCCAAATGTCAACCTCACTTCCACGTTAGTACACCCTGGACTGAAGACTAACGAGGCTCTGGCGACTGGCCCCATGGCCAGTATAATTTTGTTTGTGTTGTCCTGTGTTTTGTCCTTATTTGTGCTGGGTGTTCTTTGCAGCCTCAGCTTTTAACGAAAGTCAGAACATTTTAATATTTTATGATTTTAATTAAGCAACGTTAGAGTTGTAATGTGTAAAGGTAAGGGGCTGGACCCCGTATAGTGTGACGGGTGCAAAATAGCCTTAGTGCTGACGCACCCAAAATTTTAAAATCAAATTCAAATTCAAATCCACACTTTAGCTATTGTAGGCGATGTTGGTTCACAATAAAAAGGAATGAATCCTATAACAGTTCCTTCTAAATATCTTGGAACAGTTAGAGGGAAATTCACCACTGGTTTTCTAGTCATTCGCGATCCTTTTCTCATCATGGAAATGTTCCAAAGCATCAAATGCTACTTTAATATCATCTAGAGACAGTTGATTCAGTTCTTCCACTCTGATTTTTGCACTTTCTGTACACCAGACTAAACTAGTGGATATGTAGTTTATGTTGAGAGGGTTGGTGTTCAGTGCCCTAGTCACATCCTGTTGAGTCATGTGAGGTCTGCTCTCTGGGTACATGACTCCACATAAAGCATTCTTTATTTTTGATCTAATATCCACATCCAGATCCGAGTCAACTGGCCGGTCATATCCCATTGACTCTAATAAATTTTCAATGTGGTAACCTATGAAGAATCTTAAGGATATCTCAAAAACATCATTATCTGATAGAGGTACAGATGTGTTTATGTAGCATTTGCCTACCACAACAGTTAGAAATAAAATTTCTCTAAAATCAACACGCCTGTCTAGTGGCCCATTGTATTTTGCCACCTTTTCTTCATTCTTCTGAGATAAACCACGCTGTACTGATGCAGCAGTTGTGGCAACTTCTATGAAGACTGCTCTCTCAGGCATATTGAAATAAATGTCTGGAGTCAAATCATTAAAACGATCTTCTAGAGGTGTGAGAGCAACTCCCAGTTTGACATCGCTTTGGGCACCTCCTGATAAGTACTGACAGTCTAATTCATGCCTTACTTTCCAAGCACTGCTGAAGTCAATCACTTCTTCTGTTTTACCCATAGTTGATCTTGAGGCCATTTCTTCATCCGGTGTGAAAGTCCATTTGACCTTATTGTTTTCTATAGAAACATTTATCATTTGCTTCAACTGGCCTATTCCAAAACTGGCACATTGGTATACACTAGCAGCATGAGGGACAGTTAAACCAACATGACCTTTTATGGGGTAAGTTTCATCTATCTGATTAGCCACTGTCGATTGTAAATAGGCCCCTGCAATTGAAGCCAAATGAGCAATTTTTCTGTTCTGGTCACAGCTGGCAGGGAGTGAAATGCCAAATCTTGACCTTTTCTGTTGAGTTGTATGGATTCTGTGTCCAGCACCCTCTTATCACCAACCTATGCACACTTTTACAATAGGGGTGTAAGGGGTTCTCCTTCCACGTAGGCGCCCAATAGTCAACCTCACTTCCACGTAGTGCACCCTGGAGTAAAGACTAACGAGGCTCTGGCGACTGGCCCCATGGCCAGTATAATTTTGTTTGTATTGTCCTGTTCTTTTGTCCTTATGTGTGCTGAGTTCCCCTTTACAGCCTCAGCTTTTAACGGAAGTCAGAACATTTTCCCCAAGGCGAGCGCAGCGTTCCAGCCCGCTTCAATTGGTGGAAGGGACAAGTGGCGTGCCACGTTGTCTTGTGATTGGTGTAGTGCGGAGGACCGACAGTGGCGATGATTCTGCGGCAGCCAGGAGGCATGGAGCTGCTGCATTGGAGGACTTGTCACCGTTTCTGATCGAGAAACGGCTGGACTGCGCCGCTGGTTCAGATGTGCCAGAAGTGGGAAAGCTGCGAAACGGGAGTCTACTGGTCCAGACCGGCACGGATCGCCAGACTGACAACCTTTTAAAGCTAGGATCTTTGGGCGACTTCCCTGTTAATGTTGAGCCTCACCGTCGGCTTGGCAGTGGTAGAGGTGTGGTTCGCCACTGGGATCTGCTAGGTGCTGGGGAGGGGGAGATTCTTGAGGCGCTCTCAGACCGGCGTGTGGCCGCAGTGCAACGAGTGGGGACTCGTAGGTCCGGAGAACTGGTGCCGGCTGCTTCGCTCATGGTGGCGTTTCAGGCGACCGCTCTCCCAGACAGGGTGCGGGCCGGATATTTGGGACTCGGGGTCCGTCCGTACATTCCTAGCCCGATGCGTTGTTTCGGGTGCCAGCACTTTGGGCACACACAGCCTTCCTGCAGGGTCACTGCCGCCCTTTGTGGTTGGTGTGGTCTGCCTGATCATGGGACCGAGCCTTGTTCTTCTGGTCCCAAATGCATTGGCTGCCAGGGCGAGCGCCCAGTCTGGCATCGTGGCTGCCCCTCTTTCCAGCAGGGGAGGAGGGTCCAAAAGTTGATCGTCACAGAGAGGGTCTCTGCGGGTGAGGCCAAGCGGCGTCTCCGCGAAAGTATGCGGACCGCTTTGCCTGTGCCATTCGCTGCAGTTGCTGCAGCTGCTCTTGCCCGTCGCAGTGTGGGTGTGCAAGCCGGCGACGTGTCAGCCCAAACGACGGCGCTTCCCGTGGTGGCTCGCCCTGCTTCGAGGAAGCCAGCAGCCGCTCCTCGCTCCGCTGAGGGGAGGTTCAAGCGGGTACACGCAAAGGAGTGTTTTCTGAAGTTCAGTAGCTCTCCAGTCAGGGCGGCGTCGACCACCCTGAGACTTGGAGCGCGGCTGAGCGCTGCCAAGCGGGCGCTAGAAGCACCCGCCCCCACTGCCCCTTCTTCATCCCCTTCGCCCTCTGTGTCCTTGCCCGAGGACGTGGTGCGGGACGAGGCCGCGGATGAGGAATTTATCAAGGTGACGGCCTAGAAGCGGGGTGCGCCTCAGAAGGTAGCTGTAATGCCTCCAGCTGTGGCTTATTGTCTCCAATGGAACCTTAACGGTTTCCGTGCTCATCTCGAGGAACTGCAATCTTAATATCTGAATTTGGCCCTGCCATTGTGTGTCTCCAGGAGACTCATTTTCGTCCAGGTGAGTCGGTTATTCTAGACGGATACACGCCTTGCCGCACCGACATGCTTCCTGAGGGTCGTCGTGCACACGGTGGTGTTGCGGTCGGTGTTCGAGGTGCCATCCACTCAACACCATTCTTTCTCGCTACCCCCCTCCAAGCTGTCGCCGTGCGGGTCCATCTGCCACAGCCAATGTCTGTGTGCTGTGTCTGCATCACGGGGGAGGAGCGATTCTCTCTTGAGGACCTCCATTGTGTGTTCGAGCAGCTTCCGTCTCCTGTAGTTCTTTTGGGCGATTTTGATTCCTACCATCGTTTGTGGGGCTCCGTTCGTGCAGGGCCCCGGGGTCGAATTTTAGATCAATTCCGTGAGGCATCAGCTTTAGCGTTGCTGAATGATGGAACTCCCACATATTTCAGTCCGTCCTCTGGCACATACTCTGCGTTGGACTTGTCCTTTTGCAGTCCCAGCCTTGCTCCTACCACATCTTGGAGCGTTCATCCTGATCTCTGTGGGAGTGATCACTTCCCTCTCATTCTTACCTTCGAACATCTTCAGCAATCACGTGAACAACGCTCTTTGTCTACAGATACTCTACCAACGCCCTTGGCTTTTTTGGTGACAGCACCACTGGATGTTTCAAAGTTGTACATCTTGGCCCTTAACCCAGCAAATGCTACAATGACATCGCCAAGTGTCTCGTCTTTTAACTTGCCAGGCACCTTTTTGTTGTGTGTTTGAATATTCAGATGGCCAGGTAATTCGCTGGTATCGATATTCAAGCAATGCAGGCTGTGCTATATCGTGATAGACATCTTCTGTCTGAATATCAAGGATAAAACTATCTGTGTCCATATACATCAGTCTTATACGATCACCATAAAAAAGGCTTCAGCACATCGTAATATAACTCCAGCATGTGTAATTTGGCAAATTCTAATATTACAGCCCCTACATAAATAGGCTTGTGAAACTCGATCTTTGTTTTATTCATGTTAAAAAGCGCCAGATTCTCGTCATAAATTCTTCTGTAATTGAAGTTGGGCTTTGCTACCAATTTTTTGCTCTGCCTGGGGCCAGTAACCAATTTGACAACAGTATGTTTTCTGACATTTTCTATGGTCTTACCATACACCGAATTGACCATCAATTTGAACAAGGTCTTATCAAATTGTGTTACCGCACGTGTTCGAAACTCGGTATTTGTATCAATATATGGCTTCAACCATCTTGAGTGCCTGAATCTTAAGACTTTGCCAACCTTGGTTACTTTAACACCATGGCGCATCAGGAACTGGCGGTTCTTGTAGTATATGCCGTATCAATCCCTAAGATTATAAAAAAGGTAAAGTGTTCCCCTGTGCATAGCACCACGCCATGAAGGCGTATAGGGGGTGTGGGGGTAACGCCCCACACTTTCTTGATCCGGTCGTGAGATTATATGTTTATTTTATTAAGTCTCTCTGAACGCTTCACGTTGACTCTTTTTGAATATGTAGCAGGCCATACCCCCCCAATCCTCATGGATTCTGTTTAGCACTTCCTTTATGTTCTCCAAAGGACAGACAGTTTTGTAAGATGTCATGAGTTTCAGCATAGATTTGTATGCATTTACATCCTGGATGCTTTGCATCCTTTTCTGCTGATGTTTTCTTTGGATCCATGTTACCAGAAGCCTTCAATGTGCATAGATCTTCCCATTTGACTGATCTAGAATACCTCTTTAATATTTGTTCTGCCACTTTTAGTTGCCACTGGTCCCCTAGCATGTTTCTTAGTCTGTCTTTGATTAGCACAACAGATTTTCTTAACCATGATTTAGACCACACATGTGGAGGCAAGTCTGTGCCCGGTGCTGGCAGATCTGGGTCATCTTCTCCATAATACACTTGTTCTAGTTCTGGATTTAAATTGAACAATTCCTTTAGGATCTTTTCCACTAATTGGAAATCAGTGTTCTCATATTGCTGAGCATTCTTGTTCTTGCTGTATACCATGTACATCAACTCTATCACAGTTTTTGAATTTGGCACTGGCCTATGTGTTATGATGTTTATTAAGTTATCCCAAGAATCTTCTGCAGCTTCTCTGTCAAGGCCTTCTTTAGGTCTAGGAATTGGTGGGTTGGATGCCATGATTAATATGCCAGCCTTGATCTGGTTGTACAGCATGACTTGAAGTCTACTTCTTAAAGGAGTGGGAATTTTGGAAATGAGCCCCACTATGTCTAATGGGGATGCCTTGTCTGGGCCTTTTAAGAACTCCATGTAGAAATACCTGGTCACTGTTATCATTTCCTCTGTACAAGCTCTGTCATCCAGAGCAACAAGCACTGTTAACAGGGAACATTCCAAAACATCGTCAGGGAAATCTAGTATCCTCAAGGAGTCGATGGACACATTAAACACAGCAGACCACTGAACCAAGCAAGCAGCTAGCATGTAGGGTGCTAAAATCTGATTTACTAGTCGGCTCTTATTAGTGGATTTGAAGTCTGTCATGAAACATTTGGATTCTTCATATAGAGGCTGGAACACACTTTTATGTCTGAAAATGTGAGAATCAGGCAGATCATAATAGTTAAAAAAATAGACTATAGAACAAGTGACCATCAGAACGTGTGGGGTGGACAGCTATTATAGTATTTTTGTTCAACAATCTCTTAACTATCACGTGATTGCTTTTGGTATGCTGCCTCAGAGAAACTAGAAGTTCAACTGCAATGTCAGAAACATGCATTAACTCATGCATTATTTTGAACTTGCCTAGTTCTTCTAATAAAGCTAAAGTAAATTGAGTGCCCCCAACCATGTCTAATGCTGCATATATCAAGTCAATTGAATCCAAGCTGAAGCAAGTGTCTTCCAATCTTTCCCAATTAGCTTTATCCCGTACCAAAGCATTGATATCAGAATAGAATGTGGAAGTAGGACTAAAAGGCAGCTTTGTGTATTCCCTTCTTTCAGAATACCATTGTTCTTTCCTGTATTTCTTGGCATTAAAACCATCCAAAGCTAGCAGCATTTTGTCCTCTTGAGTTAAGTTGGATAACTCCACCCTATGCCATTTGTTGCGATTTGCTTTACGTTCAGCTAGCTTAAGAGACACATCATCAAACTCAGAGTAAGCTAGAAATGAATTTTGAGCTTCATCCTCTATAAAATCATTCTGGTGAGATTCTACATATGAAAACACCATCTTCCACACTTTAGCTATTGTAGGCGATGTTGGTTCACAATAAAAAGGAATGAATCCTATATCAGTTCCTTCTAAATATCTTGGAACAGTTAGAGGGAAATTCACCACTGGTTTTCTAGTCATTCGCGATCCTATTCTCATCATGGAATGTTCCAAAGCATCAAATGCTACTTTAATATCATCTAGAGACAGTTGATTCAGTTCTTCCACTCTGATTTTTGCACTTTGTATACACCAGACTAAACTAGTGGATATGTAGTTTATGTTGAGAGGGTTGGTGTTCAGTGCCCTAGTCACATACTGTTGAGTCATGTGAGGTCTGCTCTCTGGGTACATGACTCCACATAAAGCATTCTTTATTTTTGATCTAATATCCACATCCAGATCAGAGTCAACTGGCCGGTCATATCCCATTGACTCAAATAAATTTTCAATGTGGTAACCTATGAAGAATCTTAAGGATATCTCAAAAACATCATTATCTGATAGAGGTACAGATGTGTTTATGTAGCATTTGCCTACCACAACAGTTAGAAATAAAATTTCTCTAAAATCAACACGCCTGTCTAGTGGCCCATTGTATTTTGCCACCTTTTCTTCATTCTTCATTCTTCTGAGATAAACCACGCTGTACTGATGCAGCAGTTGTGGCAACTTCTATGAAGACTGCTCTCTCAGGCATATTGAAATAAATGTCTGGAGTCAAATCATTAAAACGATCGTCTAGAGGTGTGAGAGCAACTCCCAGTTTGACATCGCTTTGGGCACCTCCTGATAAGTACTGACAGACTAATTCATGCCTTAGTTTCCAAGCACTGCTGAAGTCAATCACTTCTTCTGTTTTACCCATAGTTGATCTTGAGGCCATTTCTTCATCCGGTGTGAAAGTCCATTTGACCTTATTGTTTTCTATAGAAACATTTATCATTTGCTTCAACTGGCCTATTCCAAAACTGGCACATTGGTATACACTAGCAGCATGAGGGACAGTTAAACCAACATGACCTTTTATGGGGTAAGTTTCATCTATCTGATTAGCCACTGGCGATTGTAAATACGCCCCTGCAATTGAAGCCAAATGAGCAATTTTTCTGTTCTGGTCACAGCTGGCAGGGAGTGAAATGCCAAATCTTGACCTTTTCTGTTGAGTTGTATGGATTCTGTGTCCAACACCCTCTTATCACCAACCTATGCACACTTTTACAATAGGGGTGTAAGGGGTACCTTCCACGTAGGCGCCCAAAAGTCAACCTCACTTCCACGTAGTGCACCCTGGAGTAAAGACTAACGAGGCTCTGGCGACTGGCCCCATTGCCAGTATAATTTTGTTTGTATTGTCCTGTTCTTTTGTCCTTATGTGTGCTGAGTTCCCCTTTACAGCCTCAGCTTTTAACGGAAGTCAGAACATTTTAATATTTTATGATTTTAGTTCTGCAACGTTAGAGTTGTGATTTGTAACGATAAGGGGCTGGACCCCGTATAATGTGACGGGTGCAAAATAGCCTTAGTGCTGACGCACCCACAATTTTAAATTCAAATTCAATTCTGATGTTTCTGACGATGTTCCGACACTGGGATAGGATTTCCGTTGCTGCTACGCTGGTCCCAATTGGTGGTAGATAATAGGAACGGGGGCGGAGACGATCAAAAAGGGGATAGGTCGTTCTGATTGCCGTGATTATCGAAGATGCATAACAGCAGCAGGGGCGTCTTGAGGTGAAAATCCCTGGCGATTTCAGCTCTCACACCAGTGACATACACTGCTGAAATCCAAAGGAGGCTTTTGAGCTCCAAAGCCTTCAGAAATGTGTTCTTCTTCCGGCCTCAAAAAAAGTCGCTGGACTACTTTCGAAATTCCTTGAACTCCTGGAATTTCCGAACAGGGTAGGAAACAGGTAGGACATTGGAAAGACTACATTGCTCTCAGTCAGTCAATATTTAAAATATATAAAATATGTGTAAAGTAATCGTCTTTTATAGGCAAGTGAAAATCATGAGTAGAGATAAATAAACTAAAAAAAAATAAACTGCCCAATAAGTGATATAAATTATAAAACAAAATTTGAATGAAGGCAAAATAAATAAAATAAAAGGCGGAAAATGTCATTTGACGCCTTAACACTGGAACACAATTAAATTGAAAATATGACCATCAAAAGTAATATATGTATATATTGACTAAATTATATATAAGGGATATTTTCCCGTATACATAGAAGGGTGCGAAATGGCCTTAAGTGCCGATGCACCCAGAAATTTTAACTCAATTCCAATTCCAATTAATTCTATAAAAAGAGGTATAAGCTTGTCATAGTGTCCTAGAACCTCAATATATAAACAGTCACCGGCAGAGACAGTATATACAGTGCCAGAAACCATGTTTGAGTGCTTAATTCTGTAAATATTTCTGCCTACTGAAACCTTGACATCGCCCTCGGGGGTTGTAATAAATTGTAATTGACCACCTACAGGTAACTGGTAGTGTTTTAAGTTATTGTTAAATATGTACAATGTTTACCTGTATTAACATCAACATCTGTAAGTATGCTATTCAGATGAATAATTAACAAACCACTTAGTTTAGATAGCATAGACTGTATATCAGGAGTGGGTGCTGGTGTTGGCAGGTCCATAATAGCCTGTTTTTTTGAACCCAAATAAGTTCATTGGCATGTTTATTTATTGCAAGGGATGTTCTGTGATTGGGCATTGATTGCCACTTATCAAATCGCAATGACTCCATGATAGAGTATGTATACCACATGATAAAACACATCTCTTATCGTCATGTGGGTCCAGAGCAACTTTTCTTACAATATTTGTAGTCAACAAGCGATCCGCACTCTGGATTCTACATTCTGATGTTCTGATTGTACTACATGATTTGAGACAATCTTCGTAATCTTCAAATTTGAGCTCTTTGTCTACAGTTACTCTACCAACGCCCTTGGCTTTTTTGGTGACAGCACCACTGGATGTTTCAAAGTTGTACATCTTGGCCCTTAACCCAGCAAATGCTACAATGACATCGCCAAGTGTCTCGTCTTTTAACTTGCCAGGCACCTTTTTGTTGTGTGGTTGAATATTCAGATGGCCAGGTAATTCGCTGGTATCGATATTCAAGCAATGCAGGCTGTGCTATATCGTGATAGACATCTTCTGTCTGAATATCAAGGATAAAACTATCTGTGTCCATATACATCAGTCTTATACGATCACCATAAAAAGGCTTCAGCACATCGTAATATAACTCCAGCATGTGTAATTTGGCCAATTCTAATATTACAGCCTCTACATAAATAGGCTTATCAAACTTGATCTTTGTTTTATTCATGTTAAAAAGCGCCAGATTCTCGTCATAAATTCTTCTGTAATTGAAGTTGGGCTTTGCTACCAATTTTTTGCTCTGCCTGGGGCCAGTAACCAATTTGACAACAGTATGTTTTCTGACATTTTCTATGGTCTTACCATACACCGAATTGACCATCAATTTGAACAAGGTCTTATCAAATTGTGTTACCGCACGTGTTCGAAACTCGGTATTTGTATCAATATATGGCTTCAACCATCTTGAGTGCCTGAATCTTAAGACTTTGCCAACGTTGGTTACTTTAAGACCATGGCGCATCAGGAACTGGCGGTTCTTGTAGTATATGCCGTATCAATCCCTAAGATTATATGTTTATTTTATTAAGTCTCTCTGAACGCTTCACGTTGACTCTTTTTGAATATGTAGCAGGCCATACCCCCCCCCCCCAATCCTCATGGATTCAGTTTAGCACTTCCTTTATGTTCTCCAAAGGACAGACAGTTTTGTAAGATGTCATGAGTTTCAGCATGGATTTGTATGCATTAACATCCTGGATGCTTTGCATCCTTTTCTGCTGATGTTTTCTTTGGATCCATGTTACCAGAAGCCTTAAATGTGCATAGATCTTCCCATTTGACTGATCTAGAATACCTCTTTAATATTTGTTCTGTCACTTTTAGTTGCCACTGGTCCCCTAGCATGTTTCTTAGTCTGTCTTTGATTAGCACAACAGATTTTCTTAACCATGATTTAGACCACACATGTGGAGGCAAGTCTGTGCCCGGTGATGGCAGATCTGGGTCATCTTCTCCATAATACACTTGTTCTAGTTCTGGATTTAAATTGAACAATTCCTTTAGGATCTTTTCCACTAATGGAAATCAGTGTTCTCATATTGCTGAGCATTCTTGTTCTTGCTGTATACCATGTACATCAACTCTATCACAGTTTTTGAATTTGGCACTGGCCTATGTGTTATGATGTTTATTAAGTTATCCCAAGAATCTTCTGCAGCTTCTCTGTCAAGGCCTTCTTTAGGTCTAGGAATTGGTGGGTTGGATGCCATGATTAATATGCCAGCCTTGATCTGGTTGTACAGCATGACTTGAAGTCTACTTCTTAAAGGAGTGGGAATTTTGGAAATGAGCCCCACTATGTCTAATGGGGATGCCTTGTCTGGGCCTTTTAAGAACTCCATGTAGAAATACCTGGTCACTGTTATCATTTCCTCTGTACAAGCTCTGTCATCCAGAGCAACAAGCACTGTTAACAGGGAACATTCCAAAACATCGTCAGGGAAATCTAGTATCCTCAAGGAGTCGATGGACACATTAAACACAGCAGACCACTGAACCAAGCAAGCAGCTAGCATGTAGGGTGCTAAAATCTGATTTACTAGTCGGCTCTTATTAGTGGATTTGAAGTCTGTCATGAAACATTTGGATTCTTCATATAGAGGCTGGAACACACTTTTATGTCTGAAAATGTTAGAATCAGGCAGATCATAATAGTTAAAAAATAGACTATAGAACAAGTGACCATCAGAACGTGTGGGGTGGACAGCTATTATAGTATTTTTGTTCAACAATCTCTTAACTATCACGTGATTGCTTTTGGTATGCTGCCTCAGAGAAACTAGAAGTTCAACTGCAATGTCAGAAACATGCATTAACTCGTGCATTATTTTGAACTTGCCTAGTTCTTCTAATAAAGCTAAAGTAAATTGAGTGCCCCCAACCATGTCTAATGCTGCATATATCAAGTCAATTGAATCCAAGCTGAAGCAAGTGTCTTCCAATCTTTCCCAATTAGCTTTATCCCGTACCAAAGCATTGATATCAGAATAGAATGTGGAAGTAGGACTAAAAGGCAGCTTTGTGTATTCCCTTCTTTCAGAATACCATTGTTCTTTCCTGTATTTCTTGGCATTAAAACCATCCAAAGCTAGCAGCATTTTGTCCTCTTGAGTTAAGTTGGATAACTCCACCCTATGCCATTTGTTGCGATTTGCTTTACGTTCAGCTAGCTTAAGAGACACATCATCAAACTGAGAGTAAGCTAGAAATGAATTTTGATCTTCATCCTCTATAAAATCATTCTGGTGAGATTCTACATATGAAAACACCATCTTCCACACTTTAGCTATTGTAGGCGATGTTGGTTCACAATAAAAAGGAATGAATCCTATAACAGTTCCTTCTAAATATCTTGGAACAGTTAGAGGGAAATTCACCACTGGTTTTCTAGTCATTCGCGATCCTTTTCTCATCATGGAAATGTTCCAAAGCATCAAATGCTACTTTAATATCATCTAGAGACAGTTGATTCAGTTCTTCCACTCTGATTTTTGCACTTTCTGTACACCAGACTAAACTAGTGGATATGTAGTTTATGTTGAGAGGGTTGGTGTTCAGTGCCCTAGTCACATCCTGTTGAGTCATGTGAGGTCTGCTCTCTGGGTACATGACTCCACATAAAGCATTCTTTATTTTTGATCTAATATCCACATCCAGATCCGAGTCAACTGGCCGGTCATATCCCATTGACTCTAATAAATTTTCAATGTGGTAACCTATCAAGAATCTTAAGGATATCTCAAAAACATCATTATCTGATAGAGGTACAGATGTGTTTATGTAGCATTTGCCTACCACAACAGTTAGAAATAAAATTTCTCTAAAATCAACACGCCTGTCTAGTGGCCCATTGTATTTTGCCACCTTTTCTTCATTCTTCTGAGATAAACCACGCTGTACTGATGCAGCAGTTGTGGCAACTTCTATGAAGACTGCTCTCTCAGGCATATTGAAATAAATGTCTGGAGTCAAATCATTAAAACGATCTTCTAGAGGTGTGAGAGCAACTCCCAGTTTGACATCGCTTTGGGCACCTCCTGATAAGTACTGACAGACTAATTCATGCCTTAGTTTCCAAGCACTGCTGAAGTCAATCACTTCTTCTGTTTTACCCATAGTTGATCTTGAGGCCATTTCTTCATCCGGTGTGAAAGTCCATTTGACCTTATTGTTTTCTATAGATACATTTATCATTTGCTTCAACTGGCCTATTCCAAAACTGGCACATTGGTATACACTAGCAGCATGAGGGACAGTTAAACCAACATGACCTTTTATGGGGTAAGTTTCATCTATCTGATTAGCCACTGGCGATTGTAAATAGGCCCCTGCAATTGAAGCCAAATGAGCAATTTTTCTGTTCTGGTCACAGCTGGCAGGGAGTGAAATGCCAAATCTTGACCTTTTCTGTTGAGTTGTATGGATTCTGTGTCCAGCACCCTCTTATCACCAACCTATGCACACTTTTACAATAGGGGTGTAAGGGGTTCTCCTTCCACGTAGGCGCCCAAAAGTCAACCTCACTTCCACGTAGTGCACCCTGGAGTAAAGACTAACGAGGCTCTGGCGACTGGCCCCATGGCCAGTATAATTTTGTTTGTATTGTCCTGTTCTTTTGTCCTTATGTGTGCTGAGTTCCCCTTTACAGCCTCAGCTTTTAACGGAAGTCAGAACATTTTCCCCAAGGCGAGCGCAGCGTTCCAGCCCGCTTCAATTGGTGGAAGGGACAAGTGGCGTGCCACGTTGTCTTGTGATTGGTGTAGTGCGGAGGACCGACAGTGGCGATGATTCTGCGGCAGCCAGGAGGCATGGAGCTGCTGCATTGGAGGACTTGTCACCGTTTCTGATCGAGAAACGGCTGGACTGCGCCGCTGGTTCAGATGTGCCAGAAG
This sequence comes from Lepisma saccharinum, assembly GCF_977018435.1. Lineage (NCBI taxonomy): Eukaryota > Metazoa > Arthropoda > Insecta > Zygentoma > Lepismatidae > Lepisma > Lepisma saccharinum. The sequence goes on from NW_028142891.1 coordinate 347,942, forward strand.
TGGGAAAGCTGCGAAACGGGAGTCTACTGGTCCAGACCGGCACGGATCGCCAGACTGACAACCTTTTAAAGCTAGGATCTTTGGGCGACTTCCCTGTTAATGTTGAGCCTCACCGTCGGCTTGGCAGTGGTAGAGGTGTGGTTCGCCACTGGGATCTGCTAGGTGCTGGGGAGGGGGAGATTCTTGAGGCGCTCTCAGACCGGCGTGTGGCCGCAGTGCAACGAGTGGGGACTCGTAGGTCCGGAGAACTGGTGCCGGCTGCTTCGCTCATGGTGGCGTTTCAGGCGACCGCTCTCCCAGACAGGGTGCGGGCCGGATATTTGGGACTCGGGGTCCGTCCGTACATTCCTAGCCCGATGCGTTGTTTCGGGTGCCAGCACTTTGGGCACACACAGCCTTCCTGCAGGGTCACTGCCGCCCTTTGTGGTTGGTGTGGTCTGCCTGATCATGGGACCGAGCCTTGTTCTTCTGGTCCCAAATGCATTGGCTGCCAGGGCGAGCGCCCAGTCTGGCATCGTGGCTGCCCCTCTTTCCAGCAGGGGAGGAGGGTCCAAAAGTTGATCGTCACAGAGAGGGTCTCTGCGGGTGAGGCCAAGCGGCGTCTCCGCGAAAGTATGCGGACCGCTTTGCCTGTGCCATTCGCTGCAGTTGCTGCAGCTGCTCTTGCCCGTCGCAGTGTGGGTGTGCAAGCCGGCGACGTGTCAGCCCAAACGACGGCGCTTCCCGTGGTGGCTCGCCCTGCTTCGAGGAAGCCAGCAGCCGCTCCTCGCTCCGCTGAGGGGAGGTTCAAGCGGGTACACGCAAAGGAGTGTTTTCTGAAGTTCAGTAGCTCTCCAGTCAGGGCGGCGTCGACCACCCTGAGACTTGGAGCGCGGCTGAGCGCTGCCAAGCGGGCGCTAGAAGCACCCGCCCCCACTGCCCCTTCTTCATCCCCTTCGCCCTCTGTGTCCTTGCCCGAGGACGTGGTGCGGGACGAGGCCGCGGATGAGGAATTTATCAAGGTGACGGCCTAGAAGCGGGGTGCGCCTCAGAAGGTAGCTGTAATGCCTCCAGCTGTGGCTTATTGTCTCCAATGGAACCTTAACGGTTTCCGTGCTCATCTCGAGGAACTGCAATCTTAATATCTGAATTTGGCCCTGCCATTGTGTGTCTCCAGGAGACTCATTTTCGTCCAGGTGAGTCGGTTATTCTAGACGGATACACGCCTTGCCGCACCGACATGCTTCCTGAGGGTCGTCGTGCACACGGTGGTGTTGCGGTCGGTGTTCGAGGTGCCATCCACTCAACACCATTCTTTCTCGCTACCCCCCTCCAAGCTGTCGCCGTGCGGGTCCATCTGCCACAGCCAATGTCTGTGTGCTGTGTCTGCATCACGGGGGAGGAGCGATTCTCTCTTGAGGACCTCCATTGTGTGTTCGAGCAGCTTCCGTCTCCTGTAGTTCTTTTGGGCGATTTTGATTCCTACCATCGTTTGTGGGGCTCCGTTCGTGCAGGGCCCCGGGGTCGAATTTTAGATCAATTCCGTGAGGCATCAGCTTTAGCGTTGCTGAATGATGGAACTCCCACATATTTCAGTCCGTCCTCTGGCACATACTCTGCGTTGGACTTGTCCTTTTGCAGTCCCAGCCTTGCTCCTACCACATCTTGGAGCGTTCATCCTGATCTCTGTGGGAGTGATCACTTCCCTCTCATTCTTACCTTCGAACATCTTCAGCAATCACGTGAACAACGCTCTTTGTCTACAGATACTCTACCAACGCCCTTGGCTTTTTTGGTGACAGCACCACTGGATGTTTCAAAGTTGTACATCTTGGCCCTTAACCCAGCAAATGCTACAATGACATCGCCAAGTGTCTCGTCTTTTAACTTGCCAGGCACCTTTTTGTTGTGTGGTTGAATATTCAGATGGCCAGGTAATTCGCTGGTATCGATATTCAAGCAATGCAGGCTGTGCTATATCGTGATAGACATCTTCTGTCTGAATATCAAGGATAAAACTATCTGTGTCCATATACATCAGTCTTATACGATCACCATAAAAAAGGCTTCAGCACATCGTAATATAACTCCAGCATGTGTAATTTGGCAAATTCTAATATTACAGCCCCTACATAAATAGGCTTGTGAAACTCGATCTTTGTTTTATTCATGTTAAAAAGCGCCAGATTCTCGTCATAAATTCTTCTGTAATTGAAGTTGGGCTTTGCTACCAATTTTTTGCTCTGGCTGGGGCCAGTAACCAATTTGACAACAGTATGTTTTCTGACATTTTCTATGGTCTTACCATACACCGAATTGACCATCAATTTGAACAAGGTCTTATCAAATTGTGTTACCGCACGTGTTCGAAACTCGGTATTTGTATCAATATATGGCTTCAACCATCTTGAGTGCCTGAATCTTAAGACTTTGCCAACCTTGGTTACTTTAACACCATGGCGCATCAGGAACTGGCGGTTCTTGTAGTATATGCCGTATCAATCCCTAAGATTATAAAAAAGGTAAAGTGTTCCCCTGTGCATAGCACCACGCCATGAAGGCGTATAGGGGGTGTGGGGGTAACGCCCCACACTTTCTTGATCCGGTCGTGAGATTATATGTTTATTTTATTAAGTCTCTCTGAACGCTTCACGTTGACTCTTTTTGAATATGTAGCAGGCCATACCCCCCCCAATCCTCATGGATTCTGTTTAGCACTTCCTTTATGTTCTCCAAAGGACAGACAGTTTTGTAAGATGTCATGAGTTTCAGCATAGATTTGTATGCATTTACATCCTGGATGCTTTGCATCCTTTTCTGCTGATGTTTTCTTTGGATCCATGTTACCAGAAGCCTTCAATGTGCATAGATCTTCCCATTTGACTGATCTAGAATACCTCTTTAATATTTGTTCTGCCACTTTTAGTTGCCACTGGTCCCCTAGCATGTTTCTTAGTCTGTCTTTGATTAGCACAACAGATTTTCTTAACCATGATTTAGACCACACATGTGGAGGCAAGTCTGTGCCCGGTGCTGGCAGATCTGGGTCATCTTCTCCATAATACACTTGTTCTAGTTCTGGATTTAAATTGAACAATTCCTTTAGGATCTTTTCCACTAATTGGAAATCAGTGTTCTCATATTGCTGAGCATTCTTGTTCTTGCTGTATACCATGTACATCAACTCTATCACAGTTTTTGAATTTGGCACTGGCCTATGTGTTATGATGTTTATTAAGTTATCCCAAGAATCTTCTGCAGCTTCTCTGTCGAGGCCTTCTTTAGGTCTAGGAATTGGTGGGTTGGATGCCATGATTAATATGCCAGCCTTGATCTGGTTGTACAGCATGACTTGAAGTCTACTTCTTAAAGGAGTGGGAATTTTGGAAATGAGCCCCACTATGTCTAATGGGGATGCCTTGTCTGGGCCTTTTAAGAACTCCATGTAGAAATACCTGGTCACTGTTATCATTTCCTCTGTACAAGCTCTGTCATCCAGAGCAACAAGCACTGTTAACAGGGAACATTCCAAAACATCGTCAGGGAAATCTAGTATCCTCAAGGAGTCGATGGACACATTAAACACAGCAGACCACTGAACCAAGCAAGCAGCTAGCATGTAGGGTGCTAAAATCTGATTTACTAGTCGGCTCTTATTAGTGGATTTGAAGTCTGTCATGAAACATTTGGATTCTTCATATAGAGGCTGGAACACACTTTTATGTCTGAAAATGTGAGAATCAGGCAGATCATAATAGTTAAAAAAATAGACTATAGAACAAGTGACCATCAGAACGTGTGGGGTGGACAGCTATTATAGTATTTTTGTTCAACAATCTCTTAACTATCACGCGATTGCTTTTGGTATGCTGCCTCAGAGAAACTAGAAGTTCAACTGCAATGTCAGAAACATGCATTAACTCATGCATTATTTTGAACTTGCCTAGTTCTTCTAATAAAGCTAAAGTAAATTGAGTGCCCCCAACCATGTCTAATGCTGCATATATCAAGTCAATTGAATCCAAGCTGAAGCAAGTGTCTTCCAATCTTTCCCAATTAGCTTTATCCCGTACCAAAGCATTGATATCAGAATAGAATGTGGAAGTAGGACTAAAAGGCAGCTTTGTGTATTCCCTTCTTTCAGAATACCATTGTTCTTTCCTGTATTTCTTGGCATTAAAACCATCCAAAGCTAGCAGCATTTTGTCCTCTTGAGTTAAGTTGGATAACTCCACCCTATGCCATTTGTTGCGATTTGCTTTACGTTCAGCTAGCTTAAGAGACACATCATCAAACTGAGAGTAAGCTAGAAATGAATTTTGAGCTTCATCCTCTATAAAATCATTCTGGTGAGATTCTACATATGAAAACACCATCTTCCACACTTTAGCTATTGTAGGCGATGTTGGTTCACAATAAAAAGGAATGAATCCTATAACAGTTCCTTCTAAATATCTTGGAACAGTTAGAGGGAAATTCACCACTGGTTTTCTAGTCATTCGCGATCCTTTTCTCATCATGGAAATGTTCCAAAGCATCAAATGCTACTTTAATATCATCTAGAGACAGTTGATTCAGTTCTTCCACTCTGATTTTTGCACTTTCTGTACACCAGACTATACTAGTGGATATGTAGTTTATGTTGAGAGGGTTGGTGTTCAGTGCCCTAGTCACATCCTGTTGAGTCATGTGAGGTCTGCTCTCTGGGTACATGACTCCACATAAAGCATTCTTTATTTTTGATCTAATATCCACATCCAGATCCGAGTCAACTGGCCGGTCATATCCCATTGACTCTAATAAATTTTCAATGTGGTAACCTATGAAGAATCTTAAGGATATCTCAAAAACATCATTATCTGATAGAGGTACAGATGTGTTTATGTAGCATTTGCCTACCACAACAGTTAGAAATAAAATTTCTCTAAAATCAACACGCCTGTCTAGTGGCCCATTGTATTTTGCCACCTTTTCTTCATTCTTCATTCTTCTGAGATAAACCACGCTGTACTGATGCAGCAGTTGTGGCAACTTCTATGAAGACTGCTCTCTCAGGCATATTGAAATAAATGTCTGGAGTCAAATCATTAAAACGATCTTCTAGAGGTGTGAGAGCAACTCCCAGTTTGACATCGCTTTGGGCACCTCCTGATAAGTACTGACAGACTAATTCATGCCTTAGTTTCCAAGCACTGCTGAAGTCAATCACTTCTTCTGTTTTACCCATAGTTGATCTTGAGGCCATTTCTTCATCCGGTGTGAAAGTCCATTTGACCTTATTGTTTTCTATAGAAACATTTATCATTTGCTTCAACTGGCCTATTCCAAAACTGGCACATTGGTATACACTAGCAGCATGAGGGACAGTTAAACCAACATGACCTTTTATGGGGTAAGTTTCATCTATCTGATTAGCCACTGGCGATTGTAAATACGCCCCTGCAATTGAAGCCAAATGAGCAATTTTTCTGTTCTGGTCACAGCTGGCAGGGAGTGAAATGCCAAATCTTGACCTTTTCTGTTGAGTTGTATGGATTCTGTGTCCAACACCCTCTTATCACCAACCTATGCACACTTTTACAATAGGGGTGTAAGGGGTACCTTCCACGTAGGCGCCCAAAAGTCAACCTCACTTCCACGTAGTGCACCCTGGAGTAAAGACTAACGAGGCTCTGGCGACTGGCCCCATTGCCAGTATAATTTTGTTTGTATTGTCCTGTTCTTTTGTCCTTATGTGTGCTGAGTTCCCCTTTACAGCCTCAGCTTTTAACGGAAGTCAGAACATTTTAATATTTTATGATTTTAGTTCTGCAACGTTAGAGTTGTGATTTGTAACGATAAGGGGCTGGACCCCGTATAATGTGACGGGTGCAAAATAGCCTTAGTGCTGACGCACCCACAATTTTAAATTCAAATTCAATTCTGATGTTTCTGACGATGTTCCGACACTGGGATAGGATTTCCGTTGCTGCTACGCTGGTCCCAATTGGTGGTAGATAATAGGAACGGGGGCGGAGACGATCAAAAAGGGGATAGGTCGTTCTGATTGCCGTGATTATCGAAGATGCATAACAGCAGCAGGGGCGTCTTGAGGTGAAAATCCCTGGCGATTTCAGCTCTCACACCAGTGACATAGACTGCTGAAATCCAAAGGAGGCTGTTGAGCTCCAAAGCCTTCAGAAATGTGTTCTTCTTCCGGCCTCAAAAAAAGTCGCTGGACTACTTTCGAAATTCCTTGAACTCCTGGAATTTCCGAACAGGGTAGGAAACAGGTAGGACATTGGAAAGACTACATTGCTCTCAGTCAGTCAATATTTAAAATATATAAAATATGTGTAAAGTAATCGTCTTCTATAGGCAAGTGAAAATCATGAGTAGAGATAAATAAACTAAAAAAAAATAAACTGCCCAATAAGTGATATAAATTATAAAACAAAATTTGAATGAAGGCAAAATAAATAAAATAAAAGGCGGAAAATGTCATTTGACGCCTTAACACTGGAACACAATTAAATTGAAAATATGACCATCAAAAGTAATATATGTATATATTGACTAAATTATATATAAGGGATATTTTCCCGTATACATAGAAGGGTGCGAAATGGCCTTAAGTGCCGATGCACCCAGAAATTTTAACTCAATTCCAATTCCAATTAATTCTATAAAAAGAGGTATAAGCTTGTCATAGTGTCCTAGAACCTCAATATATAAACAGTCACCGGCAGAGACAGTATATACAGTGCCAGAAACCATGTTTGAGTGCTTAATTCTGTAAATATTTCTGCCTACTGAAACCTTGACATCGCCCTCGGGGGTTGTAATAAATTGTAATTGACCACCTACAGGTAACTGGTAGTGTTTTAAGTTATTGTTAAATATGTACAATGTTTACCTGTATTAACATCAACATCTGTAAGTATGCTATTCAGATGAATAATTAACAAACCACTTAGTTTAGATAGCATAGACTGTATATCAGGAGTGGGTGCTGGTGTTGGCAGGTCCATAATAGCCTGTTTTTTTGAACCCAAATAAGTTCATTGGCATGTTTATTTATTGCAAGGGATGTTCTGTGATTGGGCATTGATTGCCACTTATCAAATCGCAATGACTCCATGATAGAGTATGTATACCACATGATAAAACACATCTCTTATCGTCATGTGGGTCCAGAGCAACTTTTCTTACAATATTTGTAGTCAACAAGCGATCCGCACTCTGGATTCTACATTCTGATGTTCTGATTGTACTACATGATTTGAGACAATCTTCGTAATCTTCAAATTTGAGCTCTTTGTCTACAGTTACTCTACCAACGCCCTTGGCTTTTTTGGTGACAGCACCACTGGATGTTTCAAAGTTGTACATCTTGGCCCTTAACCCAGCAAATGCTACAATGACATCGCCAAGTGTCTCGTCTTTTAACTTGCCAGGCACCTTTTTGTTGTGTGGTTGAATATTCAGATGGCCAGGTAATTCGCTGGTATCGATATTCAAGCAATGCAGGCTGTGCTATATCGTGATAGACATCTTCTGTCTGAATATCAAGGATAAAACTATCTGTGTCCATATACATCAGTCTTATACGATCACCATAAAAAGGCTTCAGCACATCGTAATATAACTCCAGCATGTGTAATTTGGCCAATTCTAATATTACAGCCCCTACATAAATAGGCTTATCAAACTTGATCTTTGTTTTATTCATGTTAAAAAGCGCCAGATTCTCGTCATAAATTCTTCTGTAATTGAAGTTGGGCTTTGCTACCAATTTTTTGCTCTGCCTGGGGCCAGTAACCAATTTGACAACAGTATGTTTTCTGACATTTTCTATGGTCTTACCATACACCGAATTGACCATCAATTTGAACAAGGTCTTATCAAATTGTGTTACCGCACGTGTTCGAAACTCGGTATTTGTATCAATATATGGCTTCAACCATCTTGAGTGCCTGAATCTTAAGACTTTGCCAACGTTGGTTACTTTAAGACCATGGCGCATCAGGAACTGGCGGTTCTTGTAGTATATGCCGTATCAATCCCTAAGATTATATGTTTATTTTATTAAGTCTCTCTGAACGCTTCACGTTGACTCTTTTTGAATATGTAGCAGGCCATACCCCCCCCCCCCAATCCTCATGGATTCAGTTTAGCACTTCCTTTATGTTCTCCAAAGGACAGACAGTTTTGTAAGATGTCATGAGTTTCAGCATGGATTTGTATGCATTAACATCCTGGATGCTTTGCATCCTTTTCTGCTGATGTTTTCTTTGGATCCATGTTACCAGAAGCCTTAAATGTGCATAGATCTTCCCATTTGACTGATCTAGAATACCTCTTTAATATTTGTTCTGTCACTTTTAGTTGCCACTGGTCCCCTAGCATGTTTCTTAGTCTGTCTTTGATTAGCACAACAGATTTTCTTAACCATGATTTAGACCACACATGTGGAGGCAAGTCTGTGCCCGGTGATGGCAGATCTGGGTCATCTTCTCCATAATACACTTGTTCTAGTTCTGGATTTAAATTGAACAATTCCTTTAGGATCTTTTCCACTAATGGAAATCAGTGTTCTCATATTGCTGAGCATTCTTGTTCTTGCTGTATACCATGTACATCAACTCTATCACAGTTTTTGAATTTGGCACTGGCCTATGTGTTATGATGTTTATTAAGTTATCCCAAGAATCTTCTGCAGCTTCTCTGTCAAGGCCTTCTTTAGGTCTAGGAATTGGTGGGTTGGATGCCATGATTAATATGCCAGCCTTGATCTGGTTGTACAGCATGACTTGAAGTCTACTTCTTAAAGGAGTGGGAATTTTGGAAATGAGCCCCACTATGTCTAATGGGGATGCCTTGTCTGGGCCTTTTAAGAACTCCATGTAGAAATACCTGGTCACTGTTATCATTTCCTCTGTACAAGCTCTGTCATCCAGAGCAACAAGCACTGTTAACAGGGAACATTCCAAAACATCGTCAGGGAAATCTAGTATCCTCAAGGAGTCGATGGACACATTAAACACAGCAGACCACTGAACCAAGCAAGCAGCTAGCATGTAGGGTGCTAAAATCTGATTTACTAGTCGGCTCTTATTAGTGGATTTGAAGTCTGTCATGAAACATTTGGATTCTTCATATAGAGGCTGGAACACACTTTTATGTCTGAAAATGTTAGAATCAGGCAGATCATAATAGTTAAAAAATAGACTATAGAACAAGTGACCATCAGAACGTGTGGGGTGGACAGCTATTATAGTATTTTTGTTCAACAATCTCTTAACTATCACGTGATTGCTTTTGGTATGCTGCCTCAGAGAAACTAGAAGTTCAACTGCAATGTCAGAAACATGCATTAACTCGTGCATTATTTTGAACTTGCCTAGTTCTTCTAATAAAGCTAAAGTAAATTGAGTGCCCCCAACCATGTCTAATGCTGCATATATCAAGTCAATTGAATCCAAGCTGAAGCAAGTGTCTTCCAATCTTTCCCAATTAGCTTTATCCCGTACCAAACCATTGATATCAGAATAGTATGTGGAAGTAGGACTAAAAGGCAGCTTTGTGTATTCCCTTCTTTCAGAATACCATTGTTCTTTCCTGTATTTCTTGGCATTAAAACCATCCAAAGCTAGCAGCATTTTGTCCTCTTGAGTTAAGTTGGATAACTCCACCCTATGCCATTTGTTGCGATTTGCTTTACGTTCAGCTAGCTTAAGAGACACATCCTCAAACTCAGAGTAAGCTAGAAATGAATTTTGAGCTTCATCCTCTATAAAATCATTCTGGTGAGATTCTACATATGAAAACACCATCTTCCACACTTTAGCTATTGTAGGCGATGTTGGTTCACAATAAAAAGGAATGAATCCTATATCAGTTCCTTCTAAATATCTTGGAACAGTTAGAGGGAAATTCACCACTGGTTTTCTAGTCATTCGCGATCCTTTTCTCATCATGGAAATGTTCCAAAGCATCAAATGCTACTTTAATATCATCTAGAGACAGTTGATTCAGTTCTTCCACTCTGATTTTTGCACTTTCTGTACACCAGACTAAACTAGTGGATATGTAGTTTATGTTGAGAGGGTTGGTGTTCAGTGCCCTAGTCACATCCTGTTGAGTCATGTGAGGTCTGCTCTCTGGGTACATGACTCCACATAAAGCATTCTTTATTTTTGATCTAATATCCACATCCAGATTCGAGTCAACTGGCCGGTCATATCCCATTGACTCTAATAAATTTTCAATGTGGTAACCTATGAAGAATCTTAAGGATATCTCAAAAACATCATTATCTGATAGAGGTACAGATGTGTTTATGTAGCATTTGCCTACCACAACAGTTAGAAATAAAATTTCTCTAAAATCAACACGCCTGTCTAGTGGCCCATTGTATTTTGCCACCTTTTCTTCATTCTTCTGAGATAAACCACGCTGTACTGATGCAGCAGTTGTGGCAACTTCTATGAAGACTGCTCTCTCAGGCATATTGAAATAAATGTCTGGAGTCAAATCATTAAAACGATCGTCTAGAGGTGTGAGAGCAACTCCCAGTTTGACATCGCTTTGGGCACCTCCTGATAAGTACTGACAGACTAATTCATGCCTTAGTTTCCAAGCACTGCTGAAGTCAATCACTTCTTCTGTTTTACCCATAGTTGATCTTGAGGCCATTTCTTCATCCGGTGTGAAAGTCCATTTGACCTTATTGTTTTCTATAGAAACATTTATCATTTGCTTCAACTGGCCTATTCCAAAACTGGCACATTGGTATACACTAGCAGCATGAGGGACAGTTAAACCAACATGACCTTTTATGGGGTAAGTTTCATCTATCTGATTAGCCACTGGCGATTGTAAATACGCCCCTGCAATTGAAGCCAAATGAGCAATTTTTCTGTTCTGGTCACAGCTGGCAGGGAGTGAAATGCCAAATCTTGACCTTTTCTGTTGAGTTGTATGGATTCTGTGTCCAACACCCTCTTATCACCAACCTATGCACACTTTTACAATAGGGGTGTAAGGGGTACCTTCCACGTAGGCGCCCAAAAGTCAACCTCACTTCCACGTAGTGCACCCTGGAGTAAAGACTAACGAGGCTCTGGCGACTGGCCCCATTGCCAGTATAATTTTGTTTGTATTGTCCTGTTCTTTTGTCCTTATGTGTGCTGAGTTCCCCTTTACAGCCTCAGCTTTTAACGGAAGTCAGAACATTTTAATATTTTATGATTTTAGTTCTGCAACGTTAGAGTTGTGATTTGTAACGATAAGGGGCTGGACCCCGTATAATGTGACGGGTGCAAAATAGCCTTAGTGCTGACGCACCCACAATTTTAAATTCAAATTCAATTCTGATGTTTCTGACGATGTTCCGACACTGGGATAGGATTTCCGTTGCTGCTACGCTGGTCCCAATTGGTGGTAGATAATAGGAACGGGGGCGGAGACGATCAAAAAGGGGATAGGTCGTTCTGATTGCCGTGATTATCGAAGATGCATAACAGCAGCAGGGGCGTCTTGAGGTGAAAATCCCTGGCGATTTCAGCTCTCACACCAGTGACATACACTGCTGAAATCCAAAGGAGGCTTTTGAGCTCCAAAGCCTTCAGAAATGTGTTCTTCTTCCGGCCTCAAAAAAAGTCGCTGGACTACTTTCGAAATTCCTTGAACTCCTGGAATTTCCGAACAGGGTAGGAAACAGGTAGGACATTGGAAAGACTACATTGCTCTCAGTCAGTCAATATTTAAAATATATAAAATATGTGTAAAGTAATCGTCTTTTATAGGCAAGTGAAAATCATGAGTAGAGATAAATAAACTAAAAAAAAATAAACTGCCCAATAAGTGATATAAATTATAAAACAAAATTTGAATGAAGGCAAAATAAATAAAATAAAAGGCGGAAAATGTCATTTGACGCCTTAACACTGGAACACAATTAAATTGAAAATATGACCATCAAAAGTAATATATGTATATATTGACTAAATTATATATAAGGGATATTTTCCCGTATACATAGAAGGGTGCGAAATGGCCTTAAGTGCCGATGCACCCAGAAATTTTAACTCAATTCCAATTCCAATTAATTCTATAAAAAGAGGTATAAGCTTGTCATAGTGTCCTAGAACCTCAATATATAAACAGTCACCGGCAGAGACAGTATATACAGTGCCAGAAACCATGTTTGAGTGCTTAATTCTGTAAATATTTCTGCCTACTGAAACCTTGACATCGCCCTCGGGGGTTGTAATAAATTGTAATTGACCACCTACAGGTAACTGGTAGTGTTTTAAGTTATTGTTAAATATGTACAATGTTTACCTGTATTAACATCAACATCTGTAAGTATGCTATTCAGATGAATAATTAACAAACCACTTAGTTTAGATAGCATAGACTGTATATCAGGAGTGGGTGCTGGTGTTGGCAGGTCCATAATAGCCTGTTTTTTTGAACCCAAATAAGTTCATTGGCATGTTTATTTATTGCAAGGGATGTTCTGTGATTGGGCATTGATTGCCACTTATCAAATCGCAATGACTCCATGATAGAGTATGTATACCACATGATAAAACACATCTCTTATCGTCATGTGGGTCCAGAGCAACTTTTCTTACAATATTTGTAGTCAACAAGCGATCCGCACTCTGGATTCTACATTCTGATGTTCTGATTGTACTACATGATTTGAGACAATCTTCGTAATCTTCAAATTTGAGCTCTTTGTCTACAGTTACTCTACCAACGCCCTTGGCTTTTTTGGTGACATCACCACTGGATGTTTCAAAGTTGTACATCTTGGCCCTTAACCCAGCAAATGCTACAATGACATCGCCAAGTGTCTCGTCTTTTAACTTGCCAGGCACCTTTTTGTTGTGTGGTTGAATATTCAGATGGCCAGGTAATTCGCTGGTATCGATATTCAAGCAATGCAGGCTGTGCTATATCGTGATAGACATCTTCTGTCTGAATATCAAGGATAAAACTATCTGTGTCCATATACATCAGTCTTATACGATCACCATAAAAAGGCTTCAGCACATCGTAATATAACTCCAGCATGTGTAATTTGGCCAATTCTAATATTACAGCCCCTACATAAATAGGCTTATCAAACTTGATCTTTGTTTTATTCATGTTAAAAAGCGCCAGATTCTCGTCATAAATTCTTCTGTAATTGAAGTTGGGCTTTGCTACCAATTTTTTGCTCTGCCTGGGGCCAGTAACCAATTTGACAACAGTATGTTTTCTGACATTTTCTATGGTCTTACCATACACCGAATTGACCATCAATTTGAACAAGGTCTTATCAAATTGTGTTACCGCACGTGTTCGAAACTCGGTATTTGTATCAATATATGGCTTCAACCATCTTGAGTGCCTGAATCTTAAGACTTTGCCAACCTTGGTTACTTTAACACCATGGCGCATCAGGAACTGGCGGTTCTTGTAGTATATGCCGTATCAATCCCTAAGATTATAAAAAAAGGTAAAGTGTTCCCCTGTGCATAGCACCACGCCATGAAGGCGTATAGGGGGTGTGGGGGTAACGCCCCACACTTTCTTGATCCGGTTGTGAGATTATATGTTTATTTTATTAAGTCTCTCTGAACGCTTCACGTTGACTCTTTTTGAATATGTAGCAGGCCATACCCCCCCAATCCTCATGGATTCTGTTTAGCACTTCCTTTATGTTCTCCAAAGGACAGACAGTTTTGTAAGATGTCATGAGTTTCAGCATGGATTTGTATGCATTTACATCCTGGATGCTTTGCATCCTTTTCTGCTGATGTTTTTTTTTGGATCCATGTTACCAGAAGCCTTCAATGTGCATAGATCTTCCCATTTGACTGATCTAGAATAACTCTTTAATATTTGTTCTGCCACTTTTAGTTGCCACTGGTCCCCTAGCATGTTTCTTAGTCTGTCTTTGATTAGCACAACAGATTTTCTTAACCATGATTTAGACCACACATGTAGAGGCAAGTCTGTGCCCGGTGCTGGCAGATCTGGGTCATCTTCTCCATAATACACTTGTTCTAGTTCTGGATTTAAATTGAACAATTCCTTTAGAATCTTTTCCACTAATTGGAAATCAGTGTTCTCATATTGCTGAGCATTCTTGTTCTTGCTGTATACCATGTACATCAACTCTATCACAGTTTTTGAATTTGGCACTGGCCTATGTGTTATGATGTTTATTAAGTTATCCCAAGAATCTTCTGCAGCTTCTCTGTCAAGGCCTTCTTTAGGTCTAGGAATTGGTGGGTTGGATGCCATGATTAATATGCCAGCCTTGATCTGGTTGTACAGCATGACTTGAAGTCTACTTCTTAAAGGAGTGGGAATTTTGGAAATGAGCCCCACTATGTCTAATGGGGATGCCTTGTCTGGGCCTTTTAAGAACTCCATGTAGAAATACCTGGTCACTGTTATCATTTCCTCTGTACAAGCTCTGTCATCCAGAGCAACAAGCACTGTTAACAGGGAACATTCCAAAACATCGTCAGGGAAATCTAGTATCCTCAAGGAGTCGATGGACACATTAAACACAGCAGACCACTGAACCAAGCAAGCAGCTAGCATGTAGGGTGCTAAAATCTGATTTACTAGTCGGCTCTTATTAGTGGATTTGAAGTCTGTCATGAAACATTTGGATTCTTCATATAGAGGCTGGAACACACTTTTATGTCTGAAAATGTTAGAATCAGGCAGATCATAATAGTTAAAAAAATAGACTATAGAACAAGTGACCATCAGAACGTGTGGGGTGGACAGCTATTATAGTATTTTTGTTCAACAATCTCTTAACTATCACGTGATTGCTTTTGGTATGCTGCCTCAGAGAAACTAGAAGTTCAACTGCAATGTCAGAAACATGCATTAACTCATGCATTATTTTGAACTTGCCTAGTTCTTCTAATAAAGCTAAAGTAAATTGAGTGCCCCCAACCATGTCTAATGCTGCATATATCAAGTCAATTGAATCCAAGCTGAAGCAAGTGTCTTCCAATCTTTCCCAATTAGCTTTATCCCGTACCAAAGCATTGATATCAGAATAGAATGTGGAAGTAGGACTAAAAGGCAGCTTTGTGTATTCCCTTCTTTCAGAATACCATTGTTCTTTCCTGTATTTCTTGGCATTAAAACCATCCAAAGCTAGCAGCATTTTGTCCTCTTGAGTTAAGTTGGATAACTCCACCCTATGCCATTTGTTGCGATTTGCTTTACGTTCAGCTAGCTTAAGAGACACATCATCAAACTGAGAGTAAGCTAGAAATGAATTTTGATCTTCATCCTCTATAAAATCATTCTGGTGAGATTCTACATATGAAAACACCATCTTCCACACTTTAGCTATTGTAGGCGATGTTGGTTCACAATAAAAAGGAATGAATCCTATAACAGTTCCTTCTAAATATCTTGGAACAGTTAGAGGGAAATTCACCACTGGTTTTCTAGTCATTCGCGATCCTTTTCTCATCATGGAAATGTTCCAAAGCATCAAATGCTACTTTAATATCATCTAGAGACAGTTGATTCAGTTCTTCCACTCTGATTTTTGCACTTTCTGTACACCAGACTAAACTAGTGGATATGTAGTTTATGTTGAGAGGGTTGGTGTTCAGTGCCCTAGTCACATCCTGTTGAGTCATGTGAGGTCTGCTCTCTGGGTACATGACTCCACATAAAGCATTCTTTATTTTTGATCTAATATCCACATCCAGATCCGAGTCAACTGGCCGGTCATATCCCATTGACTCTAATAAATTTTCAATGTGGTAACCTATAAAGAATCTTAAGGATATCTCAAAAACATCATTATCTGATAGAGGTACAGATGTGTTTATGTAGCATTTGCCTACCACAACAGTTAGAAATAAAATTTCTCTAAAATCAACACGCCTGTCTAGTGGCCCATTGTATTTTGCCACCTTTTCTTCATTCTTCTGAGATAAACCACGCTGTACTGATGCAGCAGTTGTGGCAACTTCTATGAAGACTGCTCTCTCAGGCATATTGAAATAAATGTCTGGAGTCAAATCATTAAAACGATCTTCTAGAGGTGTGAGAGCAACTCCCAGTTTGACATCGCTTTGGGCACCTCCTGATAAGTACTGACAGACTAATTCATGCCTTAGTTTCCAAGCACTGCTGAAGTCAATCACTTCTTCTGTTTTACCCATAGTTGATCTTGAGGCCATTTCTTCATCCGGTGTGAAAGTCCATTTGACCTTATTGTTTTCTATAGAAACATTTATCATTTGCTTCAACTGGCCTATTCCAAAACTGGCACATTGGTATACACTAGCAGCATGAGGGACAGTTAAACCAACATGACCTTTTATGGGGTAAGTTTCATCTACCTGATTAGCCACTGGCGATTGTAAATAGGCCCCTGCAATTGAAGCCAAATGAGCAATTTTTCTGTTCTGGTCACAGCTGGCAGGGAGTGAAATGCCAAATCTTGACCTTTTCTGTTGAGTTGTATGGATTCTGTGTCCAGCACCCTCTTATCACCAACCTATGCACACTTTTACAATAGGGGTGTAAGGGGTTCTCCTTCCACGTAGGCGCCCAAAAGTCAACCTCACTTCCACGTAGTGCACCCTGGAGTAAAGACTAACGAGGCTCTGGCGACTGGCCCCATGGCCAGTATAATTTTGTTTGTATTGTCCTGTTCTTTTGTCCTTATGTGTGCTGAGTTCCCCTTTACAGCCTCAGCTTTTAACGGAAGTCAGAACATTTTCCCCAAGGCGAGCGCAGCGTTCCAGCCCGCTTCAATTGGTGGAAGGGACAAGTGGCGTGCCACGTTGTCTTGTGATTGGTGTAGTGCGGAGGACCGACAGTGGCGATGATTCTGCGGCAGCCAGGAGGCATGGAGCTGCTGCATTGGAGGACTTGTCACCGTTTCTGATCGAGAAACGGCTGGACTGCGCCGCTGGTTCAGATGTGCCAGAAGTGGGAAAGCTGCGAAACGGGAGTCTACTGGTCCAGACCGGCACGGATCGCCAGACTGACAACCTTTTAAAGCTAGGATCTTTGGGCGACTTCCCTGTTAATGTTGAGCCTCACCGTCGGCTTGGCAGTGGTAGAGGTGTGGTTCGCCACTGGGATCTGCTAGGTGCTGGGGAGGGGGAGATTCTTGAGGCGCTCTCAGACCGGCGTGTGGCCGCAGTGCAACGAGTGGGGACTCGTAGGTCCGGAGAACTGGTGCCGGCTGCTTCGCTCATGGTGGCGTTTCAGGCGACCGCTCTCCCAGACAGGGTGCGGGCCGGATATTTGGGACTCGGGGTCCGTCCGTACATTCCTAGCCCGATGCGTTGTTTCGGGTGCCAGCACTTTGGGCACACACAGCCTTCCTGCAGGGTCACTGCCGCCCTTTGTGGTTGGTGTGGTCTGCCTGATCATGGGACCGAGCCTTGTTCTTCTGGTCCCAAATGCATTGGCTGCCAGGGCGAGCGCCCAGTCTGGCATCGTGGCTGCCCCTCTTTCCAGCAGGGGAGGAGGGTCCAAAAGTTGATCGTCACAGAGAGGGTCTCTGCGGGTGAGGCCAAGCGGCGTCTCCGCGAAAGTATGCGGACCGCTTTGCCTGTGCCATTCGCTGCAGTTGCTGCAGCTGCTCTTGCCCGTCGCAGTGTGGGTGTGCAAGCCGGCGACGTGTCAGCCCAAACGACGGCGCTTCCCGTGGTGGCTCGCCCTGCTTCGAGGAAGCCAGCAGCCGCTCCTCGCTCCGCTGAGGGGAGGTTCAAGCGGGTACACGCAAAGGAGTGTTTTCTGAAGTTCAGTAGCTCTCCAGTCAGGGCGGCGTCGACCACCCTGAGACTTGGAGCGCGGCTGAGCGCTGCCAAGCGGGCGCTAGAAGCACCCGCCCCCACTGCCCCTTCTTCATCCCCTTCGCCCTCTGTGTCCTTGCCCGAGGACGTGGTGCGGGACGAGGCCGCGGATGAGGAATTTATCAAGGTGACGGCCTAGAAGCGGGGTGCGCCTCAGAAGGTAGCTGTAATGCCTCCAGCTGTGGCTTATTGTCTCCAATGGAACCTTAACGGTTTCCGTGCTCATCTCGAGGAACTGCAATCTTAATATCTGAATTTGGCCCTGCCATTGTGTGTCTCCAGGAGACTCATTTTCGTCCAGGTGAGTCGGTTATTCTAGACGGATACACGCCTTGCCGCACCGACATGCTTCCTGAGGGTCGTCGTGCACACGGTGGTGTTGCGGTCGGTGTTCGAGGTGCCATCCACTCAACACCATTCTTTCTCGCTACCCCCCTCCAAGCTGTCGCCGTGCGGGTCCATCTGCCACAGCCAATGTCTGTGTGCTGTGTCTGCATCACGGGGGAGGAGCGATTCTCTCTTGAGGACCTCCATTGTGTGTTCGAGCAGCTTCCGTCTCCTGTAGTTCTTTTGGGCGATTTTGATTCCTACCATCGTTTGTGGGGCTCCGTTCGTGCAGGGCCCCGGGGTCGAATTTTAGATCAATTCCGTGAGGCATCAGCTTTAGCGTTGCTGAATGATGGAACTCCCACATATTTCAGTCCGTCCTCTGGCACATACTCTGCGTTGGACTTGTCCTTTTGCAGTCCCAGCCTTGCTCCTACCACATCTTGGAGCGTTCATCCTGATCTCTGTGGGAGTGATCACTTCCCTCTCATTCTTACCTTCGAACATCTTCAGCAATCACGTGAACAACGCTCTTTGTCTACAGATACTCTACCAACGCCCTTGGCTTTTTTGGTGACAGCACCACTGGATGTTTCAAAGTTGTACATCTTGGCCCTTAACCCAGCAAATGCTACAATGACATCGCCAAGTGTCTCGTCTTTTAACTTGCCAGGCACCTTTTTGTTGTGTGTTTGAATATTCAGATGGCCAGGTAATTCGCTGGTATCGATATTCAAGCAATGCAGGCTGTGCTATATCGTGATAGACATCTTCTGTCTGAATATCAAGGATAAAACTATCTGTGTCCATATACATCAGTCTTATACGATCACCATAAAAAGGCTTCAGCACATCGTAATATAACTCCAGCATGTGTAATTTGGCCAATTCTAATATTACAGCCCCTACATAAATAGGCTTATCAAACTTGATCTTTGTTTTATTCATTTTAAAAAGCGCCAGATTCTCGTCATAAATTCTTCTGTAATTGAAGTTGGGCTTTGCTACCAATTTTTTGCTCTGCCTGGGGCCAGTAACCAATTTGACAACAGTATGTTTTCTGACATTTTCTATGGTCTTACCATACACCGAATTGACCATCAATTTGAACAAGGTCTTATCAAATTGTGTTACCGCACGTGTTCGAAACTCGGTATTTGTATCAATATATGGCTTCAACCATCTTGAGTGCCTGAATCTTAAGACTTTGCCAACGTTGGTTACTTTAAGACCATGGCGCATCAGGAACTGGCGGTTCTTGTAGTATATGCCGTATCAATCCCTAAGATTATATGTTTATTTTATTAAGTCTCTCTGAACGCTTCACGTTGACTCTTTTTGAATATGTAGCAGGCCATACCCCCCCCCCCAATCCTCATGGATTCAGTTTAGCACTTCCTTTATGTTCTCCAAAGGACAGACAGTTTTGTAAGATGTCATGAGTTTCAGCATGGATTTGTATGCATTAACATCCTGGATGCTTTGCATCCTTTTCTGCTGATGTTTTCTTTGGATCCATGTTACCAGAAGCCTTCAATGTGCATAGATCTTCCCATTTGACTGATCTAGAATACCTCTTTAATATTTGTTCTGTCACTTTTAGTTGCCACTGGTCCCCTAGCATGTTTCTTAGTCTGTCTTTGATTAGCACAACAGATTTTCTTAACCATGATTTAGACCACACATGTGGAGGCAAGTCTGTGCCCGGTGATGGCAGATCTGGGTCATCTTCTCCATAATTCACTTGTTCTAGTTCTGGATTTAAATTGAACAATTCCTTTAGGATCTTTTCCACTAATTGGAAATCAGTGTTCTCATATTGCTGAGCATTCTTGTTCTTGCTGTATACCATGTACATCAACTCTATCACAGTTTTTGAATTTGGCACTGGCCTATGTGTTATGATGTTTATTAAGTTATCCCAAGAATCTTCTGCAGCTTCTCTGTCAAGGCCTTTAGGTCTAGGAATTGGTGGGTTGGATGCCATGATTAATATGCCAGCCTTGATCTGGTTGTACAGCATGACTTGAAGTCTACTTCTTAAAGGAGTGGGAATTTTGGAAATGAGCCCCACTATGTCTAATGGGGATGCCTTGTCTGGGCCTTTTAAGAACTCCATGTAGAAATACCTGGTCACTGTTATCATTTCCTCTGTACAAGCTCTGTCATCCAGAGCAACAAGCACTGTTAACAGGGAACATTCCAAAACATCGTCAGGGAAATCTAGTATCCTCAAGGAGTCGATGGACACATTAAACACAGCAGACCACTGAACCAAGCAAGCAGCTAGCATGTAGGGTGCTAAAATCTGATTTACTAGTCGGCTCTTATTAGTGGATTTGAATCATCATTTCACTCATTCTTCACATCCATATCTCACGTTTTCACCATTTCATCACGTCATTCATCTCCATATCTTTGACCTCCCTATAACTAAGGGTCCTGCTAGAGGAGACAACCTCGATAAAAAACCCCTATCCCAAGGTGTGAGTTGCACGTGCCGATGGGACAGTGTTGGCTGCAGGGGTAGGTGCAGTCGCGAACGTGGCCTCGGGGATTTCGGTTTGGTCCTCGAGTAGCCTCCATTTTTGGGGGTAGGCCTTCCTCGGCATAGAGGGCATGTCGAGGCGACAATTTATGGACCCTCCACCATAAAATAATTTTGTATATGGGTACAAAAAGCAACTCAAACGGGGGGAAACCCCCAAAAAGAGCGCGGCCTTCGAGCCCGCTCCAATTTGTGGAAAAGACAAGTAACGTGCCACGTTACCTTGTTATCAGTATTGTTGAGAAGACCGATAGTAACGATGTTTCTACAACACCAAAGAAACACGGAGCTGCTACATTGAAGGACTTGTCACCATTCCTTATCAAGAAACAGCTAGACTACGCCGCTGGTTCCGATGTTCCAGAAATAAAGAAGCTGAGAAACGGGAGTCTACTGATCCAGACCAGCACAGATCGCCAGACCAACAACCTTTTAAAGTTACGATCTTTGGGCCATTTCACTGTTAATGTTGAACCCCATCGTCAACTTAACAGTAGTAAAGGTGTAATTCGCCACTGGGATCTGCTAAATGCTGAGGAGGAAGAGATTCTTGAAGCACTCTCAGACCAACATGTCACCGCAGTGCAGCGAATCAAGACGCGAAAATCCGGAGAACTTGTGCCAACTGCTTCTATTATATTAACGTTCCAAACGACCACTCTCCCAGATATTGTACGGGCTGGATATTTGAGACTAAAAGTCCGACCTTACATCCCTAACCCGATGCGATGTTTCAAATGCCAGCACTTTGGGCACACTCAGCCTTCCTGCAAGGCCACTACCGCCCTTTGTGGTAAGTGTAGTCTGCCTGATCATGGGACCGAACCTTGTTCTTCTGGTCCCAAATGCATTAATTGCAAAGGCGAGCACCCAGTCTGGCATCGTGACTGCCCCTCCTTCCAACAAGAGAAGAAAATCAGAGAGTTGGTCGTCACAGAGAAAATCTCTGCTGGCGAAGCAAAACAACGTCTCCGGGAAAGTATACGCACCACTTTACCTGTGCCATTCGCTACAGTTGCTGCAGCTGCTCTTACCCGCCGCAGTGTGGGTGTACAAACCAGCGACGTGTCAACTCAAACACCAACGATTCCCGTAGTAGCCCGCCCTGCTTCGAGGAAACCAGCAACCACTCCTCGCTCCACAGAGAGGAAGTTCAAGCAGGTGCATACAAGGGAATATTTTCTGAAGTCTACTAGCTCTCCAGTCAGGGTGGCAGCCACCACCCTGAAACTTAAGGCGCAGCTGAAGGCTGCCCGGCGGGCGCTCAAAGCACCCGCCCCCACTCCCCCTTCTTCATCCCCTTCGCCCTCTGTGTCCTTACCCGAGGACATGATACAGGACGAAGCCGCGGATGAAGAATTTATCAAGGTGACAGGGCCTAGAAATAAAGTACGCCTTAAAAGGTAACACCCATACCTCCAGCTATGGCTTATTGTCTCCAATGGAACCTTAACGGTTTCCGTACACATCTCGAGGAACTGCAAATTCTAATATCTGAATTTGACCCTGCCATCATATGTCTCCAAGAGACACATTTTCGTCCAAATGAATCAGTGATTCTAAACGGATACACGCTTTACCGCACCGACAAGCTTCCTGAGGGTCGTCGTGCACACGGTGGTGTTGCAATCGGTGTTCGAGATACCATCCACTCAACACCAATCTTTCTCACCACCCCCCTCCAAGCTGTCGCCGTGCGGGTCCAGCTACCACAGCCAATATCTGTGTGCTGTATCTACATCACAAGGGAGGAGCGATTCTCTCTTGAGGACCTCCTTTCTATATTCGAGCAACTTCCGTCTCCTGTAGTTCTTTTGGGCGATTTTAATTCCTACCATAGTTTGTGGGGCTCCGTTCGTACAGAGCCCCGGGGTCAAATTATAGATCAATTCCGTGAGGCATCAGGTTTAACGTTGCTGAATGATGGGACTCCCACATATTTCAGTCCTTCCTCAGGCACACACTCTGCGTTGGACTTGTCCTTCTGCAGTCCCAGCCTTGCTCCTACCACATCTTGGAGCGTTCACCCTGATCTCTGTGGGAGTGATCACTTCCCACTGCTTCTAACTTTCGAACATCTTCAGTACTCACGTGAACAACACCCTCACTGGCATCTAAGTCGGGCCGACTGGGGTGCCTTCGAGCGTGCAGTGGACATTGAAGTCGATCTAGCGTCGACTTTGCCAGCCATCGACGCCTTAGATATATTTGTGTCAAGAGTGCATGATGCTGCACGCACCTCCATTCCACATCCCAGTGGACCTGCGAGGCGACGCCCAGTCCCCTGGTGGACTGCGGAGATCAGTGCAGCCATCAAGGACCGCAATCATGCCCTAGATCGATTCAATAGGAACCACACTGCCGAAAACCTCGAGCAGTTCCGCATTAAGCGTGCCCGTGCCCGTCGGCTTATTCGAGCCAGTAAGAAGGCGTGCTGGGTCCAATACGTGTCTTCTCTGACGAAGCAGGCTTCGTCGAAAGCCGTTTGGACCAAAGTACGTCGCATCCAGGGGGGTGCATCTACTCCTCTGAGCGCTCTGGAGCACGATGGGACGTTGTACACTGATTCCGGAGACATAGCTAATATCTTGGCCACGCAGTTTTCTGATGCGTCTAGCTCTGAAAATTATGAACCACGTTTCCGCCGTGAGAAGGACCGTCAGGAACGACGCCCTCTAATTTTTCGAAGTCATAACACCGAGCCATACAACTCTCCATTCACTGAACGGGAGTTCGATCAGGCGCTTCGAGATTCTAAGAATACAGCTCCTGGAGTGGACAAGATCCACTATGAGATGCTTCGTCATCTGCCCATTGGAGCCAAACATTTCCTTTTGGAGGTATTCAACAGGCTTTGGTTGGAGGACTCTTTCCCCACTTCCTGGAAAGAAGCTATTATTGTTCCCATCCTGAAACCAGGTAAACAACGCACCGCAGCCTCGAGTTACAGGCCTATTGCCTTAACTAGCTGTGTGTGCAAGTTGATGGAACGAATGATCAACAAGCGTCTCACCTGGTTTTTGGAGGAAAACTGCTTGATAAGTAATTTTCAATGTGGTTTTCGCTCCAACCGTTCCACACTGGACCATCTGGTTCAGCTGGAAACACAGATTCAGGATGCATTCCTCAACAAGGAACATTTAGTTGCAGTTTTCTTTGACCTCCAAAAGGCATATGACACAACGTGGCGCTTTGGCATCATAAAACAGCTCCATTCTTGGGGCGTGCGTGGCCATATGGCGTACTTTATTGAAAATTTTATATCAGATCGCTTTTTCCGCGTACGTGTTGGGAACTCCTTTTCGGATCTTCACGAACAAGAGAACGGTGTCCCGCAGGGCAGCGTACTTAGTGTGACTCTGTTTGCCATAGCCGTAAACAGTGTTATGGCAAACATTCTTTCCCCTGTACATGGCCTCCTCTATGTCGACGACCTCACGATCTTTTGTCGCTCACGGAATCTCGCGTCAGCTTCTCGTCAACTCCAACTGACGATAAACCGTTTGGTTGAGTGGTCCTCCCAAACAGGTTTCACCTTCTCATCCGAGAAATCCGTGTGTGTTCACTTTTGTCGTCAGCGTACATGTCATTTAGATCCTGACCTGTACATGGGGAAGTCTCCCCTGTGCTTCGTGAATGAGGTCCGCTTCCTGGGCCTCATTTTCGATAAGAAATTAACATGGCTACCTCACCTTCGCCAGTTAAAGTTCTCTTGTCTTCGAGTTCTCAACCTTTTACGCGTTTTATCTCATACTTCTTGGGGTGCTGATAGGACGGTATTGCTTCGCCTATACCGTGCACTCATCAGGTCGAAGCTAGATTATGGATGTGTTGTGTATTCTTCTGCTCGCCCATCTAGACTTCGCATCCTAGACACTGTCCACCATGCTGGTATACGTGTGTGCACTGGTGCCTTTCGGACCAGTCCAGTCGCAAGTTTGTATGTAGAGGCATCTGAGCCGTCGCTGTCTCTGCGAAGACAGCGGCTGGTAGTTAACTACTTCCTCCATCTTCGCTCGATGCCTTCACATCCTTCATTCCACACCATCTCAGACGAGGGTAGGCTGGCAAGGTATCGGCTCCACCCTAGTGTCACTAGACCATTTGGTGTTCGTGCAGACGAGATCCTGTCAGCACTTGGTGTTGACAGTGATCTTCCTGGCGTCTCTCCACTCATTTCGCCTCTCCCTACCTGGGAGTTTCCTGCACCTTCTATCGATTTTTCTCTGACTGCTCTTCCAAAGTCAGAGACACCAATGGTTGTATACCAGCAACGGTTTCTAGAACTTCGTGCGAAGCACCCCAATTTTAATGTGTTTTACACGGATGGGTCCAAGACATTGGAATCAGTTGGTTGCGCCTTCGTCCTAGACTCTCAAAGTTCCAGTTTCTCGCTACATCCTGCCTGTTCCATCTTTACGGCAGAGTTGTACGCCATTCTAAAGGCACTGGACTTTGCAGACGTCAATGGGCTGAAGAAAGTCCTTGTGTGCTGTGATTCGACCAGCGTGTTGCAGACCCTGAATTCGCCGTATTCCCGGCATCCAGTAGCGCAACGCATATTCAGACGGCTTGTGTCCTTATCTGCCAGCACAGATGTACACTTCTGTTGGGTCCCTAGCCACGTGGGCATCCAGGGGAACGAAGCAGCTGATGCTGCCGCCAAGTCTGCTGATGCAGATGGCGACGTTCTCGTCCACCTTTTGCCTGCTAGCGACCTGCAGAATGTGTTCCGTTCTCGCCTTCTTGACACTTGGCAGACCGAGTGGGATGTGGAAACGGGGAACAAGCTTCACTCTGTTAAGCCCACCATAGGTGTTTGGCGTTCCTCGTCTCGTCCCTCTCGGCGAGAAGACGTTATTCTTACCCGCCTGCGTATAGGACACAGCCGTCTCACGCATGGTCACCTACTGCAAGGGCTGGACCCTCCGTTGTGTCGTACTTGTAATGTTTTATTAAGCATTCGACACATTCTCGTTGAATGTGTCGATCTTGCTTACCTCCGGCAGACTTTTAACCTTTCCGGCTGTTTGTCATCCCTCTTGGGTGATGACAGCAGTATTTTATCACGTGTTTTTAGTTTTTTGCGAAGAGCTGGACTCTTCCACCGTCTGTAAGGAGGTTTTTAGTTTATTCTGACTTTTTAACGTGTCGTGTTTGTCTCGTGCTGGTCTCTTTACAACCTTGCACTTTTAGTTTTTTTCCCAAGGGGCTATCTACACCCCTTTTTTAAATCTGTCAGAATTTTAGATAAGGGGACATTTCCCCGTATATACAGAAGGGTGCGAAATGGCCTTAAGTGCCGACGCACCCATAAATTTTAACTCAATCAATCAATCAAATCAATCAATCATAGTGGATTTGAAGTCTGTCATGAAACATTTGGATTCTTCATATAGAGGCTGGAACACACTTTTATGTCTGAAAATGTTAGAATCAGGCAGATCATAATAGTTAAAAAATAGACTATAGAACAAGTGACCATCAGAACGTGTGGGGTGGACAGCTATTATAGTATTTTTGTTCAACAATCTCTTAACTATCACGTGATTGCTTTTGGTATGCTGCCTCAGAGAAACTAGAAGTTCAACTGCAATGTCAGAAACATGCATTAACTCGTGCATTATTTTGAACTTGCCTAGTTCTTCTAATAAAGCTAAAGTAAATTGAGTGCTCCCAACCATGTCTAATGCTGCATATATCAAGTCAATTGAATCCAAGCTGAAGCAAGTGTCTTCCAATCTTTCCCAATTAGCTTTATCCCGTACCAAAGCATTGATATCAGAATAGAATGTGGAAGTAGGACTAAAAGGCAGCTTTGTGTATTCCCTTCTTTCAGAATACCATTGTTCTTTCCTGTATTTCTTGGCATTAAAACCATCCAAAGCTAGCAGCATTTTGTCCTCTTGAGTTAAGTTGGATAACTCCACCCTATGCCATTTGTTGCGATTTGCTTTACGTTCAGCTAGCTTAAGAGACACATCATCAAACTGAGAGTAAGCTAGAAATGAATTTTGATCTTCATCCTCTATAAAATCATTCTGGTGAGATTCTACATATGAAAACACCATCTTCCACACTTTAGCTATTGTAGGCGATGTTGGTTCACAATAAAAAGGAATGAATCCTATAACAGTTCCTTCTAAATATCTTGGAACAGTTAGAGGGAAATTCACCACTGGTTTTCTAGTCATTCGCGATCCTTTTCTCATCATGGAAATGTTCCAAAGCATCAAATGCTACTTTAATATCATCTAGAGACAGTTGATTCAGTTCTTCCACTCTGATTTTTGCACTTTCTGTACACCAGACTAAACTAGTGGATATGTAGTTTATGTTGAGAGGGTTGGTGTTCAGTGCCCTAGTCACATCCTGTTGAGTCATGTGAGGTCTGCTCTCTGGGTACATGACTCCACATAAAGCATTCTTTATTTTTGATCTAATATCCACATCCAGATCCGAGTCAACTGGCCGGTCATATCCCATTGACTCTAATAAATTTTCAATGTGGTAACCTATAAAGAATCTTAAGGATATCTCAAAAACATCATTATCTGATAGAGGTACAGATGTGTTTATGTAGCATTTGCCTACCACAACAGTTAGAAATAAAATTTCTCTAAAATCAACACGCCTGTCTAGTGGCCCATTGTATTTTGCCACCTTTTCTTCATTCTTCATTCTTCTGAGATAAACCACGCTGTACTGATGCAGCAGTTGTGGCAACTTCTATGAAGACTGCTCTCTCAGGCATATTGAAATAAATGTCTGGAGTCAAATCATTAAAACGATCGTCTAGAGGTGTGAGAGCAACTCCCAGTTTGACATCGCTTTGGGCACCTCCTGATAAGTACTGACAGACTAATTCATGCCTTAGTTTCCAAGCACTGCTGAAGTCAATCACTTCTTCTGTTTTACCCATAGTTGATCTTGAGGCCATTTCTTCATCCGGTGTGAAAGTCCATTTGACCTTATTGTTTTCTATAGAAACATTTATCATTTGCTTCAACTGGCCTATTCCAAAACTGGCACATTGGTATACACTAGCAGCATGAGGGACAGTTAAACCAACATGACCTTTTATGGGGTAAGTTTCATCTATCTGATTAGCCACTGGCGATTGTAAATACGCCCCTGCAATTGAAGCCAAATGAGCAATTTTTCTGTTCTGGTCACAGCTGGCAGGGAGTGAAATGCCAAATCTTGACCTTTTCTGTTGAGTTGTATGGATTCTGTGTCCAACACCCTCTTATCACCAACCTATGCACACTTTTACAATAGGGGTGTAAGGGGTACCTTCCACGTAGGCGCCCAAAAGTCAACCTCACTTCCACGTAGTGCACCCTGGAGTAAAGACTAACGAGGCTCTGGCGACTGGCACTATGGCCAGTATAATTTTGTGTGTGTTGTCATGTTTTTTGTCCTTGTGTGCGCTGAGTGTCCGTTTACAGCCTCAGCTTTTAACAGAAGTCAGAACATTTTAAGATTTTTAGTTCCGCAACGTTAGAGTTGTTCTTTGTAATGATAAGGGGCTGGCCCCCATATATTGTGACGGGAGCAAAATAGCCTAAGTGCTGACGCTCCCAAAATTTTAACTTCAAATCAAATCAATCAAAACACTTTTACAATAATTCTCTGTTAGTTGCTCTTGCTGTTTCCCCCGTCTTTGTGTCTGCTGTACATGCCTATTTAAGATTTCACTCGCATATGGGACAATCTACGTTTTGTGTACTTACTTATAAACCTTTTTTAGTTTTTACTAGCTCTTTGAAGGGTCCACGTAGAGTTCCAATGTACAGAAACATTGTGAACTACGGTTCTCTTTACGAAAACATTTCAGCCATTTGCTTGGCGATGGAGCACAGACTAATGACCACGCGCTTGCGATTTGTAGAATACGAGCAATTCTACATCAAAACAACTTACGCACGCACAATTGCGTTACATCGCGAGTTATATCACTTAATGACATAAATTTTTGTAATTACTAGTCATATAATCATACATAATATTGTTTTCATATCATATCGACGTGCGTACTTGTTTTTATTGATTGTAATGTTTTAGGGAATGGAATTTTTTTTGGGTTAGTAAATCAAAAGAAGGCTTATTTTTTTTAAATATATTTTGTATGTTTGTTTTTCTAAGAAAATACATGGAATTGGCGAACCTGGGTCATGTCAAGCTTTGCGCTTTGACTTTTAAATTTTGAACATGGAAAATTTTTTCCACCGCGGCAGAACGTATCAATCCCTATATGTTTATTTTATTAAGTCTCTCTGAACGCTTCACGTTGACCAGGGCATTCACTTGTTTTTCTCAGTTGTGTCAAGCCTCTGAGGCATGTTTATAATGCACAGTGTTGCGCTATGCAAACCTCCTGAGCATTCAGGAAAACAGGTAGTTCCTTCTGTTTCTGAAGTCAGCGGTTTGCATAGTGGCAATTAATAACACGATTCGGCATAGAGGAAGAGCTCGATGGCCTAGTGATATAGAGGTGAGACAAGTTGAGAGGGGACTGACTTTTGGGATTGAGTTGAGAGAGAGGAGGTGGTTAGCAGAGCAGTAGGTCAGAAGTGGAACGACGCTTTGGTCGACGAATTGGAGAAGCTAACAGAGGACTTCACATATTTTATTCAGCTTAATACTTCAGATAGACAGGTAATTATCCTAACACCCAGCCATGATTCAGGTTCAACGGTTCCCAAAACCCAACGAGTGACCATTGTCTTTTCTGTAGTTAAGTTCCTTAGTGTAATTTTGTACCTTTCACATTGCCAAGCGTTAACTCGTCATGCCAATGACGAGTGCACTCAACAGAGGATGAATGATGAGTAATTTACATCACCCATTGATTAATTGGTTAACATTCTAGTTACTTGTAAGATCCCACGTACTTTACGGTTCGTTACGATGCCATAACCCTGTTTTGGCTCTAGAGTCATCATCAGCTTCTTCTGTTTAGAGCCAGGCGGACACTGGAACTCAGCAATTGGCGGCAGATCAGAAAACTGGCTGTGCAAATTATCAAGAATTGATTTTAATAATATATTATAGGCTATGCGACGACACTCGTTTTCTATTTCACGTGCAAATTTTTTAACAGCATCTGGTCCACTGTATAAGTATGATTCACTAACACCACCATCCTGTACAACCACATAACAAAAACTAGAAGGTTAGTGTAGCTGATACGCTGTACTTCATGATTCTTCAGGATCTGGGCCGCAGAAAGCAAACGGTTCAAGATTTGATTCAAAATCACAAACTATATACGCTGGTTGCTCCAACAAGGCTTCGAATTTTTTGAATTCGGCATTTTCGTTTGGTTTAGGCATAGCCATATGAACAGGTTTATGGTTGCCACAGTATTTTAAATGTTCAGCCAACTTGTTTTTAGCAATTTCGGTATTCTTTTTACGAACGCCATTTACCATTTTTCGACCATCAAATACAGTCAAACATCTTCGACACAACTTGTATATTGTGTTGGATTTGCCTTGTTGTTTTCTGACTAGAGCATGAAGATTGCGTATCAGAGTGTAGTGATATGTACCATCCCCCTCAATTAAGAGCAGATCAATCGGGACAGCAGAGTCATCATCAAGGTTGCTGATTCTAAGAGGCTCTATTAAGCAATCGCCACAAGCAGCAGAAAACACATTAATAGATAATAGCATACCATTGCTATCTTTGGCTCTGTTTTCGAATTTATCGATATTCTGGACAGACATTGAATATTCGCAGCCATCCATAGCATCATCAAAATCATGTTCGTGCTGTTTATAATGACTTATTCGCTCTGGATGATCTAAAACTGGAAACGGAGGGATAGCTTATAAGAGCCATTTTGTGCATTAGAATAGCTAGCATATCAGGATTTTTACTGTTCAAAAAATTCTTAATATCACATCTTGGCTCTGATACGAAACGGTAATCCCTTAGTTGACCGTCAAAACTACTGTGAATGGGTGAATTGGGTGTTCGCTTTCCCGGTCTAGTATTATCTGATATAACAAGCTTTCTTTTTAGACCAGATGTAGATGGCTGTGGGGGCAATGTTGATGCCTGTACAGAACAAGAGCCTATATGTCTATTGAAGTATGCCTTGCAAAATTTTCTATGGCATTTTGGGCATATTTTAGTGGGCATTTTGCGTTTTTTAGGATCACAATTACGTTGGTGCTTAGCCCAATTAGGGCTAGATATATTCTTATCGCATTGATTACAATATTTTTTATTTGGAATTTTTGGTTTTGGTATTTATATATAATTTCTTGGGGCTCAAATCAAAAACTATATACTTAATAAAACTGTGACAGGTCGTAAAGCTAATAGCGTACTAGCACAAAGGTAGAATAAGTATTGATCTACAGAAGCACTGACCTACCACAAATGCGTGTCTGCACAGGCATGTTGTGGTGTACATAGAAAGGCAACGACCTAATACCGTGTGTCATGTATTGATCTTGTATAACAAACTGGGACAGATATAAATTAGTGTATGGGGTGTATGGGGTGACCTTCCACGTAGGCGCCCAAAAGTCAACCTCACTTCCACGTAGTGCACCCTGGACTAAAGACTAACGAGGCTCTGGCGACTGGCACTATGGCCAGTATAATTTTGTGTGTGTTGTCCTGTTTGTTGTCCTTGTGTGTGCTGAGTGCCCGTTTACGGCCTCAGCTTTTAACAGAAGTCAGAACATTTTAACATTTTTAGTTATGCAACGCTAGAGTTGTCATTTGTAATGATAAGGGGCTGGCCCCCGTATAATGTGACGGGAGCAAAATAGCCTAAGTGCTGACGCTCCCAAAATTTTAAAATCAAAATCAAATCAAATAAATTAGTGTATCTGCTTGACTCCAAATATGAGTGGATTATAACAAACAAGCTGGATGTGTCAAATATCGTACTATTTTATACAAAATATAAGCCTTTCGTACAGTATACCAGAAATACATTTAATATGAATAATAAGAAATTATGTATATCAAACCGAACACACCTGTAGTCCAGTCTATACGAGTCTGATCTAAATCAACTCAGAGGGAGTTCAAGAATATGGTCATAAGCATGTGGGCCGAGATAGTGAACAACACGTCCATACTCTTCAACCACTCTCACAATACTAATCTGTAATACAAAAACTTTTTTAAGTAGCCTAAGCGCGGACCGTGTTGAAAACATCTGAAACAGTGAGCCAATCAGAAGACACCACATCGGGGTGTAAGGGGTGACCTTCCACGTAGTACACCCAAATGTCAACCTCACTTCAACGTTAGTACACACTGGACTGAAGAGTAACGAGGCTCTAGCGACTGGCCCCATGGCCAGTATAATCTTGTGTGTATTGTCCTGTTCTTTTGTCCTTATGTGTGCTGAGTTCCCCTTTACAGCCTCAGCTTTTAACGGAAGTCAGAACATTTTAATATTTTATGATTTTAGTTCTGCAACGTTAGAGTTGTGATTTGTAACGATAAGGGGCTGGACCCCGTATAATGTGACGGGTGCAAAATAGCCTTACTGCTGACGCACCCAAAGTTTTAGATTCAAATTCAAATTCGAAGACACCACATCATCGCATTACGTCATAAGGAACTATTAAGAAGACAGCACATTAGATGTAGGTCATACGCAACCAATCAGGAGACGGCACATTAGATGTAGGTCATCATAATACTGCTTAATAATAGAAGTAGACCAGAAGTAAACTTGTGTGTGTGTGTAGCTAATAAGATTACATTTTACAGAGTATTACACTAAAGGCAATAAGCTCATATTAGCATCTTGGCTTAGTTTTAAGTGTAGCCAAACGAATGCCAAGAGGGGCATATTTTTTACGATCCTATGGACAACAATCTGACAAATGCAGCTTTTGGAAGTGTAGCCAAACCAATCTGAGGGGGGTCATACTTTTTTGTGTCCCATTAATAGGACCAATCATACTACTCGCCATGGTGCTTCACTTTTGTGAAAGGAACAGATAATCTCCGTTCGTAAGTTCGAACCTTCGTAGGATCATTTTTTTTTCATGCAGAAGAATGAAATGCCATAACCTCAGTAGAAGTTTCCATGTGTGTGTGTGTGTAAATTACGTTTGTCCGATTGCGTGGCCACACGTTTGCAGCAGATAGGAAATGGCTTTGTGCTTTCACTATTTAAAATAGAGTTAAAAGTAATGCAGTTGACACAATATGCATATCACTGTGACACACAACAGCAGCCTCCCGCTAGTCGTATTAAACTAAAAATGTGCTAATTCGAAATGGGATCCCACGGTGTCACATTACATGAATAGTTTTGAACACACAGTTAATTACAGATACTGAAGTCATTATATAGAAAGTTTGCATTTACCATGTTAGTTCATGAAAGTAACAAATTTTATTCTCTCTTCGCCTTCTTTTTTGACAGTAATAAACGAAAATCCCGTTTGAGTTGAAATACCTTAGTTATAATGTTTGCATGTAAAAAATACCCTTTGCCACCAGAGGGAAAAGCATATCTTGATGTGACAACTTCCGTACAAAAAATTCTGATATAGATGCGAGCGTGCACTCAGACACCCAATTGTGTGTATATCTGCCAAATTGCTGCAGCTGATAATGAGGGGCTCAGATGACACAGATGTGTGTAGTGTGTGTTTGAGATTCCATGAAAGATTTATGGTTAAATTCTTTCTGAAATATAGTAGTAAAATGCCATTAAGCAAATAGCTGCAATTATTATTAAAAATGTTTGTCGAGATATGATATGTTTCAATGTGCATTTGCAGGAAAAGGAAAAGCAAGTGCATCCTTCCTGCCAACAGACAAATATAGAAAATATTTTCACGCCCTCGGAGATCAATGGGATCTCAATGAAATAGTAATGGACAAACTGTAGTTCTCGTGCTTACTGTATGCTCCAAAATCTTCCGTACATTGTGTGAATGACATGACATGCAGTCTATTCTCTGTAAAGAAGGACGAGATAGACATATATCAACTTGCAAGAGGCATGCTTAACGTTCGATTATCAATCCGCTAGAAGCATGAGATGTCCAGTTTGATCCACGTACACCTGGACCATGTGGGAGAAGGTGGACATTGAGCAAAAAAACAACAAAAACACGATGGAGCAGGGGAGCTGGTAATGGATTGGATTAAATGGCAGCCAGCATCTTAAACTATCTTAGATCTACTAGTTTGCAACTCCATTAGAAACTGTCTCCCCGATGGGGCAGTGGTAGCATCACCGCCTTGTAATCAAGAGGTACCAGGTTCAATAAATACTCTGTAGAGGCACATAATGGTTCGGATCCCACTTTAAACTCCCCCTCCATGTAGGACTGCCTTGACGGGGCGAGGCCCCCTCCATGTAGGACTGCCTTGACGGGGCGAGGGGGCTTAGTAGGGAGGTCAATTTCATCTCATCATGTCACCCATTCTTCATATCCATATCTCACGTTTTTCACCATTCCATCACGTCATTCATCTCCATATCTTTGACCTCCCTCTAAGAAACTTACGTAGGGAGGTCATTTTCATCTCATCATTTCACTCATTCTTCACAAAAAACATAAACTAACGTAACGTTTCAACCTTCTAGCAAGGTCTTCTTCAGACTCTGTATCAAGTACAAAAGTAACCAGATACAGCAAGAAGGGTAATATATATACACAAACATTACTCCCTCCAGACTATTTAGAAAGTTGTTTGGAACTTTCTAGCAGATGACTTTCACTTTCCAACTTTACTTTCACCTAAAAGGCTAAACACTTCCATATAGAATGTGGTTGGACTCTTTATCTCACGCTCTTTTTCCTTCCTTCTTCTCTTTCTCTCTTGTCCTTTCCACTCTTTGACACCTTCTTCCATTCTTTGTTTAACTTCAGTCCCCCATTGCAGTTCATTGTGTCTTCTTCCCCTTTCTTCTCTATTTCCTTGGCCTCCTTTCATTTTCTCACTAGTATTCTCTTCTCCCTTCCTATCTGCTTAGCCTCATCCCACTCTATGTCATGTCCTGTTTCTCTCATGTGTTTAAATATCGCATTTCTCTCTCTCTTAAGTCGTACATCATCCCTATGTTGTTTCAACCTGTCTTTCAGCCTTTTTTTCGTTTCTCCTATGTACACACTCTGACATTCTTTACATTTTACTTCGTAGATAATCCCTTCTTCTTCCTCTTCTCTGTTTTCCTTTTTCTTGTTAGCATTCCTCGCTATTCCTAAGATGCTTCTTCCTCCCTTCCTGTAAGTTTTAATTCCTGCTTTCCTAAGCACTTTGCATATCTTTTCTGTGGTCTTCCCCATACTCCTTATTCCAAACCTTCTCTCTTCTTTTTCTTTCTCTTCCAATTCTCCCCTGCCCGTTTTCTTACTTCTTCTGTTTATGTCCAGTCTATCCTGCTTCTCATAGCCATTCTTTTCCAGCTGTTTCCATAGGCTATTTATTTTGCCTTCTTTTTCACATTCTTTCATGCATATTTTCTTGATTCTGTCCTCCATATTCTTTATAAAATTTATTTTTGTCACCTCACTTACATCACTTCTTTTGTGGCAGAATACCCCTGCTGCACACTTCTTCTGATGCCAAGCGGTTTCAATTTCTTGTCCTCTTTTCCTTTTCATCAATATATCTAGATAGCTTAACTTTTCTTCTTCTTCTATTTCAAGTTCCAATAATATCCCTCTTTCTTCATCTTGAATTTCTTTGGCAAAAATGTCAAGCTGCCTCTTCGTTCCCTTCCATATGCCAAAACAGTCGTCCACATATCTGCAAAACAGAATCATTTTGTCACCTCCCTTTTCTATCACTTTCTTTTCCCATTCATTCATAACCAATTCAGCCAATGCTGGGCTTAGACTGGAACCTATATTTAGTCCTTCACTCATTAACATTATTTTATCTCCCATTATACTGTAACCGTTATTCCAAATGGTTTCCAGCGCCTTCACCACCCTTTCACTATCCCATTCTCCTATAATTTCTGGTCCCATTCTCTTTTTAATAATGTCCAAAACGTGTCCCCTCTTGATGTCTACGCTAAACATTGTCGTCTTCATCTCATTTAACTTAAGTCCTTTTATGAGATATATCTAGATATATTGATGAAAAGGAAAAGAGGACAAGAAATTGAAACCGCTTGGCATCAGAAGAAGTGTGCAGCAGGGGTATTCTGCCACAAAAGAAGTGATGTAAGTGAGGTGACAAAAATAAATTTTATAAAGAATATGGAGGACAGAATCAAGAAAATATGCATGAAAGAATGTGAAAAAGAAGGCAAAATAAATAGCCTATGGAAACAGCTGGAAAAGAATGGCTATGAGAAGCAGGATAGACTGGACATAAACAGAAGAAGTAAGAAAACGGGCAGGGGAGAATTGGAAGAGAAAGAAAAAGAAGAGAGAAGGTTTGGAATAAGGAGTATGGGGAAGACCACAGAAAAGATATGCAAAGTGCTTAGGAAAGCAGGAATTAAAACTTACAGGAAGGGAGGAAGAAGCATCTTAGGAATAGCGAGGAATGCTAACAAGAAAAAGGAAAACAGAGAAGAGGAAGAAGAAGGGATTATCTACGAAGTAAAATGTAAAGAATGTCAGAGTGTGTACATAGGAGAAACGAAAAAAAGGCTGAAAGACAGGTTGAAACAACATAGGGATGATGTACGACTTAAGAGAGAGAGAAATGCGATATTTAAACACATGAGAGAAACAGGACATGACATAGAGTGGGATGAGGCTAAGCAGATAGGAAGGGAGAAGAGAATACTAGTGAGAAAATGGAAGGAGGCCAAGGAAATAGAGAAGAAAGGGGAAGAAGACACAATGAACTGCAATGGGGGACTGAAGTTAAACAAAGAATGGAAGAAGGTGTCAGAAAGAGTGGAAAGGACAAGAGAGAAAGAGAAGAAGGAACGAAAAAGAGCGTGAGATAGAGAGTCCAACCACATTCTATATGGAAGTGTTTAGCTTTTTAGGTGAAAGTAAAGTTGGAAAGTGAAAGTCATCTGCTAGAAAGTTCCAAACAACTTTCTAAATAGTCTGGAGGGAGTAATGTTTGTGTATATATATTACCCTTCTTGCTGTATCTGGTTACTTTTGTACTTGATACAGAGTCTGAAGAAGACCTTGCTAGAAGGTTGAAACGTTACGTTAGTTTATGTTTTTTAATAAAATAAATTACTGCCTTGGTCAGCATATTTAGTTTTTCATAAACATGGAAACATGGCTTAATGGAGTTATCATTCTTCACATCCATATCTCACGTTTTCACCATTCCATCACGTCATTCATCTCCATATCTTTGACCTCCCTATAACTAAGGGTCCTGCTAGAGGAGACAACCTCGATAAAAAAAACCCTATCCCAAGGTGTGAGTTGCACGTGCCGATGGGACAGTGTTGGCTGCAGGGGTAGGTGCAGTCGCGAACGTGGCCTCGGGGATTTCGGTTTGGTCCTCGAGTAGCCTCCATTTTTGGGGGTAGGCCTTCCTCGGCATAGAGGGCATGTCGAGGCGACAATTTATGGACCCTCCACAATAAATCTTTTTGTATATGTGTACAAAAAACAACTCAAACGGGGGGAAACCCCCAAAACGAGCGCGGCCTTCGAGCCCGCTTCAATTATTGGAAAAGACAAGTAACGTGCCACGTTATCTTGTGATTAGTATTGTGCAGAAGACCAAGAGTAACGATGAATCTGCAACAACAAAGAAACATGGAGCTGCTACATTAAAGGACTTGTCACCGTTTCTGATCAAGAAACAGCTAGACTACGCCGCTGGTTCAGACGTACCAGAAATAAAGAAGCTGCGAAACGGGAGTCTACTTATCCAGACCAGCACAGATCGCCAGACCAACAACCTTTTGAAGTTAAGATCTTTGGGCGACTTCCCTGTTAATGTTGAACCTCACCGTCAACTTAACAGTAGTAGAGGTGTGATTCGCCACTGGGATCTGTTAAATGCTGAGGAGGAAGAGATTCTTGAAGCACTCTCAGACCAACATGTCACCGCAGTGCAGCGAATAAAGACGCGTAAGTCCGGAGAACTCGTACCAACTGCTTCACTTATACTGACTTTTCAAACGACCACTCTCCCAGACAGGGTACGGGCTGGATATTTGAGACTCAAAGTCCGTCCGTACATACCTAACCCGATGCGTTGTTTCAAATGCCAGCACTTTGGGCACACTCAGCCTTCCTGCAAGGCCACTACCGCCCTTTGTGGTAAGTGTAGTCTGCCTGAGCATGGGGCCGAACCTTGTTCTTCTGGTCCCAAATGCATTAACTGCCAAGGCGAGCACCCAGTCTGGCATCGTGACTGCCCTTCTTTCCAACAAGAGAAGAAAATCAGAGTTGGTCGTCACAGAGAAAATCTCAGCTGGTGAAGCAAAACAACGTCTCCGTGAAAGTATACGCACCACTTTACCTGTGCCATTCGCTACAGTTGCTGCAGCTGCTCTGACCCGTCGCAGTGTGGTGTACAAACCAGCGACGTTGCAACTCAAACAACAACGCTTCCCGTAGTAGCTCGTCCTGCTTCGAGGAAACCAACAACCACTCCTCGCTCCACAGAAAAGAAGTTCAAGCAGGTGGACACTAAAGAATATTTCCTAAAGTCCAGTAGCTCTCCAGTCAGGGCGGCATCGACCACCCTGAAACTTAAAGCGCAGCTGAAAGCTGCCCGGCGGGCGCTGAAAGCACCCGCCCCCACTCCCCCTTCATCCCCTTCGCCCTCTGTGTCCTTACCCGAGGACATGATACAGGACGAAGCCGCGGATGAAGAATTTATCAAGGTGACAGGGCCTAGAAGCAGAGTACGCCTAAAAAGGTAACTACAATACCTCCAGCTATGGCTTATTGTCTCCAATGGAACCTTAACGGTTTCCGTACACATCTCGAGGAACTGCAAATCTTAATATCTGAATTTGACCCTGCCATCATATGTCTCCAAGAGACACATTTTCGTCCAAATGAATCAGTGATTCTAAACGGATACACGCTTTACCGCACCGACAAGCTTCCTGAGGGTCGTCGTGCACACGGTGGTGTTGCAATCGGTGTTCGAGATACCATCCACTCTACACCAATCTTTCTCACCACCCCCCTCCAAGCTGTCGCCGTGCGGGTCCATCTACCACAGCCAATATCTGTGTGCTGTGTCTACATCACAAGGGAGGAGCGATTCTCTCTTGAGGACCTCCTTTGTATATTCGAACAACTTCCGTCTCCTGTAGTTCTTTTGGGCGATTTTAATTCCTACCATCTTTTGTGGGGATCCGTTCGTACAGAGCCCCGGGGTCAAATTGTAGATCAATTCCGTGAGGCATCAGGTTTAACGTTGCTGAATGATGGAACTCCCACATATTTCAGTCCTTCCTCTGGCACATATTCTGCGTTGGACTTGTCCTTCTGCAGTCCCAGCCTTGCTCCTACCACATCTTGGAGCGTTCATCCTGATCTCTGTGTGAGTGATCACTTCCCTCTCATTCTTACCTTCGAACATCTTCAGCAATCACGTGAACCACACCCTCACTGGAATCTCAGTCGGGCCGACTGGGAAGCCTTCGAGCGTGCAGTGGACCTTGAAATCGATCTTGCGTGGACTTTACCACCAATCGACGCCTTAGATGTCTTTGTGTCAGGAGTGCATGATGCTGCACGCACCTCCATTCCACATCCCAGTGGACCTGCGAGGCGACGCCCAGTCCCCTGGTGGACTGCGGAGATCGGTGCAGCCATCAAGGACCGCAATCATGCTCTCGATCGATTCAATAGGAACCACACTGCCGCAAACCTCGAGCAGTTCCGCATTAAACGTGCCCGTGCCCGTCAGCTCATTCGAGCCAGTAAGAAGGCGTGCTGGGTCCAATACGTGTCTTCTCTGACGAAGCAGGCTTCGTCGAAAGCCGTTTGGACCAAAGTACGTCGCATCCAGGGGGGTGCATCTACTCCTCTGAGCGCTCTGGAGCACGATGGGACGTTGTACACCGATTCCGGAGACATAGCTAATATCTTGGCCACGCAGTTTTCTGATGCATCTAGCTCTGAAAATTATGAACCACGTTTCCGCCGTGAGAAGGACCGTCAGGAACGACGCCCTCTAATTTTTCGAAGTCATAACACCGAGCCATACAACTCTCCATTCACTGAACGGGAGTTCGATCAGGCGCTTCGAGATTCTAAGAATACTGCTCCTGGAGTGGACAAGATCCACTATGAGATGCTTCGTCATCTGCCCATTGGAGCCAAACATTTCCTTTTGGCGGTATTCAACAGGCTTTGGTTGGAGGACTCTTTCCCCACTTCCTGGAAAGAAGCTGATATTGTTCCCATCCTGAAACCAGGTAAACAAAGCACCGCAGCCTCGAGTTACAGGCCTATTGCCTTAACTAGCTGCGTGTGCAAGTTGATGGAACGCATGATCAACAAGCGTCTCACCTGGTTTTTGGAGGAAAACTCATTGATAAGTAATTTTCAATGTGGTTTTCGCTCCAACCGTTCCACACTGGACCATCTGGTTCAGCTGGAAAAACATATTCAGGATGCATTCCTCAACAAGGAAAATTTAGTTGCAGTTTTCTTTGACCTCCAAAAGGCATATGACACAACGTGGCGCTTTGGCATCCTAAAGCAGCTCCATTCTTGGGGCATGCGTGGCCATATGGCGTACTTTATTGAAAATTTTTTATCAGATCGCTTTTTCCGCGTACGTGTTGGGAACTCCTTTTCGGATCTTCACGAACAAGAGAACGGTGTCCCGCAGGGCAGCGTACTTAGTGTGACTCTGCCATAGCAGTAAACAGTGTTCTGGCAAACATTCTTTCCCCTGTACATGGCCTCCTCTATGTCGACGACCTCACGATCTTTTGTCGCTCACGGAATCTCGCATCAGCTTCTCGTCAACTCCAACTGACGATAAACCGTTTGGTTGAGTGGTCCTCCCAAACAGGTTTCACCTTCTCATCCGAGAAATCCGTGTGTGTTCACTTTTGTCGTCAGCGTACATGTCATTTAGATCCTGACCTGAACATGGGGAAGTCTCCTCTGTGCTTCGTGAATGAGGTCCGCTTCCTGGGCCTCATTTTCGATAAGAAATTAACATGGCTACCTCACCTTCGCCAGTTAAAGTTCTCTTGTCTTCGAGTTCTCAACATTTTACGCGTTTTATCTCATACTTCTTGGGGTGCTGATAGGACGGTATTGCTTCGCCTATACCGTGCACTCATCAGGTCGAAGCTAGATTATGGATGTGTTGTGTATTCTTCTGCTCGCCCATCTAGACTTCGCATCCTAGACACTGTCCACCATGCTGGTATACGTGTGTGCACTGGTGCCTTTCGGACCAGTCCAGTCGCCAGTTTGTATGTAGAGGCATCTGAGCCGTCGCTGTCTCTGCGAAGACAGCGGCTGGTAGTTAACTACTTCCTCCATCTTCGATCGATGCCTTCACATCCTTCATTCCACACCATCTCAGACGAGGGTAGGCTGGCAAGGTATCGGCTCCACCCTAGTGTCACTAGACCATTTGGTGTTCGTGCAGACGAGATCCTGTCAGCACTTGGTGTTGACAGTGATCTTCCTGGCGTCTCTCCACTCATTTCGCCTCTCCCTACCTGGGAGTTTCCTGCACCTTCTATCGATTTTTCTCTGACTGCTCTTCCAAAGTCAGAGACACCAATGGTTGTATACCAGCAACGGTTTTTAGAACTTCGTGTTTCTTACCTACTTACCTACTCTAACACTTTTGTCACCATAATTTTCATTTTTTTTCCTGTTTCCTGTATTTCCATGTCATAGACCATCACTAAGCACATCTTTTGTTGCCTTCAAACATCAACAGTGTTGCCACTGTACCTCATAATTTTTTTAAAACACCCATTTGGACCGGTACGCCTTTACGAGGCATTTCAGGTTTTGGCTATACGCGAAAACGATCGGTTTTCTTCTCTGAACTATAGATGGCGAAATAGTCCACCTACCCAAGGTGGAAATCGACGTCCAAATTTACGTACGAATGGGGGTGTAAGGGGTGATCTTCCACGTAGTACACCCAAATGTCAACCTCACTTCCACGTTAGTACACCCTGGACTAAAGACTAACGAGGCTCTGGCGACTGGCCCTAAGGTCAGTATAATTTTGTTTGTATTGTCCTGTTTTTTTGTCCTTATGTGTGCTGAGTGCCCCTTTACAGCCTCAGCTTTTAACGAAAGTCAGAACATTTTAATATTTTATGATTTTAGTTGCAACGATAGAGTTGTTATTTGTAACGATAAGGGGCTGGACCCCGTATAATGTGATGGGTGCAAAATAGCCTTAGTGCTGACGCACCCACAATTTTAAATTCAAATTCAAATTTACGTACGAATGTTTGATATGCAATTTGCCATGCTTTGTGGAAAAAAAAAATTACACTTTCACTTATATTTGGCAACACTGAATGAACAACACTGCATCCCGTTTGTTGTTTCTATGTTTAAAAATATCTACTTGGACAGGGCTAACATTTGGTGTATGACTTCTGTATGTACAGGTTTCGGTTACAAAGTAACGCCACACTTAGTTCCCAGTTGCGCCGTTCGTGGGACACCCTGTATTTTCATCATTTAAAACCTGAAAAACAACAAATCTATTTGACAGTTTAATTTGGTAATCTCTCTTAATTCTTGGGGTGTAAGGGGTGACCTTCCACATAGTACACCCAAATGTCAACCTCACTTCCACGTTAGTACACCTTGGACTGAAGACTAACGAGGCTCTGGCGACTGGCTGCATGGCCAGTATAATTTTGTTTGTATTGTCCTGTTCTTTTGTCCTTATGTGTGCTGAGTGCCCCTTTACAGCGTCAGCTTTTAACAGAAGTCAGAACATTTTAAGATTTTTAATTATGCAACGTTAGAGTTGTTCTGTATAATGTGACGGGAGCAAAATAGCCTAAGTGCTGACGCTCCCACAATTTTAAAATGAAATTCAATTTCAAATTTCTTAATTCTTTCATCATCAAATTTTCCTGTATTAAATTTCAGAACTTTTAAATTTTATTGCTTATGATTTATCACTGCGAGTCTTTCTCTTAATTTAGCAAGTACAAAATAATGGTCACTGCCACAGTCAGCACCTCTATGTGTAAGAATGTGACTTATACTAGCATGTCTTCTCTTATCAATGAGAATATGATCTATCTGATTATGAGTTTTACCATCTGGAGAAGACCAGGTATATTTATGGATATCTTTGTTTAAAAGTGGTACTTTTCACAATTAAATTCTTTGAGGTTGCAAAAGTCATCAATCTTATACCATTATCATTACTTAATTCATGAAGACTTTCTTTACCAATCTGTTCATTGCCAATCTGTGCATTACAGTCACCTAACAGAATTTTCATATACTGAGAAAATTTATCAAAGACCTGTTCTAACTCTGTATAAAAATCATCTTTAGTATTATCATCTTTATCTTCCGTTGGAGCATGTATGTTTATTAAAATAATTTTACACCACCTACACTGTAAAACTGCATATGATATCCTATCATTAATAAATTCTACTGTTTTAAGAGCCGAGATAATTCTATTATTTATGAAAAAGCCTGTTCCGAAATTATGAATTTCAGTACCACCATGGAAAAAAGTATAATTTTTAGTTTTACAATTCCCTTCTCCTGGCCACCTAACTTCCTGGACAGCTACTACATCTAATTTATACTTAACTATCTCATTAACTGTACACTGAAATGCCCCAGGCCGGTAAAGGCTTAGAACATTCCAGGTGCCTAATTTAATATCCTTATTCCTAACGTAGATCTTATCCTTAGTCCAGGGACCTCCCAAAGTAGTCCCCACCCGGAGATCCGAACGGGGGACTATTTTACCTCCGGAATATTTTACCTTGGGAACATCCATGGCCTTATATTCCTGATTCTTGACATGACTTTTTACAGTGCAGTGTTGTCAGCTCTACGCCTAACCCCCAATATGAATGGAGGACTGCACCTGTCGTTGGTCAGCGGATCCCTCGGATCTAGCTGGGAGGATCACATTGTAGTCCACCAACCATTCCCCACTTCTGCCGATTGTGGGACGCTCATAGAGCCATGACAGGACTGCTCTTTAAATCCCAACAGAGGAAAATGTTGACCATTTCACTCTGTTGGTTGACTAACTGCAGTGAACAAGTCACTGGGCGATGAGGTCGTCACATCACATCCCGTAAAATTAACATTCAGACCCAAAAAAAGAGCAAATTTTGAA
This sequence comes from Lepisma saccharinum, assembly GCF_977018435.1. NCBI lineage: Eukaryota > Metazoa > Arthropoda > Insecta > Zygentoma > Lepismatidae > Lepisma > Lepisma saccharinum. Next base: position 391,874 of record NW_028142891.1, read on the forward strand.
AATTCTGGAAACAAAGTGACATATTATCAGTGAGGGCATAGTCACACACACCACAAGGCATTTTCTGCTAACATACCACAATCCTGTAAAATATATATATCATATACAGTAATTGCCAAAATGACCTCACTTACCATTCTTCATTTGATTTTGATTTTGAATTTAAAATTTTGGGAGCTTAAGCACTTATGCTATTTTGTTCCCGTCACATTATACGGGGGCCTGCCCCTTATCATTACAAATAACAACTGTAACGTTGCATAACTAAAAATGTTAAAATGTTCTGACTTATGTTAAAAGCTGAGGCCGTAAACGGGCACTCAGAACACACAAGGACAACAAACAGGACAACACACACAAAATTATACTGGCCATAGTGCCAGTCGCCAGAGCCTCGTTAGTCTTTAGTCCAGGGTGCACTACGTGGAAGTGAGGTTGACTTTTGGGCGCCTACGTGGAAGGTCACCCCTTACACCCTTCACTTACCATTAATTTTCAAAACAAGTTTGCATTAGTGGTTAAGGTTACATGAAGAATGGCCTCATTCATGCCACTTCATCCCTTCACCTTTTCATCAGGATCAATGAAATAGGAATAACCACTGCTTATAAAAACAACCAAACAACCATACATTTGAAAAAAAAAAGATTGGCTTCTGTTGTAACAAGAAAGAGACGGAAATGATATATTCTGACAGAGCCCTGGATTTTCTAAATTAAACTTTCTTACTTAATCTTCCAAAATGTTGCTATATTTGTTTTCAGAGCATGAAATAGACATAGGTGCATTGAGCATGCTCACTGCAGATCATCTCAGAGAACTTATTCCAAAAATTGGCAAAAGAGCAATTTTTATGAAAAAGCTTGAATAATAGAGAGAACGAGTAAAACTGTCATCTACAGGGTACTTACTTGATACTCCTAACGAGGTATGTAACGTAACTGTCATATATTTCTACACTTCAGTTTCTTACTTGCTAGTCGGGGTGTAAGGGGTACCTTCCACTTAGGCGCCCAAGAGTCAGCCTGACTTCCACGTAGTGCACCTTGGACTAAAGACTAACGAGGCTCTGGCGACTGGCACTGTGGTCAGTATAATTTTGTGTGTTGTCCTGTTTTTTGTCCTTGTGTGTGCTGAGTGACCATTTACAGCTTCAGCTTTTAACAGAAGTCAGAAGATTTTTAAGATTTTTAATTATGCAACGTTACAGTTGTTATTTGTAATGATAAGGGGCTGGCCCCCGTATAATGTGACTGGAGCAAAATAGCCTAAGTGTTGATGCTCCCAAAATTTTAAATTCAACTTCAACAACTTACTTGCTAGTCGTACAGAGGTATGTGACTTAATGTCTCATATTTCCACCATCAAAATTTAGAACCAACTTGGTGAACTACTGCATTAACTGCTCAACTTTCAATCTCAACACCGAGGTTTCCAATTTTGAGCCTTTACAATGTATGCATATAATTTTCTCTTCTTCCATTTCATGTTAAATTTACAACAAATGTCATGTGTGACTTTCTTTTTTGTCTTAAATTTTATAAACTCGATTATGCAATGCTTGTGCATGGGGGAAAGAAATATGTCAGGTTTCACGTTTCAACCCAGAACACCTGGTAATGGAGTTGCCACTTATTCTTCCCTTCATCTTGTCCATCCTTTTTGTTGAATACAATTTTTAATCTGCAGGGCATGATTCTCTCAGGATGACCTGGTGAGCTTGAAATGAATACATTTTACATTTTGAACTAGTGTTCACATATTTTTTAATGTTATTAAACTGCACGGGTATTTATAAAATGTGCATCCAAAGTTGTGAAAGCTAAAAATAAACAGATAAGTGTAAGATGTTGATAGACAACAGTAATGATGAAAAGAAGGGACCATGTAGGATAAGTTATGTGATTTCCTTCTCTATGAAATCATGAATTAAAGTAAAAATTATCAGAATTATCCAAATGGTTTTTCCTTTTCATGTATAACTAAGAAGCATTAATCATTTTTTTGTATGTGCGTATAACAATTGTAGTTACAAATTTATTTTTACATTTTTTAATTTAGGTGCAATCTTCATCAGCTGAAACTTTGACAAATACGCCAGCTGATAGTACTATAAGTGAGAGCTACATAGATGAATTTGATGTGTACTGTGAAGATACAAGTGTAAATAATGTGAAACCTGAGGGTGGAATAGCAGAATATAGCACAAATGTACCTGAGACATCTGGAAGCATTCCAGTGAAAATACAAAAAACAATTTACATCACAAAACATTTTGGATACCTTACAAGGAAGTTGAGGTGGAAGATTTGTTCTTGGGACATATGAGACAGGAAAATCACTAAATCATAAGACCAGACGTCTGCTCGTTGATATCATCATCAACCATTTATTACAGAATCCTAATGTGTAAGTTTTTGCTTGAAACTTTTTCTTTTTAGAACTACCGCACTAAAGTATGATATGCCTATTATCAGGGACAAAGTTCATTTTGCAAATTCCACTTGAAAAAGATAGACGTCTGGTAAACAGTGACTAGTGTGTTTATTTGGTGAAAAGGAACATTTCAGTAGTTGACAAAAATACCTTGATCATTTGTGTTTGACAGAAGTGTAGTGTAGATAACTTGCACTTACAAATGAAAATACTACATCATTTAATAGCTGAAATTACTGTGAAAGACTATATTTGCATCAACCCAGTATATTCACTTATGAAGAATACCAGATTTTTTTTAGGTAAAAATATTACTGACAGTAGTGAAATTTCATTGCCATAGAGACATATTTTACCTCATGTCTACAGAACTCGTACCAGCGTGTAATTTATGCCCAAATTTTAGAATTTGATGCACATAAAGCATAGCCTGGACATAGATGTCACGTTCACTATTTTTAATCTTGTGATGAACTGTACCATGGTTTTGGCATTGTTTATTATGAGCATTCTTATATTTAGGCCTAAGTACTATTACAATGACAGCCAGCCTCCCTGATGGCACAGTGGTAGCATCGTTGCCTTGTAATCAAGAGTACTCTAGTTCGATACCCGGTTGGGACACATAGTGGTTCAGATCAAACTTTAAACTGTAGGTCAGTCCCGAGTAGCCTTACTGTGCATAAAGTGGACTTAAAAACACCAACTCAATCTACAATGACAGCCATTTAACCTGTTCCCATTTCTTTATTGTCAGTTCAGCAGAGTTACTTTCCTTCTTGCAGCAAGGCACTGGATGCTGGCTTATTATTTTTTTTATTAGTTATGTAAACATACATCATGTAAATATTAATGAGATGACTACTCGAAGCATGGTAACAGCTTTGGTCACCATGATATTCATTACCAAAGATATCCAAAGAAGAGTCTGATTAATAGTAGTGTTATGAGTGTACTTTTGGTGGAACGTAAGAAAAACACTATCGTGTACTGATGGGCTATAGTACTAACTAGAACAGGTCAAGTATCAAACAAAATAAACACATATATGATTATTTTCCGGAATTTTAGTGTACAGAAATGAACACACACACACACACACACACATATGCTTTGAAAGGTATGACGAAAGGAAAGTAATGATGAGTACAATGTGCATTTAAATGTATCTACATGTTTTTGCTTGATTATGATATTACAGGAATTCTGACTTCCTAAAATTCGATCTGACAAACAAATATTACAGTACAGGAGTGAAATAACACCACATTTTATTAATGAACACGTTTTATTATTGCGTCCAACTTTTAATTATGTAGAAATATAATTAAACCATTGCTACAGAGGGGAGAAAAAAAAATTGAAAATAAGTACTGTACATTAGAAACTCTTAATGATAAGCTAAAATTCTTTGATTACGGCTTATCTGAAACAACCCCCTCCATGTAGGACTGCCTTGACGGGGCGAGGGGGCTTAGTAAGGAGGCCAATTTCATCCCATCATTTCACCCATTCTTCACATCCATATCTCACGTTTTCACCATTCCATCACGTCATTCATCTCCATATCTTTGACCTCCCTCTAAGAAACTTACGTAGGGAGGTCATTTCCATCTCATCATTTCACTCATTCTTCACATCCATATCTCACGTTTTCACCATTCCATCACGTCATTCATCTCCATATCTTTGACCTCCCTATGACTAAGGGTCCTGCTAGAGGAGACAACCTCGATAAAAAAAACCTATCCCAAGGTGTGAGTTGCACGTGCCGATGGGACAGTGTTGGCTGCAGGGGTAGGTGCAGTCGCGAACGTGGCCTCGGGGATTTCGGTTTTGTCCTCGAGTAGCCTCCATTTTTGGGGGTAGGCCTTCCTCGGCATAGAGGGCATGTCGAGGCGACAATTTATGGACCCTGACAATAAACACATTTTGTATATGGGTACAAAAAACAACTCAAACGGGGGGAAACCCTCAAAACGAGCGCAGCCTTCGAGCCCGCTTGAATTATCGGAAAAGACAAGTAACGTGCCACGTTACCTTGTTATCAGTATTGTTTAGAAGACCGAAAATAACGATGTTTCTGCAACAACAAAGAAACACGGAGCTGCTACATTGAAGGACTTGTCACCATTCCTTATCAAGAAACAGCTCGACTACGCCGCTGGTTCCGATGTCCCAGAAATAAAGAAGCTGAGAAACGGGAGTCTACTTATCCAGACCAGCACAGATCGCCAGACAAACAACCTTTTAAAGCTAAGATCTTTGGGCGACTTCCCTGTTAATGTTGAACCTCACCGTCAACTTAACAGTAGTAGAGGTGTGATTCGCCACTGGGATCTGCTAAATGCTGAGGAGGAAGAGATTCTTGAAGCACTCTCAGACCAACATGTGACCGCAGTACAGCGAATAAAGACTCGTAAGTCCGGAGAACTAGTACCAACTGCTTCACTCATAGTGACCTTCGAAACGACCACTCTCCCAGATATTGTACGGGCTGGATATTTGAGACTCAAAGTTCGTCCGTACATACCTAACCCGATGCGGTGTTTCAAATGCCAGCACTTTGGGCACACTCAGCCTTCCTGCAAGGCCACTACCGCCCTTTGTGTTAAGTGTTGTAAGCCTGATCATGGGACCGAACCTTGTTTTTCAGGTCCCAAATGCATTAACTGCCAAGGCGAGCACCCAGTCTGGCATCGTGACTGCCCCTCTTTCCAACAAGAGAAGAAAATCAGAGAGTTGGTCGTCACAGAGAAAATCTCTGCTGGTGAAGCAAAACAACGTCTCCGTGACAGTATACGCACCACTTTACCTGTGCCATTCGCTACAGTTGCTGCAGCTGCTCTTACCCGTCGCAGTATAGGGGTACAAACCAGCGACGTGTCCACGCAAACAACAACGCTTCCTGTAGTAGCTCGTCCTGCTTCGAGGAAACCAGCAACCACTCCTCGCTCCACAGAGAAGAAGTTGAAGCAGGTTCACACAAAATAATACTTCCTGAAGACCAGTAGCTCTCCAGTCAGGGTGGCAGCCACCACCCTGAAACTTAAGGCGCAGCTGAAAGCTGCCCGGCGGGCGCTCAAAGCACCCGCCCCCACTCCTCCTCCCTCATCCCCTTCGCCCTCTGTGTCCTTACCCGAGGACATGATACAGGACGAAGCCGCGGATGAAGAATTTATCAAGGTGACAGGGCCTTGAAATAGAGTACGCCTTAAAACGTAACAATCACACATACAGCTATGGCTTATTGTCTCCAATGGAACCTTAACGGTTTCCGTACACATCTCGAGGAACTGCAAATTCTAATATCTGAATTTGACCCTGCCATTATATGTCTCCAAGAGACACATTTTCGTCCAAATGAATCAGTGATTCTAAACGGATACACGCTTTACCGCACCGACAAGCTTCCTGAGGGTCGTCGTGCACACGGTGGTGTTGCAATCGGTGTTCGAGATAACATCCACTCAACGCCAATCTTTCTCACCACCCCCCTCCAAGCTGTCGCCGTGCGGGTCCATCTACCACAGCCAATATCTGTGTGCTGTGTCTACATCACAAGGGAGGAGCGATTCTCTCTTGAGGACCTCCTTGCTATGTTCGCACAACTTCCGTCTCCTGTAGTTCTTTTGGGCGATTTTAATTCCTACCATTGTTTGTGGGGCTCCGTTCGTACAGAACCCCGGGGTCAAATTGTAGATCAATTCCGTGAGGCATCAGATTTAACGTTGCTGAATGATGGGACTCCCACATATTTCAGCCCTTCCTCCGGCACATATTCTGCGTTGGACTTGTCCTTTTGCAGTCCCAGCCTTGCTCCTACCACATCTTGGAGCGTTCATCCTGATCTCTGTGGGAGTGATCACTTCCCTCTCATTCTTACCTTCGAACATCTTCAGCAATCACGTGAACAACACCCTCACTGGAATCTCAGTCGAGCCGACTGGGAAGCCTTCGAGCGTGCAGTGGACCTTGAAGTCGATCTTGCGTCGACTTTACCACCAATCGACGCCTTAGATGTCTTTGTGTCAGGAGTGCATGATGCTGCACGCACCTCCATTCCACATCCCAGTGGACCTGCGAGGCGACGCCCAGTCCCCTGGTGGACTGCGGAGATCGGAGCAGCCATCAAGCACCGCAATCATGCTCTCGATCGATTTAATAGGAACCACACTGCCGCAAACCTCGAGCAGTTCCGCATTAAACGTGCCCGTGCACGTCAGCTCATTCGCGCCAGTAAGCAGGCGTGCTGGGTCCAATACGTGTCTTCTCTGACGAAGCAGGCTTCGTCGAAAGCCGTTTGGACCAAAGTACGTCGCATCCAGGTGGGTGCATCTACTCCTCTGAGCGCTCTGGAGCACGATGGGACGTTGTACACAGATTCCGGAGACATAGCTAATATCTTGGCCACGCAGTTTTCTGGTGCGTCTAGCTCTGTAAATTATGAACCACGTTTCCGCCGTGAGAAGGACCGTCAGGAACGACGCCCTCTCGTTTTTCGAAGTCATAACACCGAGCCATACAACTCTCCATTCACTGAACGGGAGTTCGATCAGGCACTTCGAGATTCTAAGAACACAGGTCCTGGAGTGGACAAGATCCACTATGAGATGCTTCGTCATCTGCCCATTGGAGCAAGAAATTTCCTTTTGGCGGTATTCAACAGGCTTTGGTTGGAGGACTCTTTCCCCACTTCCTGGAAAGAAGCTATTATTGTTCCCATCCTGAAACCAGGTAAACAACGCACCACAGCCTCGAGTTACAGGCCTATTGCCTTAACTAGCTGTGTGTGCAAGTTGATGGAACGCATGATCAACAAGCGTCTCACCTTGTTTTTGGAGGAAAACTGCTTGATAAGTAATTTTCAATGTGGTTTTCGCTCCAACCGTTCCACACTGGACCATCTGGTTCAGCTGGAAACACACATTCAGGATGCATTCCTCAACAAGGAACATTTAGTTGCAGTTTTCTTTGACCTCCAAAAGGCATATGTGACAACGTGGAGTTTTGGCATCCTAAAGCAGCTCCATTCTTGGGGCGTCCGTGGCCATATGGCGTACTTTATTAAAAACTTTTTATCCGATCGTTTTTTCCGCGTACGTGTTGGGAACTCCTTTTCGGATCTTCAAGAACAAGAGAACGGTGTCCCGCAGGGCAGCGTATTAAGTGTGACTCTGTTTGCCATAGCAGTGAACAGTGTTATGGCGAGCATTGTTGCCCCTGTACATGGTCTTCTGTATGTAGACGACCTCACGATCTTTTGTCGCTCACGGAATCTCGCGTCAGCTTCTCGTCAACTCCAACTGACGATAAACCGTTTGGTTGAGTGGTCCTCCCAAACAGGTTTCACCTTCTCATCCGAGAAATCCGTGTGTTCACTTTTGTCGTCAACGTACATGTCATTTCGATCCTGACCTGTACATGGGGAAATCTCCCCTGTGCTTCGTGAATGAGGTCCGCTTCCTGGGCCTCATTTTCGATAAGAAATTAACATGGCTACCTCACCTTCGCCAGTTAAAGTTCTCTTGTCTTCGAGTTCTCAACCTTTTACGTGTTTTATCCCATACTTCGTGGGGTGCTGATAGAACGGTACTGCTTCGATTGTATCGTGCACTCATCAGGTCGAAGCTTGATTATGGATGTGTTGTGTATTCTTCTGTCCGCCCATCTAGACTTCGCATCCTAGACACCGTCCACCATTCTGGTATAAGTGTGTGCTCTGGTGCTTTTCGGACCAGCCCTATCGCCAGTTTGTACTTAGAGGCATCTGAGCCGTCGCTGTCTCTGCGAAGACAGCGGCTGGTAGTGAACTACTTCCTCCATCTTCGCTCGATGCCTTCACATCCCTCATTTCACACCATCTCAGACAAGAATAGGCTGGAAAGGTATCGGCTCCATCCTAGTGTCACTAGACCATTTGGTGTTCGTGCAGACGAGATCCTGTCAGCACTTGGTGTTGACAGTGATCTTCCTGACGTCTCTCCACTCATTCCGCCTCTCCCTACCTGGGAGTTTCCTGCACCTTCTATCGATTTTTCCCTGACTGCCCTTCCAAAGGCAGAAACACCAATGGTTGTATACCAGCAACGGTTTTTAGAACTTCGTGCGAAGCACCCCAATTTTAATGTGTTTTACACGGATGGGTCCAAGACATTCGTATCAGTTGGTTGCGCCTTCGTCCTAGACTCTCAAAGTTCCAGTTACTCGCTTCATCCTGCGTGTTCCATCTTTACGGCAGAGTTATACGCCATTCTAAAGGCACTGGACTTTGCAGACGTCAATGGTTTGAAGAAAGCCCGTGTGTGCAGTGATTCGACCAGCGTGTTGCAGACCCTGGATTCGCCGTATTCCCGGCATCCGGTAGCGCAACGCATATTCAGACGGCTTGTGTCCTTATCAGCCAGTGCGGATGTACACTTCTGTTGGGTCCCTAGCCACGTGGGCTCCAGGGGAACGAAGCAGCTGATGCTGCCGCCAAGTCTGCTGATGCAGATGGCGATGTTCTCGTCCACCTTTTGCCTGCTAGCGACCTGCAGAACGTGTTCCGTTGTCGCCTTCTTGACACTTGGCAGGCCGAGTGGGATACGGAGACGGGGAACAAGCTTCACGCTATTAAGCCCACCATAGGTGCTTGGCGTTCCTCATCCCGTCCCTCTCGGCGAGAAGAAGTTATTCTTACCCGCATGCGTATAGGACACAGCCGTCTAACGCATGGTCACCTGCTCCAAGGGCTGGACCCTCCGTTGTGTCGTGCTTGTAATGTTATTTTAAGCATCCGACACATTCTAGTTGAATGTGTCGATCTTGCTTACCTCCGGCAGACTTTTAACCTTTGCGGCTGTTTGTCATCCCTCTTGGGTGATGACAGCAGTATTTTATCTCATGTTTTTAGGTTTTTTCGAAGAGCTGGACTCTTCCACCGTCTGTAAGGAGGTTTTTAGTTTGTTTTTTCTGACTTTTTAATGTGTGGTGTTTGTCTCGTGCAGGTCTCTTTACAACCTTGCACTTTTAGTTTTTTCCAAGTGGCTATCTACACCCCTTTTTTAAATTTTAAGTCAGAATTTTAGATAAGGGGACATTTCCCCGTATACATAGAAGGGTGCGAAATGGCCTTAAGTGCCGACGCACCCACAAATTTTAATTCAATCAATTATCTGAAACAACTAATATACCACCAAAGATTACGATGGAACCTCGGAAGAAGGGTCAAATTATGTACTCAGCTTCTGAAATGCTTTGTTTTGTGCCTTATGTTGGTCTCTTGATAGGTGATCTTGTGCCTTCGGATAATGATTTTTGGAGTTTATATGTTGTACTTGCAGAAATTGTAGAAATAGTAACATCTCGAACTTACCAAAGTAGCATTTGCATATTGTTGAAGGCACTAATAGCTGAGGGGGTGTAACGGGTGACCTTCCACATAGTACACCCAAATGTTAACCTCACTTCCACGTTAGTACACCCTGGACTGAAGACTAACGAGGCTCTGGCGACTGGCCCCATGGCCAGTATAATTTTGTTTGTATGGTCCTGTTCTTTTGTCCTTATATGTGCTGAGTGCCCCTTTACAGCCTCAGATTTTTTAACGAAAGTCAGAAGATTTTAATATTTTATGAATTTAGTTCTGCAACGTTAGAGTTGTTATTTGTAATTATAAGGGGCCGGACCCCGTATAATATGACGGGTCCAAAATAGCCTTAGTGCTGACGCACCCACAATTTTAAATTCACATGCAAATACAAACTAATAGCTGAGCACAATTTTGTCTACAAAGAATTGTTCAAGGATAATCTAAAGCCAAATCCACAAATAATGAATAGAATTGGGCCCTTGATAAATATTTGGTGCATGCGTTTTGAAGCCAAACATAGATCACTGAAAAGTTATGCACATGTTGTTGCCTCAAGGCGAAATATAGCCTATACATTAGCCTTGAAATATCAATTGCAATTCTGTTTTAGAACTCTTAGTAGAAAAGGATTTCAAATAGAAGTTGTTTACGGACCTGGAGACAGTATTAATGTTAAAGACATTCCGAATTTCAATCATTTCAGTCATAGAGTACCAGTTAATTTAAAGGAACAAGTTTATTCATGCTTGTGGGGTGTAAGGGGAGACCTTCCACGTAGTACACCCAAATGACAACCTCACTTCCACGTTAGTACACCCTGGACTGAAGATTAACGAGGCTCTGGCGACTGGCCCCATGGCCAGTATAATTTTGTTTGTATTGTCCTGTTCTTTTGTCCTTATGTGTGCTGAGTGCCCCTTTACAGCCTCAGCTTTTAACGAAAGTCAGAACATTTTAATATTTTATGATTTTAGTTCTACAACGTTAGAGTTGTGATTTGTAACAATAAGGGGCTGGATCCCGTATAATGTGACGTGTGCAAAATAGTCTTAGTGCTGACGCACCCAAAATTTTAAATTCAAATTCCAAAATTATTCATACTTGTCTGTAAATGTAAGAGGGATAGATTACAAAGTAGGGGATGTTTTGCTAATTTCTTTTGAAACCAATGAACCACTATTTGGTAAGATACAATATATTTTGGGAGATGACAATAAAAGTGTAAATTTTGTTGTAACATTAATGAAAATAATTGGTTTGAATTCTCATGTATTTGCATATGAAGTAGAGCATATTAATGAGTGGAATATCTTTGTTTATGACAGTGTATGTCAATATTCTCCAACTAATGTTCACATTTCAAGTAGTGGCAAGAAATATATATCAGTGAAAAGTAGCTTTTGAAACTCCACTATGTTTCTTAATTTTTTTTCGTATATGTATCAATGTCATTTAATTGTAGTTCAGTTATTTTCTAAAGTAATTTTGTACAAGTACTGTGACATCAATGAATTTGAATTTAAAATTTTGGGTGCTTCAGCACTAAGGCTATTTTGCACCTGTCACATTAGACAGGGTCCAGCCCCTTATCGTTACACATAACAACTCTAACATTGCATAACTAAAATCATAAAATATTAAAATCCTCTGACTTTCGTTAAAAGCTGAGGCTGTAAAGGAGCACTCAGGACAAAACACAGGACAACACAAACAAAATTATACTGACCATAGGGCCAGTCGCCAGAGCCTCGTTAGTCTGCAGTCCAGGGTGTACTACGTGGAAGTGAGGTTGATATTGGGTGCACTACGTGGAAGGAACACCCCTTACACCCCGTAACATCAATGAAAATGTCCTCCTACAGTAGTAAATTTTGTGTACTTGTGTACTGGAATTGTACCATTAAAAGAGTATCATACTTTGTTTTCTTTAATTTCCATTTAACATTCATTGAATATTATGGGGTATAACAAGTGCTCGCCATTTTCGATTTCCGAACATAGGTTCTATTCATACTTTTACTCACGTATAGGCGTACGTGATGAATCAGCAAACAGATTTTTCCTAAGTCTTACCGTTTCCAAGATAACCCCACTTCCGGTCGCCATTTTCGATTTCCGAACATAGGTTCTATTCATACTTTTTCTCACGTATAGGTGTACATGATGAATCACCAAGCAGATTTTTCCTAAGTCTTACCGTTTCCAAGATAACCCCACTTCCGGTCGCCATTTTGGATTTCCGAACATAGGTTCTATTCATATTTTACTCACATATAGGTGTACGTGATGAATCCGCAAACAGATTTTTCCTAAGTCTTACCGTTTCCAAGATAACCCCACTTCCGGTCGCCATTTTGGATTTCCGAACATAGGTTCTATTCATACTTTTTCTCACGTATAGGTGTACGTGATGAATCCGCAAACAGATTTTTCCCAAGTCTTACCGTTTCCAAGATAACCCAACTTCCGGTCGCCATTTTGGATTTCCGATCATAGGTTCTATTCATACCTTTTCTCACGTATAGATGTACATGATGAATCTGCAAACAGATTTTTTCTAAGTCATGAATAGTAGTGCAGGTGCCCCGGTTCTGAAACCTCAATTGGGGATCAAAAAAACCTTAAAAACTCACTTTCTCTCCACGTTCCGCGCCTCATTTATTGCGCTGACGATGTTTTGCAGCGAAGAAAAGAGCACCTAAACATCAAAAACTCACTTTACTCATTTGGGGATCACCAAAATCTCAAAAACTCACTTTTATTAATTGAGGTTCACCAAAACCTCAAAACCTCACTTTCTCTCCACGTTCCGCGCCTTCATTCGTTGCGCTGACACAGCGTGATTAGTAAATAATGTACTCTCTCATCCTTGAAGGATGAATGCACCTTATCGTAATTTTCCAAGTCCCGGGACCAATGGTTTATATATCGTGACCTTTGTAAACCTCTCTCGGGAACGATGTGCCACACACACTAACACACATGCGCATGCCTCTCATTATTTCTGTATTGTGACACAAGCAAACAAAACAAATAATAATTGTTTTTTTTCCACATGTATGTAATGCGATTTAGGGGGAAGAGAGGGGCCAAAATTTTTGAACTTACGGCTGGAAAAATGTTTTTCTATGTCATGTTTTTGTTCGAGGCAAATTCATAGGTAGATATTGTTATGTCTATGTCTATATGTAATGTCTATGTCCATGTCTCTGTCTTTGTAGGTTTTTGTCAAAAATTCGAGATATTTTGCAATTTAACGCTGGACTTGGAAAATTTTCGACAGATGGGGGTCAAATTTGGTTCCATGACGACCTATGTTTATTTTGGTATGGGTGGACAGAGGACACCGAGACTCGACCGACGCACTAAACCCGACCTCTCTACGACTATTTGTTCAAAAGTTACGAGTGATCAAAAGTTTTGGAGAGTGGGTGGGCTAACTTCTTACCCCTTGACCCCAGAACCACCAAAACTTGGTATACGTATTCTACACCTCCAAAATCGACAGGGGGCATCTAACGATGCCGTATGGGGGTGTTTTTCGATATATTTTTTCGATAACTCTTACCATTTTCGAGATATTTGCAATTTAAGATTTTTTTAACGCTGGACTTAGAAAATTTTCGGTACTTTTTTTTTGTTCCATGACGACCTATGTTTATTTTGGTATGGGAGGACAGAGGACACCGAGACTCGACCGACACACTAAACCCAACCTCTCTACGCGTACTCTACGTCACCAAAAAAGGTTAAAGGTTCCAAATAACAATAGTTAGTTTTCCCAATCTAGTAAAGTGGATTGGTTGAAATCTCCAAGGCGTATTTTGCATTTTTTTTTCAAATATGAACACGTTAAAACTGAACTGTCTCGGATTTTTGAGTTTTGTATTCGCCCTGAGAAAATTCTATATAAAATAACATACCTGAAAATTATATTCACAGTAGATTGATTTTTTTTAGTTTTGTAATCACCTCAAGAAATTCTATATAAAATAACATACCTGAAAATTGTATTCACAGTAGATTGAATTCTTGAGTTTTTTGTATTCGCACACAAGAAATTCTATATAAATAACATACCTGAAAATTATATTCACAGTAGATTGATTTTTTTTTAGTTTTGTAATCACCTCAAGAAATTCTATATAAAATAACATACCTGAAAATTGTATTCACAGTAGATTGAATTCTTGAGTTTTTTGTATTCGCACACAAGAAATTCTATATAAATAACATACCTGAAAATTATATTCACAGTAGATTGATTTTTTTTTAGTTTTGTAATCACCTCAAGAAATTCTATATAAAATAACATACCTGAAAATTGTATTCACAGTAGATTGAATTCTTGAGTTTTTTGTATTCGCACACAAGAAATTCTATATAAATAACATACCTGAAATTCTATTTACAGTAGATTGAATTTTTGAGTTTTGTAATCACTCCAAGAAATTCTATATAAAATAACATACCTGAAAATTGTATCGCTATATACTAGACTTTTTGATTTCTGTGATTTTGGAGAAAGCGCAATGGCATCCACCACCAGTTTCAATCATAAAAATGATAAAACTGAATGTGTTACTTGCGAAAAATTAATATTTAAAACTAATATTAGCAAACACAGGGCAAGATGTAGCGAAACAGGTTCGAGAATTAATCGTTCCTTACCTTCTAAGTCTTGTGCTCGATGTGGAAAGATGATTAGCATTACAAATTTAAGTAAACACCTCAAAATTTGCAAACCATCGACCGGACAAGCATCGAAAAGAAAAATCGATAATGCAGATACGGAAGCTTCCACTTACAAGCAAATTAAATTATCCAATGAACGCAAACCAATTAGATCTGCATTCAACGACCAACTCCAGGATTTTTCAATTAAGTCAGAAGCAGGCCGTGACATTCTTAGTTTCTTGCATGAAACGAAAACATCTGTACTAAATATTTTGAAAGATAAACTTGAAAACAACTCTATAAAAGTATACGTTGTTCTGTTTTCCGAATACGAGAAAGTTGATGGCACAACGAGTATTTTTTATCATCGTACAAAAAACCAGACTCTTTATTTTGCTGACGTCGAAAATTTGGACAACTTCTATTATAAAGTTTCCAACGAGCTGGTTAAGAAACATGACGGTTTCGAGGCTAAAGGGTCGGGATGGTCTCTGTGTGGAAGTCCTCACACGTTAACTGTTTACGTGAACCGATTCTCGCCTCTTCGCGCTTCCAGCTACGTTCCTCTTCCACCGAACATTCAACACAAGAGAGCTGTGTTAAATATACAGAACAGCGATAACAAGTGTTTCCTTTGGTGTATATTGGCTGCACTGCATCCTGTTCATTGGTCAAATAATCCAGAACAGGTTTCTCATTACAAGCAATACGAGTCCGAGTTTGAAAGTGTAATGTCTGACATCGAATACCCGGTGACATTGTCGGATATAACAAAGTTCGAAAATCGTGCAGGAAAACGCATCGCTATTAATGTATATTCCTTCACGTCAGATAAATATCTCGTGCATCCCGTCAGGATAAGCGATATTGACGATGACGATGCTTGTGTAATAAATCTCCTTCTCATTTCCAACGAGGATGTTCAGCATTACACGCTAATTCGTTCAATGTCTCGATTATTAGGAAGCCAAACAACCAAGCATGAACATCGCATCGAAGTTTGTCCGAGATGCCTAACGACGTTCGACGATCGAAAACAACTCGATTATCAAAATTACACCGGACGTCAAATTGCTATCGAGAAACTTGCCGAACATAAAATTTATTGCGGCGACAACAGACCGGCTAGAATGTTGATGCCCGAAACGAACGAAGTCGAAGAATTCAAAATGCACAAGGCATTGTTGGAACATCCCGCAATCATCGTCGCAGATTTCGAGGCGTTCCTCAAACCACTCTCCTACTGCGAACCGGATCCTGAAATTTCCTCCACAACGCCGTACCAGCTTCATCAACCTAATAGTTTCGGCTATGTTGTTGTGCGACGTGATAAAATAAATGAAGCATATATATACCGCGGGCCAAATGTAATCGAACACTTCCTGGAAAAAATGGTGGAGGAGGTTGAGGTAATTGGTAGCGTACTGCTTACATCAAAACCGATGGCACCTTTAACTGAAAATGAACTTCAAAATTACAATTCCACTGAGGTGTGTCCGGTATGTGATCAAAGTTTCACTGATGAGAACAAAAAAATATTCCACCACGATCATTTCAGCGGAAACTACATAGGTGGAATTTGCAACACGTGCAATCTTAAAATCCAGAAACCTAAATTCATCCCCATATTCTTTCACAACGGAAGCGGATATGATTTTCACCACCTGGTGAGACATCTTGGCTACGATCCGAAACGTATAGGTGTCTTGGCCGAGAATGAAGAACGCTACATTAGTCTCAGCAAGCAAGTGTCGATTCCGGGAACGAAAAATACCATCGAGATGCGCTTCCTGGATTCGTATAGATTTCTCTCTGCAAGTCTGGATGCTTTAGCGAACAAACTCACCGACGAACAATTTAAAATAACTAGAGCTAGTTTTCCCAACGTAGACATAGAACTCGTTAGACGTAAAGGGGTTTATCCTTACGAATATGTTAGTGATAATTCTAAATTTAACGACGACGCTCTCCCACCTCCAAGAGAATTTTACAGCAGACTCAGGGAGAAAGGAATCACGGACGAAGAATACCAACACGCGCAACTCATGTGGGAGAAATTAGAATGTAGGACACTCGGAGACTACCACGACGCATACTTAAAATTAGACGTGACGATACTCGCGGATGTTTTTCAAGCGTTCAGGAAAACGGCAACGAATATTTATAAATTAGATCCAGCGTATTTCTACAGCCTACCGGGATTAGCGTGGTCGGCAATGTTATTCCAGACAAAGGTCAAGCTGGAACTGATATCGGACGTTGACATGTTGCTATTCATCGAAAGAGGGATACGAGGTGGAATGGTGCAATGCGTACAGAGACATGCAAAAGCTAATAATGTACACATGAAAGAAGATTACGATTCAAATCGAGCATCGAATTACATCTTCTACGCCGACGTTAATAATCTCTACGGACATGCCATGGTTCAGAAACTTCCTTACGGGGGATTCGAATGGTTAGATCCCACTTCGATAGACATTATTCATTTCGACGATAGCGAGTGTGGTTTCTTCGCAGAGGTAGATCTCCAATTCTCCGACCACCTGCACGACACGTTTTCGGATTTGCCTCCGACTCCCGAAATCAAATGTCCACCCGACTCGGTTCAAGACAAGCTTTTGTTAACATTGGACCCTAAACAGAGATACGTCGTCCACTACAAGAATCTCAGGTTTTTGATTGGGAAGGGTGTTCAGATAGTAAATGTTAGAAGAATACTGAAGTTTAAACATTCCACGTGGTTAAGACCTTACATAGAAACTAACACACAACATAGAACAGCTGCCACTTCCGATTTAGACAAGGACTTCTTTAAATTAATGAACAATGCGGTGTACGGAAAGACCATGGAGAATGTTAGAAAGCACGTAGACGTGAAATTAATTTCCGATAAGAATAAATGTCGGAAGTGGATAGCCGATCCTAGATTCAAGTCGAGAAAAATTTACAACGAGAATTTAGCACTTTTCAATCTAGATATAAAATTGATGAAATTCAGAAAACCAATTTACGTTGGCGCAACGGTTCTCGACTTGTCGAAACTTTACATGTTCGAATTTCATTACGACGTGATGAAACCCTTCTACAATGATAAAATATCACTTTTGTACACGGACACCGACAGCTTCATTTACAGCATACAAACACCTAACCTATACGAAGACATAAAAAATCCTTCCATGCTTGAGTATTTCGATACTTCTGCGTATCCTCAACCCAACAGATTTGGAATTCCATCTCGTAACAAAAAAGTCCTAGGTAAACTGAAAGATGAATGTAACGGTGATATTATTGTCGAGTTCGCGGGTTTGCGTTCGAAGATGTATGCCATGAGAACAGAGAGTAGCGTCACGAAGAAAGCAAAAGGTGTGGGCAAGAATACGGTGGAGAACAAACTCACCTTCCACGATTACATCGATTGCCTTTACTCACAATCGACGATACTAAGTATAGAACAAAGAATCCAAAGTGTAGACCACGTGATTACAAGAAACGTTTCTCACAACGTTGCAACGTTTAGAAAGTCGTTGATTTTGTTTCTGTATTTTCCGTCGTTGGGTTTCCTCGTCATGTCGATCGTCGCGAATCCGAAATCGTCACTGTTCCAGCAAGAAGAGCAGCGTTCCGAAAATTGATTGATCAACAGGCCGTTGAGTTTAGATAACATGGAAGGTAGAAATTCATGATCTGCCGTGCGGTGTACAGTCTCCGTTGTTTGCTTTCGGAAACCAAAGAGATTCATTGTCCTTGCTAGTTCTTTATTGTGTATGTGATAATTTGAGACAGTTAAAGATTTTTTTATTTTAGTTATAGTTATTTAAGTTTATTTTTTTTTTCATTTGCATTGCCTACAATTTTTACTAATTTCTAAACGATAGTGTCCCCAAGGCAACGTGTGGATTCCACAAGACAAAATGCATCTTTTATCGTCATGCGGATCTAATGCTACTTTCCTAACTTCGTTTGTTGTCGAGATGGCTGTCGTCTGTCCGGATATCTCTGCGTACACACGGTAGGCTTCTGAGGCATTCTTTCGGCATTCCCCATAAATCAGGATCATGTCCGCTTTTTCTATGTTTGTGAACACCATAATCTTCGCTCTTACCACTACGACTGTTTGCTATGAACTAACACGATCTCGTGGACCTGCTATCAAAACTTGCTCTGCGTAAAGGCAGTTCTGTCAGGCACCTGAGAAGTCTTACATGCCGTAGTACTGACGATCAAGTGGGCCACTTGTTAGTTTGTTTACATATTTTCACATGCCATATCTTCGTTCCTATGTGCAGTAGATGCATGAGACCAACGGCGTTGTGTTTCTCTGCGTGTGCTCTTTTATATTATGCATGTTATTGTATATCGTTCCATTTAAAAAAATATGACTTTGCTCCAGATGCCCCATTTGTCGATATTTTTCGACCCACCCCATACCTCCGATTTACGAGCCCCATTTGATATTATTGTTTCCCGCAAACCTCACATCGCTACTGTTTCTGGTTTCTTCGCTATTTCAGGTGGTACTTTTAGGTGCCTCACGCGGTATATTAAAAAAAAATTGTGATATCCTTTTAAACAGGGGGACAATTCCCCCCACCAACAATTTCGTCTTACAAAAATCCAGTTGGTAAAGGAATTTGTTTGCTTCTTTACAAATACCGGATTTCTTTATGTATGTATGTAATATCAATACCTATACTTATATCCTGTTTTTGTATCTTGTTACATTTGTACTTGGTGCAGAGTCTGAAGAAGACCTTGCTAGAAGGTTGAAACGTTACGTTTAGTTTTGGTTTTATAATAAAATAACTTACTGCCTTGGTCAGCATATTGAGATTTTGTATACCTAAGTATATGCATATATACTATAATCAGGTATATATATATATATATATATATATATATATATATATATATAAAATCAGGTATTTATATTACATACATAAATAAATCCGGTATTTGTAAAGAAGCCAACCAATTTCTTTACCAACTCGATTTTTTACGACAAAATTGTTGGTGGTGGAAATTCCCCCCTGTACCCCCGGGGATTTCATACTTTTTAATAGTCATAATTCCAACAAAAGATCCTTTACTGCCAACAAATTAATGTCGTTGATGGTACCAAACATGTTGTTCAGAGAACTACATCCAATTAGATACAACAAACAGAAGATTTAGTTGGATGAACAAAGTCAATCAAATAATTTTGTACTCTGAACCTTCACGTTTTGCTCGCGTATAACAAACAAGGGATTTGGTTGTTGTAACTATGATTTGTTGCAGTCAACCAGACTGCAGATAGAATTCTATGGAGCGGAGGCCATGTGAGTGAGGCCATCCTTGCCACGGGGTGTAAGGGGTGACCTTCCACGTAGTACACCCAAATGTCAACCTCACTTCCACGTTAGTGCACCCTGGACTAAAGACTAACGAGGCTCTGGCGACTGGCCCCATGGCCAGTATAATTTTGTTTGTATTGTCCTGTTCTCTTGTCCTTATGTGTGCTGAGTGCCCCTTTACAGCCTCAGCTTTTAACGCAAGTCAGAACATTTTAATTTTTTTTAATTATGCAACGTTAGAGTTGTTATGTGTAATGATAAGGGGCTGGACCGCGTATAATGTGACGGGAGCAAAATAGCCTAAGTGCTGACGCTCCCAAAATTTTAAATTCAAATCAAAAAAATCAAATCAAAACCATCCTTGCCACCATTGATGTCACTTCCCTCTACACCAACATACCTCACTCCCATGGCCTCCGCTCCATAGAATGCTATCTCAATAGCAGACCCAAACCTCACAACCCCAGCACCAACTTCCTGACCCACCTAGCCCACCTTGTCCTCACTTGTAACAACTTCACCTTTGAAAACCAAAATTTCCTACAGATCCGAGGTACAGCCATGGGTACCAGAATGGCCCCATCCTATGCAAACCTCTTCATGGGCCAACTTGAGCAAGAGTTTTTGGCTACCCAACCCCTCCAACCCCTCCTCTGGCTCCGCTTCATCGACGACATCTTCATGCTCTGGACACATGGAGAACCATCCTTGTCAGCCTTCCTGGACCAACTTAACCACTTCCGTTCCCTAAAATTCACCTGGACACACTCCCCCAACCAGATCACCTTCCTGGATGTGGACGTGCACATCGAGGGAGGACACCTGACTACCTCCATCCACATAAAACCCACCAACCACATGCAATACCTACACTTCTCCAGCTCCCACCCGTTCCACACCAAAAAAGCAATTCCATTCTCTTTGGCCCTCAGGGGACAGCGCCTGAACACTTCACCCACCTCCCGCCAGAATTATAACCTCCGTCTACACCAGGCCCTGGTTAACCGTGGATATCCCTCCATCCTGGTCACCATGCAAATACCACGAGCTGCCTCACATACCACTACCACCAAGAAACCTGCTGCCACCAACCCACCTGCACTCATCACCCAATATCATCCCCACCTCAACAAAATCAGGCACACACTGCACTCGCTTCTCCCAATCCTCCACAGTGATCCCGAAACCAAAAACGTATTTCCCGACAAACCCAGGGTGGTTTTCAAACGCCCCCCTAACCTCCAAAACATCCTGGTCCACAACACTCCTTCACCACACATCCAACACCCCCCTGCCCATAAATGCAACCGTTCCAGGTGCAAGACCTGTCCCATCCTCATCACTTCTCACACCCTCCAGGTGCACACGGCCACTGGCAAATTTACCCTCCATCCCAAAGGGACCTGCCATGCCTCAAATCTTATCTACATCCTCACCTCCAACATCTGTGGTGATTTTTACCTGGGGGAAACATCAACGGCCCTCAACCTCCGCATCAATAACCACCGCTCCTCCACCCACAACCTGGACTTCACTGTCGCCGTCCACACCAACCACCACAACATCAGTTTCAACGACTGCTTCCGGGTAGCGATCATCCACCTCCTACCCCAACCAGCCAACACCTCTGTTCGCAAAAGATGGGAGAGGGCCTATATATCGGCCATGAGTGCAACCACTCCACCTGGCCTGAACAAGGCCACTCAGTAATGCCCAACCCTCACCCACCCTCCCTCCCAACTCATCCTACACACTCACAGTTTACGACGAGCCTGGTGACGAAACAGTGTTTTTTTCGTTCTACGCACCGCTTCTTCTTCAATGGGGACCTGGCAACTCTGCAGGACCCCAACTTCCGGTTCCGTCATCTGTTTCTTCTCACACCGATGATGCTATAAATTAGCGAAAATTTTGAATTTTCCTACTGTCCGGTGAGTGTTTCCTTTTACCTTATTTGATTTTTATATATATATATATTCTCAAACTATTATCCAAATGTATAACAAATAGTAACAAATATTATTAGAATAAGCATTTATTTCTCCTGTTGTAGTATCGTGTCTAACGATCCACTTTTCAAATAATTTTGGATTCTCTCTTTCTACATAACATGAAGAGATCATGACATGAACAGAAAATGAAATTTCTCGTTATCTGGTTATTATTATGCTTCAATAGAAAAGTTCTCGTTAAATAGCCTACGTTTCTTTAGTTGTTTCTTTTTGCTTAAAAATACCCCTTTATTCAACACTTTCAAAAGACAATGAACATATTACTTTAATATAAAAAGTATTTGTTGTATTCCTTTATGCGGTTACAATATTGCGTTCAAAATTAACATTTATTTCAAATTTTGTGATTTTAGCACGTCACCCACATATACTTTTCCACATTTTTTTGAATGAAAACCTCTAAACAAGGACAGCACATCTACGTATGTACAGTGGGATCCATGAGTATTACCGTGCAAATTGTCCATCACCATGTTCCTGGACTTTATTTGACCAAGTAATAGCTTCTAGAATTAAAAATAAACTCAAAACAAAAAAGGTAAAGTGTTCCCCTGTGATTAGCACCAACGTTAGAAAAGTTCCCGGATTTGAACCGGCCGGGAATCAAACCCGGGACCTTTAGCATGGTAGTCAGACGCGTTACAGACTGAGCCACCGCGGCCACCAAGACAAGCTGTTGACAACTTCTGCACCAGCACACATAACATTCCATCGCTTAAAAACGCACAGGATGTAAGAGAAACATTAATGAAAATAGCCATGGACAATTTGCCAAGCAATATTAGTGGATCCCACTGTACATACTGCTACAAAATTGTCGTATGTGTGACGCTTGTTGCGTAAATAGTATATATTGTTTATAAGACCTTTGAAGTTGCCAAAATGTTGATAAAAATAGATTGTGTTTTGTCTTGTATAAATGGAGTTCATTATAGTTTGTTGAATGGAATTTTGTGATCATTTAAATAATGTTGATTTATGCGTGCATATCATTTATAATGTATTCGACACCTTGTTTGTTTTTTATTGTTTTTTTAAAATTTTGGGTGCGTCAGCACTTAGGCTATTTTGCACCCGTCACATTATACGGGGTCCAGCCCTTTATCTTTACAAAGAACAACTCTAACGTTGCATAAGTAAAATCTTAAAAGCTTAAAATGTTCTGACTTCCGTTAAAAGCTGAGGCTGGAAAGGGCCCTCAGCACACACAAGGACAAAAAACAGGACAACACACACAAAATTATACTGGCCAGGGTGCCAGTCGCCAGAGCCTCGTTCGTCTGCAAAACGCAGTCCAGGGTGTACTAACGTGGAAGTGAGGTTGACGGTTGGGTGTACTACGTGGAAAATCACCCCTTACACCCCTCGACACCTTATGTGAGATCTGCGAGTGTGCCAAATACACAACAGATGTATTAAATGGCGACGAGAAAAATATTTAACGGCGTAGTACACATTTAGGTGAGTTTTGTCTATGATTAATTGGATTTAATCGTTGCTCTTGGCATCATGTCGTACGTGCCAGGATTTGACAAATATGATCCAGATGAAGGAACCATTAACTCTTATTTAGAGAGATATGATAATTATTGCCGAGTTTTTAACATATCTGAGGAAAGCAAAGTTCCTAGATTGATATCTGTAATTGGCCCCAAACCTTATGAAGTGTTACGGGAGTTGTTCTCTCCAATACTACCAGTGAAGAAATCGTTCAAGGAAATTTCTGATAGACTCACTTCTTATTACAATCCAAGTAGTAATTATATAGTACAACGCCTAAAATAAGAAAATGTACACAATTGGAAGTGGAGAAGGTTGAAGATTTTACAAGAAGGCTCCGAAAGATAGGTGAAGCATGTGGATATGGTGAGTTTTTACCTATTGCATTGTTTGACACGTTCGTGAGCGGTTTAAGGTCTGACGTTATTAGGAAGAAAATAATAGCAGAAAACATCATGGAATTCCAGAAAACTTTTGAGATAGCTAGACAAATGGAAAAACTCGAGTGTGATATGAAGGATTATTACCGTGAAGTAAACTTAAAAGGCACAATGAATATTAAGTGCAAGGGGAATGACAGAAGATTTCATGAAGCGAATAAGGTTTCACGTAAAAATGAGAATGATTCCAAATTTAGCAATCAGCAAAGTAATCTTCATGGTCAAGGTAATAATTCGAAACCATATGAATCAAAGTCCAAAGTGCAAGGGCATTATGAAGGAAGTTACTGTTCGTTCTGTGGGAAGCAAGGCCATAATAATTTGAAATGTTATAAAAGGATTAACATTGAACGTAGAAAATCCACAAATTATGAACTCAATAACAAATTTGTTGCTCATACAACTGAGTTAGAATCCGAACCTAAATCTGAAGCTAGTCCAACAAACACAGCTGCAAATCAAGATTTAATTAATTGCCACTATTTTTAGCACTCTAATGATGCACAAACCAACTTTAATAGTAAATGTGATAAAGAAGAAATCGTGGATCAGGCATGAAAACTTCAATCATCACAACATGTGATCAACGATTCGGAAAATGATATAAAAGTGTGTACAAAGGAACTAGATTCCAACATTAACCAGCGATCATATTTAATAGAAATTAATGTACATGGTCATGAAGCAAAGTTTGAGATTGACACTGGATCCCATGCATCTGTAGCTAATAAAGATTTTTATCAAAAGTTTCTGCAAAATGTACAAATGTTTGAACCTAACTGTACATTGAAAGGTGCTGGTAATAATGTGATACCTTTAATGGGAAAAGTTCCATGTGAATGTTGCGTGGAGAAATCAGTTTTATCGTCTAGATTTGTACATAACTGTCATTTAGAATATCCACTTTTAGGAAGAAGTTGGATTCAAATTACGATCCCCAAGTTACATTGTGAGTTGACTGAAATTTGTGCAAGGGGAACTTGTTCTCCACACACAGATTGCACACAATGTCACAGGAAATAATGCAATGAACTCTGATGTTTGTAATTTCATGCATATATTAAATAAATGTGACAGTTGTATAAACACTAATGATATACAAGGGATCGTTGATATTCTAAAGGAAGAATTTCATTCTACATTTGATGGCGATTTAAGCTTGCCTATAAAGGATTTTAGAGCTGATATCCCATTAAAACCGGACGCAACTCCTATTTTTAAGAGATTTTACAATGTGCCTTATGAAATTAAAGATAGAGTAAAATCAGAATTAGATAAATTGGTAGAAAATGGCATTTATGAAAAAGTCAATACTAGTGAATGGGCCAGCCCGATGGTTGTCATTATAAAGAAAAATGGAGATTTACGCATTTGTTGCGATCTAAAAAGTACATTGAACAAATATGTAGAAAATGCTTCTTATCCCCTACCACTGTTAGAGGATATTTTCCAGAAAGTTAGAGGAAATGCCGTATTTGTTAGTTTGGATTTACAAAAAGCTTATTGGCAAATAGCTTTGAGTGAAAAAGCAAAAAGGTTGCTTGCAATGAACACGCCATGGGGATTATTACAACACACAAGATTACCATTTGGAGTTAAAATTTCGTCTCAAATGTTTCAGAGAGTAATTGAACAGATATTGCAAGGTCTGCATTATGTAATTCCATATCAAGACGAGTAGTGTAAGTTTATTGTTTCAACGCAATACTTGGTACGAGTGCTTTTTTAGCCTCTTTTTTTATCAATTGAATACCACTTTTTGACATATTTTGACAATTTTTTGTCGACGTTTTAACGTTTAGCGATGTTTATGTAAAATTTCCCATTTTTTCCCTTTTTTCCCACTCATACTTGGTACAAGTGCTTTTTTAGCGTCTTTTTGTATCAATTGAATACCACTTTTTGACATATTTTGACAATTTTTTGTCGACGTTTTAGCGTTTAGCGATGTTTTTGTAAAATTTCCCATTTTTTCCCTTTTTTCCCACTCGTACTTGGTACGAATGCCACGATCTTACGTGATATAACTTAACCTATCCTTTTTTTGTGCTAAACTACACGAGAGCCTCTACGTGCTAGTAGTACAATAAGCCCGTTTGAGAAACCTTAAGTGAGGATCAAAAAAACCTCAAAAACTCACTTTCTCTCCACGTTCCGCGACTCATTTATTACGCTGACGATGTTTCGCAGCGAAGAAAACAGCACCAAAACATCAAAAACTCACTTCAATTCACTGAAGTGAGCCACAGTGTTGCAAACCTACGAAAATTTCATCAAAACCTCAAAAACTCACTTTCTCTCCACGTTCCGTGCCTGATGAGTAGTAGGTGGAACCCAACGTTCTGGACCCATCCTTTGACCTACTTTTTATTTTACGACGTTTTTACGGACTAAACTAACCTACAATGATAGAAAAATGAACAGAAAAAAAGAGCTCTGGCATCACTTTTTAAGCTACTTTTTTACCTCCTGCTCTTATGCTACCTCGTCCTTTGACCTACACTTTTGAAATGACTTACGACATTTTCCTATAAGTCTGTCTCCTCTTACTGTAAGGTCCCTCAGTGTAATCTACTACGACTTTGTGCTCTCAGCGTAATCTGCTACGATGTTTTTTTTGTTTTTTTTTTAAAAAAAACTCATGTGTGATCTTCTGCGGTGTGTGTGTGTGTGTGATAATCAAAATTATTTTTGTTAAGACCCTCAAAAAAGAATAAAAAATAGCCCGCCACAGAGAGAGGGGTGCGTGGTGCCCAACACCAGTTCTAAATGGTCATGGCTATCGAAGCCATGCCTCTGTAGAGTTTCACGAGTTATTATTTTTTTTTATTTGCGCACCGAACTAACTTACATTGTATTTTATATAACCTTGTTGATTTTTTTTTAGTATGTGGCAATTATTTTTTTTTTTTACGAATTATTTTTTAAAACTGTTCCGTGACCCTCTCGTTCTTCACGTCGTGGACGAAGGACTTCTCTGCGACCAGGATGACGCTGCATAGAGTATCCTCGGGCAAGGCATCGTGGAACTCGCAGACGACCTTGATGTTGGTGCGATCGTTGACCACCACCTGCTTCCTCTTCGTGGTATTGATGACGAACATCGGCCTGCGGATTTTGAATTCGCTGGGAGTGTAGTACATGTCCACGCTTCCCTCTGTTACCCTCTTGTAAGCAGAGTAAGCTTCGTAAAGTTTGAGGTAATCGTCTTTGGTCATGTCGAGGTTGTAATTTTCGCGCGGGAACACTTCGTTCCTACCGTTCTTCAGATAAACGTTCTTGATCTTGCAGTCGTCGAACTTGCTGGAATCTTTTTCCTGGTTGTTGTCCCTCCCAGTCTGAAAGAGCACTACGACGAAATCTGGCATGTCGAACTGTATGTTATTGAACTGCGTCGTCACGTCGAATTCCATGTGACTTCCCGACGCCATCTTCTGCACGCACTGGTAACCGTGAAAGTGAATCGGCACCTGTGGACTTTTCAAGATCTCCGCTTTGTACTTGAGGGCGTAGTTCGACTCGTATTCCACGATCGGCATTCTCAACTCCATGCTCCGGATGACGTACTTGGCTGCTTCGGGTAAAGTGTTTGCTATCGGCGTGCCGTCTGCGTTCAAGTTGCTGTATCGCATCAGTGCGTCGTTGTCGTTGGCCGCTCTTCGAAACGTGATCCTCAGTCCTCCCTTCCACATGATCTCCTTGTAGTCCGAGAAGAATTTCGGAAGCAGACGCATGGGAAAGAGCACCGTGTGACTTCTCGTCGATATTTTGGTCCCAGCTTCGAACCCTCCCGCCTGGTAGTATGCTGCGTCCGTTTTGGATAATTTCAACGTTCCCACTGCCGTCGACGTGATGCCTGGATAATCGATTCTGTCGATGACGGTGTTGTGTTTCCTCACCTCCACCTGCGAGAACAGGTGAGGCACGAAGTTATCCACGAGTATCAAATTTGCTGCTGCGGGAAACGCGTCTCCGCTTTCTTTCTTCACCACGTCGAATTGAAGGTAGAGGTCCGCTCTGTGAGGATGAACGAACCCGTCGCCTACGTCCACGTCGTATTCGATCTCCCGGTTCGCTTCGTTCAGATTGGCGGACGTGCGACGGTTGGGAGGGAAAGATTGCAATTCGTAACTTTCGATTTGTTCCATGATGTATGGTTGTTTATTATACGTTGATCTCCAGGACGGCAGTGGTCGTTGCACCTGCGAAATCCACCACGTCTCCTTTCTCGTTCGTCACCACCAACTCTATGTCGTCTATGCGGTTGCGACATACTGGAAAATAGATCGGCGAAGAGGGTGTGTAGATGATCAGTTCCATGAATTCGGAACTGGGTTTGAACGTGGCTATGATTCCCGTCTGCTTGTGACTTCCCAGCAACCCCCCGTCCGAAGATTTCGTGATCATGCCTTCCGCCACGTTGCAGTATACGTTCAGAGTCTCTATGGCCAAGAATTTAGGAATGTTGGTTGCTACGTGCTTGATTCCAGCTTCGAGTTTTGTGCCGTTCTCGAAACCTAAAAGTTCTCCCATGGTGCCAAGGTCCACGGTCTCCGTCGCCGACACGATTTCCACTCTGTGCGTGACCGCATTTTGAGAAAGGTACGTCCCTTTGGGTAACTGAGCTTGCAAAGTGGAAAGATTGTATTGACCTGGCGTGACGACGATGTGTTCGCTTCCGACGCTAATTTTGTTGTTGTGCTGCGTGACGTTAGGTATGAGGTACATGCTGTAGAATGCACGCAGAGCTACGGATTTAGGATAGACGATGTCGTCGTGGAGCGGGGTGTAAGGGGTGACCTTCCACGTAGTACACCCAAATGTCAACCTCACTTCCACGTAGTGCACCCTGGACTGAAGACTAACGAGGCTCTGGCGACTGGCCCCATGGCCAGTATAATTTTGTTTGTATTGTCTTGTTCTTTTGTCCTTGTGTGTGCTTAGTGCCCCTTTACAGCCTCAGCTTTTAACGAAAGTCAGAACATTTTAAGATTTTTAATTATGCAACGTTAGAGTTGTTCTTTGTAATGATAAGGGGCTGGTCCCCGTATAATGTGACGGGAGCAAAATAGCCTTAGTGCTGACGCTCCCACAATTTTAAAATCAAATTCAAATTCGTAGTTTTCTTGCTGTCACCCGCTTGAGACTATCCACTTTTCTAACACTCACTTTTTGTTGTAATGGTTATTTTATATATGCTTGTCAGACTTTTGAAAAAAAAAGAACGTTTTTTCAAATTTTATTTTTTAGATTCTCGATTTTTGATTTTTTTCTTGTTGCAAATCTGAAATTGTCCTCTTGTTAGCCTTTGAGACGTCTAGATAAACGTTTATTTTATTTCTATATTTTCCATGGTTTGCTTTTCGAGTCATGTCGATGGTCACGAATCCGAAATCACCTTGGTTCCAACAGTTGGAGCAGAATTTAGAAAATAGATCGTAATTCATTTCAGCCCCTACGTAATCATCGTGTGCGTGTTTTAAATTGGTGTGGTCTTGTCGAAACAAACATGAAATTAGCATTGTCGCGTAGCAGTTGTTTCGGAACCTTGGAAAAAGTTTGTGCCAGGTAGAAACAATCCAATCCTTTGTGACGTCCTCGAGTGAAAAAATTACGAATCTCGTTTTGATTTTCCAAGATCATGTCGTCGAACACCACAACGGAATTCTCGAAACAATCGTCCAGTGGAATGATTTCAGATGCGAAAGTTGCAATGCCCAGTCTCTCGTACAGTTTCATAAGTTGCTGGTATTTCGCTTGTTCGAGACTTTTCGAAAATACGTAGAGGTGTCTGTTTTCCCAGTCTAACCAATTGGGTGCGAGGATAAAATTATCAATGATTGATTGATTGATTGAGTTAAAATTTATGGGTGCGTCGGCACTTACGGCCATTTCGCACCCTTCTGTATATACGGTGAAATGTCCCCTTATCTAAAATTCTGACTGATTTAAAAAAGGGGTGTAGATAGCACCTTGGGAAAGAACTAAAAGTGCAAGGTTGTAAAGAGACCTGCACGAGACAAACACGACACATTAAAAAGTCAGAACAAACTAAAAACCTCCTTACAGACGGTGGAAGAGTCCAGCTCTTCGCAAAAAACTAAAAACACGTGATAAAATACTGCTGTCATCACCCAAGAGGGATGACAAACAGCCGGAAAGGTTAAAAGTCTGCCGGAGGTAAGCAAGATCGACACATTCAACGAGAATGTGTCGAATGCTTAATAAAACATTACAAGCACGACACAACGGAGGGTCCAGCCCTTGAAGTAGGTGACCATGCGTGAGACGGCTGTGTCCTATACGCATGCGGGTAAGAATAACTTCTTCTCGCCGAGAGGGACGAGACGAGGAACGCCAAGCACCTATGGTGGGCCAAACAGCGTGAAGCTTGTTCCCCGTTTCCGTATCCCACTCGGCCTGCCAAGTGTCAAGAAGGCGACAACGGAACACGTTCTGCAGGTCGCTAGCTGGCAAAAGGTGGACGAGAACGTCGTCATCTGCATCAGCAGACTTGGCGGCAGCATCAGCTGCTTCGTTCCCCTGGATGCCCACGTGGCTAGGGACCCAACAGAAGTGTACATCCGCACTGGCAGATAAGGACACAAGCCGTCTGAATATGCGTTGCGCTACCGGATGCCGGGAATACGGCGAATCCAGAGACTGCAACACGCTGGTCGAATCGCAGCACACAAGGACTTTCTTCAGCCCATTGACGTCTGCAAAGTCCAGTGCCTTTAGAATGGCGTACAACTCTGCCGTAAAGATGGAACAGGCAGGATGTAGCGAGAAACTGGAACTTTGAGAGTCTAGGACGAAAGCGCAACCAACTGATTCGACTGTCTTGGACCCATCCGTGTAAAACACATTAAAATTGGGGTGCTTCGCACGAAGCTCTAAAAACCGTTGCTGGTATACAACCATTGGTGTTTCTGCCTTTGGAAGGGCAGTCAGGGAAAAATCGATAGAAGGTGCAGGAAACTCCCAGGTAGGAAGAGGCGGAATGAGTGGAGAGACGCCAGGAAGATCACTGCCAACACCAAGTGCTGACAGGATCTCGTCTGCGCGAACACCAAATGGTCTAGTGACACTAGGGTGGAGCCGATACCTTGCCAGCCTACCCTCGTCTGAGATGGTGTGGAATGAAGGATGTGAAGGCATCGAGCGAAGATGGAGGAAGTAGTTAACTACCAGCCGCTGTCTTCGCAGAGACAGCGACGGCTCAGATGCCTCTACATACAAACTGGCGACTGGACTGGTCCGAAAGGCACCAGTGCACACACGTATACCAGCATGGTGGACGGTGTCTAGGATGCGAAGTCTAGATGGGCGGGCAGAAGAATACACAACACATCCATAATCTAGCTTCGACCTGATGAGTGCACGGTATAGGCGAAGCAATACCGTCCTATCAGCACCCAAAGAAGTATGAGATAAAACGCGTAGAAGGTTGAGAACTCGAAGACAAGAGAATTTTAACTGGCGAAGGTGAGGGAGCCATGTTAATTTCTTATCGAAAATGAGGCCCAGGAAGCGGACCTCATTCACGAAGCACAGGGGAGATTTCCCCATGTACAGGTCTGGATCGAAATGACATGTACGCTGACGACAAAAGTGAACACACAAGGATTTCTCGGATGAGAAGGTGAAACCTGTTTGGGAGGACCACTCAACCAAACGGTTTATCGTCAGTTGGAGTTGACGAGAAGCTGACGCGAGATTCCGTGAGCGACAAAAGATCGTGAGGTCGTCTACATACAGTAGACCATGTACAGGGGCAACAATGCTTGCCATAACGCTGTTCACTGCTATGGCAAACAGGGTCACACTTAATACGCTTCCCTGCGGAACACCGTTCTCTTGTTCGTGAAGATCCGAAAAGGAGTTCCCAACACGTACGCGGAAAAAACGATCGGATAAAAAGTTTTTAATAAAGTACGCCATATGGCCACGCACGCCCCAAGAATGGAGCTGTTTTATGATGCCAAAACGCCACGTTGTGTCATATGCTTTTTGGAGGTCAAAGAAAACTGCAACTAAATGTTCCTTGTTGAGAAATGCATCCTGAATGTGTGTTTCCAGCTGAACCACATGGTCCAGTGTGGAACGGTTGGAGCGAAAACCACATTGAAAATTACTTATCAATGAGTTTTCCTCCAAAAACCAGGTGAGACGCTTGTTGATCATGCGTTCCATCAACTTGCACACACAGCTGGTTAAGGCAATAGGCCTGTAACTCGAGGCTGCGGTGCGTTGTTTACCTGGTTTCAGGATGGGAACAATAATAGCTTTCCAGGAAGTGGGGAAAGAGTCCTCCAACCAAAGCCTGTTGAATACCGCCAGAAGGAAATTTCTTGCTCCAATGGGCAGATGACGAAGCATCTCATAGTGGATCTTGTCCACTCCAGGAGCTGTATTCTTTGAATCTCGAAGCGCCTGATCGAACTCCCGTTCAGTGAATCGAGTGTTGTATGGCTCGTTGTTATGACTTCGAAAAACTAGAGGGCGTCGTTCTTGACGGTCCTTCTCACGGCGGAAACGTGGTTCATAATTTTCAGAGCTAGACGCATCAGAAAACTGCGTGGCCAAGATATTAGCTATGTCTCCAGAATCGGTGTGCAACGTCCCGTCGTGCTCCAGAGCGCTCAGAGGAGTAGATGCACCCCCCTGGATGCGACGTACTTTGGTCCAAACGGCTTTCGACGAAGCCTGCTTCGTCAGGGAAGACACGTATTGGACCCAGCACGCCATCTTACTGGCTCGAATGAGCCGACGGGCACGGGCACGCTTAATGCGGAACTGCTCTAGGTTTGCGGCAGTGTGGTTTCTATTAAATCGATCGAGAGCATGATTGCGGTCCTTGATGGCTGCACTGATCTCCGCAGTCCACCATGGGACTGGTCGTCGCCTCGCAGGTCCACAGGAATGTGGAATGGAGGCGCGTGCAGCATCATGCCCTCGTGACACAAAGACATCTAAGGCGTCGATTGGTGGTAGAGTCGACGCAAGATCGATTTCAAGGTCCACTGCACGCTCGAAGGCATCCCAGTCGGCCCGACTGAGATGCCAGTGAGGGTGTTGTTCACGTGAGTGCTGAAGATGTTCGAAGGTAAGAATGAGAGGGAAGTGATCACTCCCACAGAGATCAGGGTGAACGCTCCAAGATGTGGTAGGAGCAAGGCTGGGACTGCAGAAGGACAAGTCCAACGCAGAGTGTGTGCCTGAGGAAGGACTGAAATATGTGGGAGTCCCATCATTCAGCAACGTTAAAGCTGATGCCTCACGGAATTGATCTACAATTTGACCCCGGGGCTCTGTACGAACGGAGCCCCACAAACGATGGTAGGAATTAAAATCGCCCAAAAGAACTACAGGAGACGGAAGTTGGTCGAAAATAGAAAGGAGGTCGTCAAGAGAGAATCGCTCTTCCCTTGTGATGTAGACACAGCACACAGATAATGGCTGTGGTAGATGGACCCGCACAGCGACCGTTTGGAGGGGGGTGATGAGAAAGATTGGCGTTGAGTGGATGTTATCTCGAACACCGATTGCAACACCACCGTGTGCACGACGACCCTCAGGAAGCTTGTCGGTGCGGTAAAGTGTGTATCCGTTGAGAATCACTGATTCATTTGGACGAAAATGTGTCTCTTGGAGACATATGATGGCAGGGTCAAATTCAGATATTAAGATTTGCAGTTCCTCGAGATGCATACGGAAACCGTTAAGGTTCCATTGGAGACAATAAGCCATAGCGGGAGGTATTATAGTTACCTTTTGAGGCGTACTCTGTTTCTAGGCCCTGTCACCTTGATAAATTCTTCATCCGCGGCTTCGTCTTGTATCATGTCCTCGGGTAAGGCCACAGAGGGCAAAGGGGATGAAGAAGGGGGAGTGGGGGCGGGTGCTTTGATCGCCCGCCGGGCAGCTTTGAGCTGCGCCTTAAGTTTCAGGGTGGTGGCTGCCACCCTGACTGGAGAGCTACTGGTCTTGAGGAAGTATTCTTTACTATGTACCTGCTTGAACTTTTTCTCCGTGGAGCGAGGAGTGGTTGCTGATTTCCTCGAAGCAGGACGAGCTACTACAGGAAGCGTTGTTGTTTGAGTGGACACGTCGCTGGTTTGTACACCTACACTGCGACGGCTAAGAGCAACTGTAGCGAATGGCACAGGTAAACTAGTGCGTATGCTGTCACGGAGACGTTGTTTTGCTTCACCAGCAGAGATTTTCTCTGTGACGACCAACTCTCTGATTTTCTTCTCTTGTTGGAAAGAGGGGCAGTCACGATGCCAGACTGGGTGGTCGCCTTGGCAGTTAATGCATTTGGGACCTGAAGAACAAGGTTCGGTCCCATGATCAGGCTTACTACACTTACCACAAAGGGCGGTAGTGGCCTTGCAGGAAGGCTGAGTGTGCCCAAAGTGCTGGCATTTGAAACACCGCATCGGGTTCGGGATGTACGGACGGACTTTGAGTCTCAAATATCCTGCCCGTACAATATCTGGGAGAGTGGTCGTTTGAAACGTCACTATGAGTGAAGCAGTTGGTACTAGTTCTCCGGACTTACGCGTCTTTATTCGCTGCACTGCGGTGACATGTTGGTCTGAGAGTGCTTCAAGAATCTCTTTCTCCTCAGCATTTAGCAGATCCCAGTGGCGAATCACACCGCCACTACTGTTAAGTTGACGGTGAGGTTCAACATTAACAGGGAAGTCGCCCAAAGATCTTAGCTTTAAAAGGTTGTTTGTCTGGCGATCTGTGCTGGTCTGGATCAGTAGACTCCCGTTTCGCAGCTTTTTTATTTCTGGTACATCTTAACCAGCGGCGTAGTCTAGCTGCTTCTTGATGAGAAATGGTGACAAGTCCTTTAATGTAGCTGCTGGATGTTTCTTGGTTCTTGCAGATTCATCGTTACTATCGGTCTTCTGCACTATACTAATTACAAGATAACGTGGCACGTTACTTGTCTTTTCCATTACCTGAAGCGGGCTCGAAGGCCGCGCTCGTTTTGGGGGTTTCCCCCCGTTTGAGTTGTTTTTTGTACCCATATACAAAGTTTTGTTATTGTGGAGGGTCCATAAAATGTCGCCTCGACATGCCCTCTATGCCGAGGAAGGCCTACCCCCAAAAATGAAGGCTACTCGAGGACCAAACCGAAATCCCCGAGGCCACGTTCGCTACTGCACCTACCCCTGCAGCCAACACTGTCCCATCGGCACGTGCAACTCACACCTTGGGATAGGGGTTTTTTATCGAGGTTGTCTCCTCTAGCAGGACCCTTAGTTATAGGGAGGTCAAAGGTATGGAGATGAATGACGTGATGAAATGGTGAAAACGTGAGATATGGATGTGAAGAATGAGTGAAATGATGAGATGAAAATGACCTCCCTATCTTAGTTTCTTAGAGGGAGGTCAAAGATATGGAGAAGAATGACGTGATGAGATGGTGAAAACGTGAGATATGGATGTGAAGAATGGGTGAAATGTTAAATGAAATTGGCCTCCCTACTAAGCCCCCTCGCCCCGTCAAGGCAGTCCTACATGGAGGGGGAAATTATCAATGAGCAGTGTCGTTTTTCCGCACCCCGAAGGTCCTACGATCAGACACCGTATGCTGTCGGGGGAGCAATTCGCCGTTCCTTTTCTTCGTGTGACTTTCAGAATCAGGTAGACGTTTCACAACATTCCACGCACTCATAGAATCACTTCGTTCGAATCGATCCAACTTGTTTCCGGAAGTCCCAGCCATTTCACCAAAAGTTTGTCACCTCTCTTGCGCAAAACATTTTCGATAAGGTACGTGTCGGGGTATTTAGTTTTAGAGAGTTCCTCCTCGTAGAAGCGCCCCAATAAAATTTCACCGCCACTGTCCTTTATTATATACGTGTGACGGTTCCCGGGTAGAACTCGAACCACGGTAAAAAGTTCCGTGCTCCAGTTTCGTGTGAAACCCCTGTCGAACGTTCGCTTCAATTTACTGACCCTCACCTGGTCTCCAATTTTGTATTTAGGTTTTTTTGTCGTGGGCGTGTACTTTGGACAGTAAACGCTAGAAATTAAACGCTGCTCGTCGGACTTGGTAACGTCAGCTGGCTTCATGCCTATCGTTCTGTGCACCGTGTGATTATAGTCGTTAACGAGTTCCGGAAGAATGGTGACCCACTTGTAGCTTCCCTGAAGCGTGACCACATGCGCGATTTCTGAGTGCGATTGAATCTTTCCACGATGCTGGCCTTGACGTCACTGAAGGTCGAGTAATGTCGAACGTCGTGTTTCCGAATAAACTTTTGGAATACGGCGTTGTAAAATTCCTTCCCCTTGTCCGTGTGCAGAAACCGAGGTCGTCTGCCGCCGCTTTCGCGAAAAATTGTCTTGAATGCTTCCGTGACGCACGTTCCTGTTTTCGCCTTCAAAGGTAGAGCCCATGCGAATTTCGAAAATGTGTCTATGACGGTGAGGAGGTACTTGTTGCCCTTGTTCAATTTATGAACGTTTTTTAACTTGCCGCTACTCATCTCCACGAGGTCGCTTTCCCAGAGGTCGTCGATACCCTTGGTCACCACAGCCAAACGTTCGTAGTTGCGGCGTGTAGGTTTATGCAATTCTTGGACGATGGCTTGCCTAGACATTTTTTTTTTTTTAGAGATTACGTTTGAAGAGAAGCACCAGCGTGATGGGATTCAAAGAGGGTGGTACCTCGCTCGTGTTTTGAACGATCAGCTTATCACCGGCACTCACGTCGAAAACGGTAAGGTCTTCGTCTTCGTGTATTTCATATATGTTGCGCGTTTCGTTCCAACGTGCCAGAGGAATGTTTCCTGCTTTCTGGACGCCACGATTCGATATTAAGGTCATGGTGGGAACGCTAGCTTTTCTGCCGTGAGACCAGTACGAAAATTCGTTTACCTGAATCGTACTACAAGTTTCTCCTCGATGACAAACTTTTGGTGAAATGGCTGGGACTTCCGGAAACAAGTTGGATCGATTCGAACGAAGTGATTCTATGAGTGCGTGGAATGTTGTGAAACGTCTACCTGATTCTGAAAGTCAAACGAAGAAAAGGAACGTCGAATTGCTCCCCGACAGCATACGGTGTCTGATCGTAGGACCTTCGGGGTGCGGAAAAACGACACTGCTCATTGATAATTTTATCCTCGCACCCAATTGGTTAGACTGGGAAAACAGACACCTCTACGTATTTTCGAAAAGTCTCGAACAAGCGAAATACCAGCAACTTATGAAACTGTACGAGGGACTGGGCATTGCAACTTTCGCATCTGAAATCATTCCACTGGACGATTGTCTCGAGAATTCCGTTGTGGTGTTCGACGACATGATCTTGGAAAATCAAAACGAGATTCGTAATTTTTTCACTCGAGGACGTCACAAAGGATTGGATTGTTTCTACCTGGCACAAACTTTTTCCAAGGTTCCGAAACAACTGCTACGCGACAATGCTAATTTCATATGTTTGTTTCGACAAGACCACACCAATTTAAAACACGCACACGATGATTACGTAGGGGCTGAAATGAATTACGATCTATTTTCTAAATTCTGCTCCCACTGTTGGAACCAAGGTGATTTCGGATTCGTGACCATCGACATGACTCGAAAAGCAAACCATGGAAAATATAGAAATAAAATAAACGTTTATCTAGACGTCTCAAAGGCTAACAAGAGGACAATTTCAGATTTGCAACAAGAAGAAAAAAATCAAAAATCGAGAATCTAAAAAATAAAATTTGAAAAAACGTTCTTTTTTTTTTCAAACGTCTGACAAGCATATATAATATAACCATTACAACAAAAAGTGAGTGTTAGAAAAGTGGATAGTCTCAAGCGGGTGACAGCAAGAAAACTACGAGAACCGAACGTATAGGCTGAGAATTCGACGTTTCAAAAACGTTTCAACGTATATAGAAAAATGTCAAAACGTCAATTTCATGAAGAGGACAATCTCAAGTTGCGAGAATACCTCGTGAAGCGCTTCAAAGGTTGGAAATCCGAGAATCGCGGATCCTACGAAGAGAAGAAACGTCAGGATCAACCTGTGATCGATGCCATCAGCGGTCTAGGTAAAGAAATTAAAAGTGTCACGGAGCAAAATAAAAATTTGATCAACGAACTCGTACCACTCGCAGCTAAAAATTACGCTGTACCCACGCCCATTTCGAGCATTCCTTCGACGCCGTTCGAACTGAAGGAAGCACCGGCACGACGTCGAGCCATAGGTAGCACGTCGTCGTCTTCGGATAAAATCGAGTTGGGACCTTTGGCACGAGACTACCTGAGCACGGGGAAGTTCGACAAGGACGAAGTGTTCGGATTGTATCCGAGCATGGAAACCAACGAGGGTGGTGTCGTGTGGAAGATTGGAAAATCGAAAGTCACCTTCGAAGGCAACGACATTAAAGTTAATTTAGGCGAGAAGGATAGTTAGACCAGGTGTCCGGGTACGGTGGGACTGTGGGAACTCGTTGCCAAAAAGCAGCCGAAAGATTACACCGACGAAGATTACCAGAGTTACAAGGAAATTTTGATCATGACGGATGCCTTGTACCAGAACAACGATGCCTCGCAGAATAGGGTGAAATCGAGCAGCGGCGAGAAGTACAGGAATCTCATCAAACCGATTTGGAACCAGGTCAAAACAGGCAGCGGCGTCAAACGCTACAACACGTTACCCAAAGAATTCGTTTGGGTGGACGACGTGAGGAAGCTCGTGGACCGATTGTTGGTGATAGCCGGCGAAGAGAATGCAGGCAATCGTAATTTCTACAACGAGAAGGTTGGCATCGTGGACATGATCAGCACGAAACTTTCCAACTTCATCGTGAACGACGACAATGGCATAGGTTACCTCATTAAAATCATCAACACGCTGCCTCCGAGATTCTGGAACGTGGCCGAAAGAAAGGGACTCGTGAACGACATCATCAACAAGTTACCTTTCGAGATGCATTTACCTGGCTATCAGTACTGCGGACCGGGTACCAAACTCGAGAAAAGATTGGAGAGAGGAGACAAGGGTGTGAATCCGTTGGACGCCGCATGCAAAGATCACGACATCGCCTACAACACCACGCAGACGGATCTGGATGCACGTCACGAAGCAGACAAGAAATTGGAGCACGCAGCTTTCGAAAGGTTCGTCAGCAGAGACGCGTCGCTGGGTGAACGGGTCGCCGCACTGGGCACCACCATCGCCATGAACACGAAACAAAAATTTGGGTGGGGTGTATAAATAAATATCATACAGTAAAAAAACAACATGGCTTGCATAACTGATTTGCCGCACGAACTGCTTAGAAAAATATTCAAACAGGCAGTAAACGGAGATTGTGAGGATATAGGGAAACTTTTGATCATAGCTAAAACGACGCCGGCATTTCGAATCCCATGTGAAATGGCTGTCAAGGACCGTCTTCGGGAGATCTGTGGCATGAGGTGCGGTGATCTCGATACTCTTCTTTCGGCCGCAGGGGAAAAATTAAACGAGAGAATGGACGAACTGCACGAGGCGAGGCAGGGGAGAAGACGATACACGGATGATTGGCGCAAGTCTAAGCAGGAAACTGAAGATATTATTACGCACATCATCGCGTTGTCGGAAGCACGGACTTTCTTCCTCTGTTGAAAAAAAAAATAATAATAATAATATACATGTCAAAAAAAAACTTTATATATAAATAACACACATCGTGAAAAATAAATAATCTTCGGTATATATAAATAACACACATTGTGAAAAAAAAAATTCTCTAACACACTGAAATTTCTCCTTCGATATGAGTGAAAAAAATGACTGATCTCCAAGCATTAAAACAAATGCTAAATTTGTCAGTCGAGTATGTAAAAATTCAGGAATTGGAAGTCGGCAAACCTTACACGATAACTTCCGGTTCAATCGTTTCTACCCAGTATGGTCCCAAGGTGCGTCTGTTGCTCGACGGACAATACAGTCTATTTTTACCAGATCGATACGCTAACATGTTATCCGACGAGAAGCTAGCTATTTTAATCGAGAACAAAACTCGAATCGTGTACAAGGGAACAAAAGAACTTCTTGGTAAGAAAACGAAGCACGTAATAGAATTTGTGTAACGACTGCGCGGAGTATATATAAAATAACATACCTTGAAAAAATTACACGAAACAAAAAAAAATCTCAGAACATTTATATATAAATAACATACCGTGAAAAAAAAAATACACGAAACAAAAAAAAAATCTCAGAACATTTATATATAAATAACATACCGTGAAAAAAAAATTACACGAAACAAAATAAAATCTCAGAACATTTATATATATAAATAACATACCGTGAAAAAAAAATATATAAAGCATCAACATGAAGCCCAAGGGTGTCGTGTACCAGATACCATACTCCAATCTGAAAAATCTAGGTGCCCTCGATGGGTTACTCACCAAGAAACAACGCGAGAAGAGACGTTCTTGCTTGACGAAAGGACACGGAATGAAATTACTTCTCAGCACATCTCAATTGAGACGCTTGCAGCGTTCGCGGAAACAGTAAAAAATCGGAGGTTTCATATTCGGCATCCCGGCAATCCTGGCAGCATTGGGGGCCGTTGGAAGTTTGGCCGGGGGTAGCGCCGCCATCGCGAAAACCGTCATCGACTCGAAGAAGAACAAGGCAGAGTTGGAAGAACAGAAACGTCACAACCTGGCCATGGAGAAGAAAGGGGGGAAGGGCGTGATGAAAAAGTTTTAAAAAAAGAAACAGCAGCACTCGCCAACCGAGACATTGAATCTGATCCAACCATTACAAATCAAACACTTCAGAGGCGTTTTCATGTCCGACTCGTTACCTTCAACCGTTAAAAGAAGAGAATGTGGAGTAGTCAACTTGGACAGTCAAGAAAATCCAGGCACGCATTGGATATGTTACCACAAAAATGATAAAGCATTCGTTTTCGATTCTTTCGGAGGTGTTCCACCTACAAATTTAGTTCATTATCTGAAAACAAACAATCCTATATACTACAACGACGAGCGCATTCAAAATTTCGGAGACGAGAACTGCGGTCATCTCTGCCTCTCCATGCTCGCGTTTCTCTCTAAAATAAATAAGCCGCAGGTGGAAGATTTCCAGAAAGCATTGTGGAATCTGAAACAGCACACGATGGGCGTGTTCCATCTCACGAGCGAATCTTCGATCTTGAAACTCACGCTGCACGACGACATCGTCTATCCTAAATCCGTAGCTCTGCGTGCATTCTACAGCATGTACCTCATACCTAACGTCACGCAGCACAACAACAAAATTAGCGTCGGAAGCGAACACATCGTCGTCACGCCAGGTCAATACAATCTTTCCACTTTGCAAGCTCAGTTACCCAAAGGGACGTACCTTTCTCAAAATTCGGTCACGCACAGAGTGGAAATCGTGTCGGCGACGGAGAACGTGGACCTTGGCACCATGGGAGAACTTTTAGGTTTCGAGAACGACAGAAAACTCGAAGCTGGCATCAAGCACGTAGCAACCAACATTCCTAAATTCTTGGCCATAGAGACTCTGAACGTACACTGCAACGTGGCGGAAGGCATGATCACGAAATCTTCGGACGGGGGGTTGCTGGGAAGTCACAAGCAGACGGGAATCATAGCCACGTTCAAACCCAGTTCCGAATTCATGGAACCGATCATCTACACACCCTCTTCGCCGATCTATTTTCCAGTATGTCGCAACCGCATAGACGACATAGAGTTGGTGGTGACGAACGAGAAAGGAGACGTGGTGGATTTCGCAGGTGCAACGACCACTGCCGTCCTGGAGATCAACGTATAATAAATAACCATACATCATGGAACAAATCGAAAGTTACGAATTGCAATCTTTCCCTCCCAACCGTCGCACGTCCGCCAATCTGAACGAAGCGAACCGGGAGATCGAATACGACGTGGACGTAGGCGACGGGTTCGTTCATCCTCACAGAGCGGACCTCTACCTTCAATTCGACGTGGTGAAGAAAGAAAGCGGAGACGCGTTTCCCGCAGCAGCAAATTTGATACTCGTGGACAACTTCGTGCCTCACCAGTAGTA
Source organism: Lepisma saccharinum (assembly GCF_977018435.1). Taxonomy (NCBI): domain Eukaryota; kingdom Metazoa; phylum Arthropoda; class Insecta; order Zygentoma; family Lepismatidae; genus Lepisma; species Lepisma saccharinum. The sequence goes on from NW_028142891.1 coordinate 433,705, forward strand.
GTATTTACAATATTATAAACCCCACTTACAAGTGTAGAAAAGAAGAGGTTATTTGATTGAACAACCCGATTTGCTTACACTTAAAACAATGCTAAGAGGGGCTTATACCCCAATTCTTCAAGTGTGATATGCTCTTAATTTTAAGAATTCTGAATTCTAGTGTAGAAAAGAAGAATTTTTAACAGCCTGATTTGCCTATACTTAAAACTAACCTAAGTTCCTATAAGATTTTATTGTTTATAGTGTGTTTTTTCTGTCAAAATCCTAGGAATCTTGAATTCTAGTGTAGAAATAATAAGCCCCCCCATCCCTCAGATTGATTCTGCCATGTGTATATTGATATAAATCTCATAGCTCCTGGGTTCTGAGACCCAGTAGATTATTTTGCATAGCCCCATGGTTTTTATTGTCTTGTAAACAAGAGGCTAGGGTTTGAATCCTGATAAAATGTGAAGCCTCCCCTGATGGCAAAGTGTTAATATTGTTGCTTTGTAAACAAGAGGCTCGGGTTTGAGTCCTGACAAAATGTGTAAGATTGAAATACATGTGGCAAAATAATATCTCCATACGTGAGATTTAGAGAATAATTATTGTTAGTTGATATATAATTGATAGCTCCCAGATCTGAAACCTGGTAAAAAGTGTTATACAACAGCATAAAAAAGCAAAATTATTTTATATTGGGGATCACTAGATCCTAGTTATTGTTTTGGCATAGTTCTGTTTTTTTTGGACCAAGAAATTTTATATAAATAATCAACAAAAATGCCAAAACAAAAATATTGCAATCAGTGTAATAAAAATATATCTAGTTCTAATTCGTCTAGGGACCGGCATATTTGTGACTATAAGAAATGCAGAAAAAACACAAAAATGTGTCCAAGATGCCATAAAATATTAAGCAAGGCATATTACAAATGGCACAAGTGTAATTCTTATGTACAGTCATCAACATTGCCCCCACAACCATCTACATCTGGTCTGAAAAGGAAGCATGAAACACCTGTTAATGCTGGACCAGCAAAGCAGCCACGCTATGAACCCATTCATAGTAGTTTTAACGGCCAATTAAGGGATCACTGTTTTGTATCAGAGCCAAGATGTGGTATTAATAATTTTTTGAACAGTATAAATCCAGATGTGCAGGCAATTCTAAATGCACAAAATGGCTCTTATAAGCTGTCTCTCAAATTGTTTTCACAATATAAGAAGCCAAATGCCACAAAATTTACACAGCCCCACATAACAGAAACTGTACCGGTATATTCAAATGCAAATTCAGACAAAATAATAAGCAGTTTGATAGATCAATTGAATATTAAACACTCTGAATTTGAAGCAAAAGAGTCTGGATGGAGCCTATGCGGATCTCCACACAAATTATATGTTAATATTTCTGAATTCAACCCATTACAAGGATCTACATATTTGCCATTACCTGCCAATATTAAAAACAAAAGAGCAGTGGTTAATATAGAAAATAATGATGAGAAATGCTTTTTGTGGTGTATTTTAGCTGCTTTGTATCCAGTTTCAAGGCATCCTGAGAGAATAACTTATAAACAATATGAGCATGATTTTGATGAAGCAATGCAGGGTTTAGAATATCCAATGTCTGTTCAGAATATTGATAAATTTGAAAAAAAGGCCCGGGATATTAATGGTAAACAATTATCTATTAATGTATTTACTTGTTCTACTGGCCGTGCAATTGCTTGATAGCACCTCTCAGAATCAGTACATTTGATGATGATTCTGCTGTTCCGATTGATCTGCTCTTAATTGAAGGGGATGATACATATCATTACACTGATTCATAATCTTGAAGCTTTAGTCAGAAAACAACTAGACAAATCCAATACAATATTCAAGTTGTGCAGAAGATGTTTAACTGTATTTGATGGTCAAAAAATGGTGAATGGGGTTCGGGAAGTGAATGCAGAAATTGCTAAAAACAAGTTAATTGAGCATCTGAAATACTGTGGGAATCATAAACCTGTTCATATGCTTATGCCTAAGCCAAGTGAAAATGCCAAATTCAAAAAGTTTGAAGCCTTGTTGGAACACCCAGCATATATAGTCTGTGATTTTGAATCAAACCTCAAACCCCTTGCATTCTGCAGCCCAGACCCTGAGGAATCTTCAATTACATCATATCAATTACATGAACCTTCCAGCTTTTATTATGTGGTTGTACAGGATGGGGTTGTTAGTAAAGAATATTTATACATGGGAGCAGATGCCATCAAAGAATTTGCACATAGAATAGAAAATGAGTGCCATGACATAGCATCTAATGTCTTATTAAAATCAAAACCCATGTTGCCTTTAACAGAGAAACAGATTGAAGATTTCAACAATGCAGAAAAATGCCCGGTATGTGATTCTGAATTTTCAGATGCAAATATCAAGGTGAAACACCATTCTCATACAGATGGTAAATTCTTAATGGCCCTGTGTAATAGCTGCAATATTATGATCCAGAGACCAAAATTTGTCCCTATATTTTGCCATGGAGCATCCAATTATGATTTCCATCATTTGATCAGGTACGAGGGTTTTGACAAGCAGAATTTAAATATTTTAGCAGAAAATGATGAGAAATATATTGCCATTAGCAAAATAATTAAAGTTAATGGTGTTTCTATTCACTTAAGATGTCCTGATTCCTACAGAATTTTATCGGCTACCCTGGCTACACTGGCCACTCAATTATCTGATGATCAATTCAAAATCACATGTGCTTTGTTTCCAAATCAGGAGCTGAAATTAATGAGGCGGAAGGGTGTATATCCATATGATTATGTTACAGATTTTTCTAAATTTGATGAGTGTTCTCTGCCACCACAACAAGAATTTTACAGCAAAATCAGAGGATCTGGAATCAGTGATGAAGATTATCACCATGCCCAATTGATGTGGAACAATTTAAAATGCAAGACATTTGGTGATTATCACAGGGCATATTAAAAACTTGATGTGACCCTCTTAGCTGATATACTTCAGGCATTCAGAAAATCTTCCATGCAAAATTATAAGCTGGATCCAATGTATTTTTACAGTGCTCCGGGCCTAGCATGGTCTGCAATGTTTTTAAACACTAAAATGCAATTGGATCTGATCCAGGATCAAGATATGTATCTGTTTATGGAACAATGTATAAGAGGAGGCATGGTGCAATGTTCTCAGAGATATGCCAGAGCAAATAACAAATATATTCCTGATTATGATCCAGCACTGCCATCAAATTATATACTGTATGTAGATGCAAACAGCCTGTATGGTTATGCCATGATGGATAAATTGCCATATTCAGGGCTTGAATGGGTTGAAGATTTCAATATTGAAGATCTTAAGGATTTTGATGACAGTGACTATGGCCTCTTCTTAGAGGTTGATCTGACAATTCCAGATAATCTACACAACAAATTTTCTGATCTGCCCCCAATTCCTGAGGTTAAGTGCTCACCTGGCTCTAAACAGAAGAAATTGATGATGACTCTGGAAGCAAAACAGGATTATGTCATATATTACAAAAACCTCCAGTTCCTCATGAAACATGGTGTTCAAGTGACCAAAGTTGGAAAAGTTTTGAGGTTCAGGCACTCAAAATGGTTGAAGTCATATATTGATACAAACACAGAGCTTCGAACATCTGCAATAAGCCATTTTGACAAGACCTTGTTTAAATTGATGGTCAATTCAGTGTATGGCAAAACAATTGAAAATGTCAGAAAACATACCGATGTTAAAATAATTACTGACCCCAGCCTGAGCAAAAAATTGATTGCAAAGCCTAATTTCAATTACAGAAGAATTTATGATGAAAATATGGCACTTTTCAACATGAAAAAAACAAAGATTATGTTTGATAAACCTATTTATGTAGGGGCTGTGATATTGGAATTGGCCAAATTACACATGTTAAAATTGTATTATGATGTGTTGAAACCTTTTTATGGTGATTGTGTAAAATTGATGTACATGGACACTGATAGTTTTGTTCTTGATATTCAAACAGAAGATGTTTATCAAGATATAGCACAGCCTGAATTGTTTCAATACTTTGATACCAGTGAACATACAAAGATTCAACCCCACAACAAAAAGGTGCCTGGCAAGTTAAAAGATGAGACACTTGGTGATGTTATTGTGGCATTTGCTGGGTTAAGGGCCAAGATGTACAGTTTTGAAACATGTAGTGGCGCTGTTGCCAAAAAGGCCAAGGACATTGGCAGAGTAATTGTTGACAAAGAGCTTGAATTTGAGGATTACAAAAATTGTCTCAAATCATGTAGCACAATCAGAACATCAGAAAATAGAATTCAGAGTGTGGATCACTTGTTGACTACAAATATTGTAAGAAAAGTGGCTCTGGACCCACATGATGATAAGAGATGCATTTTATCATGTGGCATACACACTCTACCATGCGGGCATTGTGATTTGAAAAATGGCAATCAATGCCCAATTACAGAGGATGATTTGAAATAAATAAACATGCCTATGAACTTATTTGGGTTCAAAAAACAGGCTATTATGGAGCTTCCAACACCACAACCCTCTTCTGATATAATATCTAAACTAAGTGGTTGTTAATTATTCATCTGAACAGCATACTTACAGATGTTGATGATGAAACAGGTAAAACATTGTACATATTTAACAATAATTTAAATCATTATCAATTACCTGTAGGTGGGCAATTACAATTTATTACAACCCCTGAGGGTGATGTCAAGATTTCAGTAGGGAGAAATATTTATAGAATTAAGCACTCAAACATGATTTGTGGCACTGTATATACTGTTTCTGCTGGTGACTGCTTATATATTGAGGTCCCTGGATCCTATGACAAGCTTATACCCTTTTTTATAGAATTAAGAATCAGATATTCAATAATAAATAACCACTAAAACAAAAATGCCCAATGATATATTTGGCCATACAAGACATGAAGATCACAGTGATGAGATTCTGATGCTTGATGTCAGAGTCAAGAAATTAAGAAGTGATTTACAAGCTTTACAAACCACACTCAATGCCAGTCTTCAATTAGAAATTACAAATTTACAATCACAATGCATGGACCCTCTTCTTAAAATTGATTCTGAACTCAAATTGCTGCTTCAAAAATATACTGACTTGGCCACATTGGATAATTTTCAAAGTTTAGAAGAGACTGTAGCAGCTCTTCAAGCCAAATTTAAGACCCAGGCCACCAACTCTGAGCAATTGAAACAGCAATTGGAAGAGCAGATAAATGATGTCCAGATACAACTCCAAACAATTGTGAAAAGCATAAAATCACAAGAAGATTTTGATCTAGTGATTTCCACTCTAAAAGAACAGATTCAGTCACTCCAGATACCTAATCTGGATCCCTTGAACAATGCGATAGCCGAGGTTAAAGAAAAAATTGAGACACTTGAAAATTTTATGAACAACTTGCCATCTTCTGATGCTTTGAGTGCAATAACTCGGAGTGTTGCAAATATTAAGCTGCAACTTGAAACATATGAAGATTTTGGAAAAATTCAAAGTACCATAACCCATCTTGAGGGTACAATAGCAGCAGTGCAAAGTGATTTGACAAATATACAAGAATCTCTAGAATCCCGCCTGCCTGGTATTGTAGACACACTTGTTAGTGTCCAGGAACAGATCACAAAGCTTGAAAACCTCAACACTGAATCTGAACTATCTCATTTTCATCACTTGATCGATGATATCCAAACAAAACTTGAAATTTTACAACAATCAACACCCACTGAGGCAGATATAGCCCTGCTCCAAAATGCTATGCAAAATGTGGCTGATGCTTCTGAATTAAATAATGTGAAATTGGCACTTGAATTTTTGCAGAGCTGGCAACCACAATTTTTACAATGAAAAGGTTGGAATTATGGACATGATAAGCACCAAATTGTCTAATTTTATAGTGAATGACACTAAGGGGATTTGATATCTTATAAAAATTATTAATACTCTACCACCTAAATTTTTGAGGGCCGGGGGTTGGTTAATGACATTATAAACAAGCTGCCATTTGAACTACATATTCCAGGCTATCAGTATTGTGGTCCAGGCACAAAATTGGACCATAGATTAAACAGAGGTGATCCTGGTGTTAATCCCCTAGATGCTGCTTGTAGAGACCATGACATAGCATACAACACACATTCTGATCTTGACAAGAGACATGTTGCAGACAAGAAATTAGAAGAGGCTGCATTTGGTAGATTTGTAAGCAAAGATGCTTCTTTGAGTGAAAAAATAGCAGCATTGGGAACCACCATAGCTATGAACACCAAACAAAAACTGGGGTGGGGGCTGTGAATATGTATATAATAAACCTAGAATGAAGGCCAAGGGTGTTATGTATCAAATACCTTATGCAGGTCTTAAATCTCTTAAAACTATTGATAGTCTTTTAACCAAAAAGCAGCGCAAGAAAAAAAAATCTTGTCTTGCAAAGGGCCATGGTATGAAATTGTTGCTTAGTACCTCCCAATTAAAAAAATTACAACAATCTAGAAAAAAATCAGATGTGGGGGGTTTCATATTTACTATCCCGGCCCCTCGTGGAGATGAGTAGCGGCAATTTGAAAAACGTGCATAAATGGAACAAGAGTAACAAGTACCTTCTCACCGTCATAGACACGTTTTCGAAATTCGCATGGGCTCTACCTTTGAAGGCGAAAACGGGAACATGCGTCACGGAAGCATTCAAGACAATTTTTCGCGAAAGCAGCAGACGACCACGGTTTCTGCAAACAGACAAGGGTAAGGAATTTTACAACGCCGTATTCCAAAAATTTATTCAAAAACACAAGATTCGACATTATTCGACTTTCAGTCACATCAAAGCCAGCATCGTGGAAAGATTCAATCGAACCTTGAAAACACACATGTGGAAACGATTCACGCTTCGGGGAAATTACAAATGGGTCGACATCCTACCGGAACTCGTCGACACCTATAATGATACGGTACACAGAACGATAGGCATGAAGCCAGCCGACGTTACCAAGTCCGACGAGCAGCGTTTAATTTCTACCGTTTACTGTCCAAAGTACACACCCACGACAAAAAAAGCTAAATACAAAATTGGAGACCAGGTGAGGATCAGCAAATTCAAACGCACCTTCGAGAAGGGATTCACAAAAAATTGGAGCACGGAACTTTTTACGGTGGTTCGAGTTTTACCTGGAAACCGACACACGTATATAATAAAAGATAGTAGCGGCGAGATTTTGAAAGGAAGATTTTACGAAGAGGAACTCTCTAAAACGAAACACCCCGACACGTACCTCATCGAGAAAGTATTGCGTAGGAAAGGTGACAAACTGTTTGTCAAATGGCTGGGACTTCCGGAAAAGAGTTGGATCGACGCGGACGAAGTGATCTTGTGAGTACGTGGAACGTGGTGAAGCGTCTACCGGATCCGGAAAGTCAAACGAAGAAAAAGAACGGCGAGTTGCTTCCCCACAGCATCCGCTGTCTGATCGTAGGTCCTTCGGGGTGTGGGAAAACGACACTGCTCGTGGACAATTTTCTCCTCGCACCGAATTGGTTAGATTGGAAGAACAGGCACCTGTACGTGTTCTCGAAAAGTTTGGAGCAATCCAAATACCAGCAACTGATGAAACTGTACGATGGTCTGGACATTGCAACATTCGCCTCGGAAATAAAACCACTCGACGATTGTCGTGAAAATTCAGTCGTTGTGTTCGACGACGCCATCCTGGAAAAATCAAAATGAAATTCGCAACTTTTTCACGCAAGGTCGTCACAAAGGAATGGATTGCTTTTACCTAGCTCAAACGTTTTCCAAAATTCCAAAACAGTTAGTGCGCGACAACGCTAATTTCATATGTTTGTTTCGTCAAGATCACACCAACCTCAAGCACGCGTACGATGACTACGTAGGCGGAGACATGAACTACAATCAATTTTCGGAAGGCTGCTGCTCTACTTGCTGGAACGGTGACGAATTCGGATTCGCGACGATCGACATGACGAGGAAACCCAACGACGGAAAATACAGAAACAAAATCAACGACTTTCTAAACGTTGCAACGTTGTGAGAAACGACGTGTATAAATAACGTCATGACGAAACGAAAAATCGAAGACGAAAATCTCAAGCTTCGCGATTACCTCGCGAAACGCTTCAAAGGTTGGAAATCCGAGAATCGCGGATTCTACGAAGAGAAGAAACGTCAGGATCAACCTGTGATCGATGCCATCAGCGGTCTAGGTAAAGAAATTAAAAATGTCACGGAACAAAATAAAAATTTGATTAATGAACTCGTACCGCTCGCAGCTAAAAGTTACGCCGTACCCACGCCTATTTCGAGCATTCCTTCGACGCCGTTCGAACTGAAGGATGCACCGGCACGACGTCGAGCCATAGGCAGCACGTCGTCGTCTTCGGATAAAATCGAGTTGGGACCTTTGGCACGAGACTACCTGAGCACGGGGAAATTCGACAAGGATGAAGTGTTCGGATTGTATCCCAGCATGGAAACCAACGAAGGCGGTGGTGTGGTGTGGAAGATTGGGAAATCGAAGGTGACCTTCGAAGGCAACGACATTAAAATTAATTTAGGCGACAAGGATAGTTGGACCAGGTATCCGGGTACGGTGGGGCTGTGGGAACTTGTCGCCAAAAAGCAGCCGAAAGATTACACCGACGAAGATTACCAAAGTTACAAGGAAATTCTGATCATGACGGATGCCTTGTACCAGAACAACGACGCCTCGCAGAATAGGGTGAAATCGAGCAGCGGCGAGAAGTACAGGAATCTCATCAAACCGATTTGGAACCAGGTCAAAACAGGCAGCGGCGTCAAACGCTACAACACGTTACCCAAAGAATTTGTTTGGGTGGATGACGTTAGGAAACTCGTGGACCGATTGTTGGTGATAGCCGGCGAGGAGAATGCAGGCAACCGTAATTTCTACAACGAGAAGGTTGGCATCGTGGACATGATCAGCACGAAAATTTTCCAACTTCATCGTGAACGACGACAATGGCATAGGTTACCTGATCAAAATCATCAACACGCTGCCTCCGAAATTTTGGAACGTGGCCGAAGGAAAGGGACTCGTGAACGACATCATCAACAAGTTACCTTTCGAGATGCATCTACCTGGCTACCAGTACTGCGGACCGGGTATCAAACTCGAGAAAAGATTGGAGAGAGGAGACAAGGGTGTGAATCCGTTGGACGCCGCATGCAAAGATCACGACATCGCCTACAACACCACGCAGACGGATCTGGACGCACGTCACGAAGCAGACAGAAAGTTGGAGCACGCAGCTTTCGAAAGGTTCGTGAGCAGAGACGCATCGCTGGGTGAACGGGTCGCCGCACTGGGTACCACCATCGCCATGAACACGAAACAAAAATTGGGGTGGGGTATATAAATAACATACCGTAAAAAAACTACACAAGAAAAAATCTCAGAATATATATATAAATAACATACCGTGAAAATAACACATAGAGCATCAACATGAAGCCCAAGGATGTCGTGTACCAGATACCATACTCCAATCTTAAAAATCTAGGTGCTCTCGATGGGTTACTCACCAAGAAACAACGCGAGAAGAAACGTTCTTGCTTGTCGAAAGGACACGGAATGAAATTGCTGCTCAGCACACCTCAATTGAAAAGATTGCAGCGTTCGCGGAAACAGCAAAAGGTCGGAGGTTTCATATTCAGCATCCCGGCCATCCTGGCAGCATTGGGGGCCGTTGGAAGTTTAGCCGGCGGAAGTGCCGCCATCGCGAAAACCGTCATCGACTCGAAGAAGAACAAGGCCGAGTTGGAAGAACAGAAACGTCACAACCTGGCCATGGAGAAAAAAAGAGGCAAGGGCGCAATGAGAAATTTTAAAAAAAAGAAACAGAAGCACTCACCAACCGAGACATTGAATCTGATCGAACCGTTACAAATCAAACACTTCAGAGGAGTTTTTATGTCCGACTCGTTACCTTCAAGCGTTAAAAGAAGAGAATGCGGAGTAGTCAACTTGGACGGTCAAGAAAATCCAGGCACGCATTGGATATGTTACCACAAAAACGATGATAAAGCATTTGTTTTCGATTCTTTCGGAGGTGTTCCACCTACAAATTTAATTTATTATCTGAAAACGAACAAAACCTCTATATACTACAACGACGAGCGCATTCAAAATTTCGGAGACGTGAACTGCGGCCATCTCTGCCTCTCCGTGCTCGCGTTTCTCTCTAAAATAAATAACCCTACGATCGAGGATTTCCAGAAAGCATTGTGGAACCTCAAACAGCATCACTAGGATGGGCGTGTTCCATCTCACGAGCGAATCTTCAATCTTGAAACTCACGCTGCACGACGACATCGTCTATCCTAAATCCGTGGCTCTGCGTGCATTCTACAGCATGTACCTCATACCTAACGTCACGCAGCACAACAACAAAATTAGCGTCGGAAGCGAACACATCGTCGTCACGCCAGGCCAATACAATCTTTCCACTTTTCAAGCTCAGTTACCCAAAGGCACCTACCTTTCTCAAAATTCGGTCACGCACAGAGTGGAAATCCTATCCGCGACGGAGACCGTGGACCTGGGCACCATGGGAGAACTTTTAGGTTTCGAGAACGACACCAAACTCGAAGCTGGCATCAAGCACGTGGCAACCAACATTCCTAAATTCTTGGCCATAGAGACTCTGAACGTACACTGCAACGTGGCGGAAGGTATGATCACGAAATCCTCGGACGGATTATTAGGAAGTCGCAAGCAGACGGGAATCATAGCCACTTTCAAACCAAGTTCCGAGTTCATGGAACCGATCATCTACACGCCCTCTTCGCCGATCTATTTTCCAGTATGTCGCAACCGCATAGACGAGATAGAGTTGGTGGTGACGAACGAGAAAGGAGACGTGGTGGATTTCGCAGGTGCCATTACGACGGCCATCGTGGAGATCAACGTATAATAAATAACATACATAGTGAAAATGGAGCAAATCGAAAGTTACGAATTGCAATCTTTCCCTCCCAACCGTCGCACGTTCGCCAATCTGAACGAAGCGAACAGGGAGATCGAATACGACGTGGACGTAGGCGACGGGTTCGTTCATCCTCACAGAGCGGACCTCTACCTTCAATTCGACGTGGTGAAGAAAGAAAGCGGAGACGCGTTTCCCGCAGCAGCAAACTTGATACTCGTGGACAACTTCGTGCCACACCTGTTCTCGCAGGTGGAGGTGAGGAAACACAACACCGTCATCGACAGAATACAGGGTTATTCATAAGTCAATGTCACATTTCGGAGTTTTATTGTGAAATAAGTACATGACATATCAGCATGAATGATATAAGAAAAGAAAGACAATCTCAAAAAGTTTGTTTATCATACCTTACAAGTGCTCAATGTGTGCACCTTTGGTTACACGGGAGACATCCAGGCGATAGTCCAATTCTGCCCACACCTGCACCAGCATGTCACGGTCTATCGTTGCTATCGCTGCTGTAATGCGAACTCGGAGGTCGTTCAAATCAGCTGGAAGCGGTGGAATGAACACCCTGTCCTTCACATATCCCCAGAGAAAGAGATCACAAGGTGTGAAGTCTGGGGATCTTGGCGGCCACCGAAATGCTCTCTCGTTACCTGAGAACGCCATATTGTACACTGCTGCCGCCTAACGGTCAACCGCGTCACCACAACATGCGCTGTTCACGTGACACAAACTTGGAGAGTTTCTGATTCCATACTTACATGATTCGGACTCGCACGTCTCATACATCACGCACACGATGTTCCCCTAATGTGACACTGACATATGAATAACCCTGTAGATTATCCAGGCATCACGTCGACGGCAGTGGGAACATTGAAATTATCCAAAACGGACGCAGCGTACTACCAGGCCGGGGGATTCGAAGCCGGGGCTAAAATATCGACGAGAAGTCACACGGTGCTCTTTCCCATGCGTCTGCTGCCTGGTTTCTTCTCGGACTACAAGGAGTTCATGTGGAAGGGAGGACTGCGCGTCACGTTTCGAAGAGCGGCCAACGACAACGACGCACTCATGCGATACGCTACTTTGGGTCCGGACGGCACCACGCCGATAGCCAACACTTTACCCGAAGCGGCCAAGTGCGTCATCCGGAGCATGGAATTGAGAATGCCGGTGGTGGAATACGAAACGAACTACGCCCTCAAGTACAAAGCGGAGATCTTGAAAAGTCCGCAGGTGCCGATTCACTTTCACGGTTACCAGTGCGTGCAGAAGATGGCGTCGGGAAGTCACATGGAATTCGACGTGACGACACAGTTCAACAACATACAGTTCGACATGCCAGATTTCGTCGTTGTGCTCTTTCAGACCGGACGCAATAACGATCAGGAAAAAGATTCCAGCAAGTTCGACGACTGCAAGATCAAGAACGTTTATCTGAAGAACGGTAGGAACGAAGTGTTCCCGCGCGAGAATTACAACCTCGACGTGACCAAAAACGATTACCTCAAACTTTACGAAGCGTTCTCGGCTTACAAACGCGTGACCGAGAGAAGCGTGGACATGTACTACACGCCCAGCGAGTTCAAAGCACGGAGACCCATGACCGTCATCAACACATCTAAGAGAAAGAAGGTTGTGGTCAACGATCGAACCAACATCAAGGTCGTCTGCGAGTTCCACGATGCCTTGCCCGAGGATACCCTATGCAGTGTCATCCTGATTGCAGAGAAGTCCTTCGCCTACGACGTGAAGAACGAGAGGGTCACAGAGCAGTTTTAACAAGTTTTTTAACATCTTTTCTTGCACAAATAAGAAATTTTTTGTACTAGCACAATCAGTTACAATGGCACAATACGAATTTCACTAGTTCAGATCAGTTACAAATGTCAATTTCATTAGTTATCAGTTACAATATCTTTTTTGCACTATAGCACGAGAGACAATCAGAAAATTTGCACAAAAAAAATTTGTTGTTGTTTTTACACGTGAAAATTAACAATAAAATTTATTTTATCGTTTCAGATGCTGTCGAACATCAAAAACACATACACACACACTAGAAAAAAAAAAGCATGCAACTTTATTTGTAACACACACATATTCTCCATCTTCATCAAGAAAATATTATAATAAACATAATTATTTTTATCTATATCTCACAATAAAACTCTATATCCAAAAATATCACAACATCAAATAACACTAGAGTCGTTAGTACACGTTGCATGCATTACGGAGGTCCTCTGTAGGGTTTCATGGAAGTTTGGGGGAAAAAAAAAACACGTGAAACCCTACAGAGGTGCGGTTGTAGATAACCGCAGCCGTTAGAACCTTTTTGGGTTGGGCACCACGCACCCTGGCGGGGTTAGGGGCCAGGTATCCTAAAAAACAACAATTATTATTTTTTTGTTTGTTTGCGTCACAATACATAAGCTCGCACGCGTGTGTGGCACATCGTTTCCCCGAGAGAAGTTTACAAAAATCACAATATATAAACATTGGCCTCTCTTTTTTTTGGAACTTGGAAAAAATTTACAATAAGAGGACATCGCTCACCACTGTTGCCAGCCATAAATCTCTCTCTCTTCATCTTACAGCAACGTTGGCATCTCTATTTTTTTAGTTGTAAGTAAATTGCCAACACACTCTAGTTAATAATGCTACATATTATACGCACACACATACTATATTACCATCCATCCATCCATCTCTTTCTCTTTTACGGTAGTATATATGTTTGTTGCCTAACCTAACCTAACCTAACCTAACCTATCTTCTTGTTTAGTATATGTAGGTTGGTAAAAATTGTTTTATGCACTGTAACGCTAGCCTCAAGCAAAGTTGCCAGCTTCTTGCTTTAGGTTAGGTTAGACAAAAAAACTGTAGGTGGGCTGTCGGTTGTTTAACTCTCCCCTCTCTCTCTCCTCTCTCTTTTTTTTTGTAAAAAGCCATGGCAAAAATACTAGTAGGTTGGCAAATTGCTTTATGCACTGTAAGGCAAGCCTGAAGCAAGGTTGCCAGCTCCTTGCTTTAGGTTAGGTTAGGTTAGGTTAGGTTAGGTTAGAGTAGGTTAGGTTAGGTTAGAGTAGGTTAGGTTAGAGTAGGTTAGAGTAGGTTAGGTTAGAGTAGGTTAGGGTGGGTGTTGGCAGCTGTCGGTTGTTTAACTCTTCTCTCTCTCTCTCTCTCCTCTCTTTTTTTTTGTAAAAAGCCATGGCAAAAATACCAGTGCTTTATGCACTGTAAGGCAAGTCTTAAGTAAAATTGCCATCTCCTTGCTTTAGGTTAGGTTAGACAAAAAAAAGCTGTAGATGGGTGTTGGTAGTTGTCGGTTGTTTAACTCTTCCCTCTCTCTCTCCTCTCTTTTTTTTGTAAAAAATTATGGCAAAAATACCAGTAGGTTGACAAATTGCTTTATGCACTGTAAAACAAGCCTCAAGCAAGATTGCCAGCTCCTTGCTTTAGGCTAGGTTTACCCCCCCCAAAAAAAACCTTAATAGATTTTTTCGAGTAAAATATTAGCAACACTGCAAAAAAATAAAACTTATGCCTTACGAGAAAAATCTATTAAGGCGAGCCTCAAGCAAAATTGCCAGCTCCTTGCTTGAGGCTACGTTAGACCCGAAAAAACTCTTGGTGATTTTTTCGAGTAAGTAGCTGGCAACACTGCCAGCTTCAGGGGGCTCTTGCCTTACGAGACAAGTCCATTAAGGCGAGCCCCACCGAGCCCCAATAGATGACGTTCAACCCGCCCGCTACACCTACTGAAACGGCACAACCTGGCCATGGAGAAGAAAGGGAAAGGCATGGGCAGGAATCGAAAAAACAAACTCGAAGCTCTTAAAAAAAATTTAAAAAATGAAGAGCCGCTGTCCAACCTCGATTTTAAATCTGATCGAACCGTTGAGATCAAGCACTTCAGGGGTGTTTTCATGTCCGATTCTCTACCCTCTGTCGTGAAGAAAAGAGTGTTTCGTGGTCAACCTGGACACTTACGAAAATCCAGGTACCCACTATATATGCTACCACAAGCAAGCAAACAACAACGCGTTCGTTTTCGATTCTTTCGGCGGCATGCCACCTGCCGAGTTGGTGAAGTATCTCGGTGCTTCCAACCTCTACTACAACGACTAACGCATGCAAGGTTTCGACGAAGTAAACTGTGGTCATCTCTGCGTTTCCATGCTCATGTTCGTGTCACGAATAAATAACCCGACGATCGAAGATTTTTAGAAAGTGTTGTGGCACCTGAAACACAATGGGAGTGTTCTATCTCACCAGCGAGACTTCGGTCCTGAAACTCTCGTTGCACGACGACATCATCTATACTAAATCCATCGCTGTTCGTGCATTCTACAGCATGTATCTGATACCCAACGTGACTGTGCATAACAACACCATCAAGGTCGGCAGCGAAAAAATCAGCATCACCCAAGGTCAGTACAATTTGCCTATCTTGCAGAACTACTTGCCGAGAGGCGTGCTGCTGTCGCAAAACTCTGCGACTCATAGGGTGGAACTGGTGTCTGCCATGGAAACCGTGGACCTAGGTACTATCGGAGAGCTCCTGGGATTCGGGAAGGGTACCAAGCTCGAACCTGGTATCAATAACATTGGCGCCAACATTCCTAAATTTCTAGCAATCAAGACTCTGAACATACACTGCAACGTGGCGGAGGTTATGATCACCAAATCCTCGGATGACATCCCAGGCAGCCGCAAGCAGACGGGGATCATCGCCACCTTCAAACCGACTTCGGAATTCATGGAGCCAATCATCTACATGCCCTCGTCGCCGATATACTCATCTGTGTGTCGCAACCGCATAGACAACATAGAATTGGCGATGACCAACGAGAAGGGCGAGGTGGTGGATTTCACCCGAGCCACGACCACTGCCGTCGAGGAGATCAACGTGTAATAAATAACCACCATGGAGCAAATCGATAGTTACATGTTATGCAGTCCTTCCCTCCCAACAGTCGCACGTTCGCCAACCTCCACGAACCGAACCGAGAGATCGAGTTCGATGTGGACGTTGGGGACGGCTTCGTCCATCCACACAGAGCTGACCTGTACGTCAATTTTGAATTTGAATTTAAAATTTTGGGAGCGTCAGCACTTAGGCTATTTTGACCCCGTCACATTATACGGGAGCCAGCCCCTTATCATTACAAATAACAACTCGAACGTTGCATTACTAAAGATCTTAAAATCTTCTGACTTCTGTTAAAAGCTGAGGCTGTAAACGGGCACTCAGCACATACAAGGACAAAAACAGGACAACACACAAAATTATACTGGTCATAGTGACAGTCACCAGAGCCTCGACGTGGTAAAGATTTGATTTGATTTGAATTTAAAACTTTGGGAGCGTCAGCACTTAGGCTATTTTGCTCCCGTCACATTATACGGGGGCCAGCCCCTTACCATTACAAATAACAACTCTAACGCATAACTAAAAAAATTAAAATGTTCTGACTGCTGTTAAAAGCTGAGGCTGTAAAGGGGCACTCAGCACACATAAGAACAAAAGAACGGGACAATACAAACAAAATTATACTGGCCATGGGGCCAGTCCCCAGAGCCTCGTTAGTCTTCAGTCCAGGGTGCACTAACGTGGAAGTGAGGTTGACATTTGGGTGTACTACGTGGAAGGTCACCCCTTACATCCCGACTTGGTAAAGAGAAAGCGGCGAAGCTTTCCCAACCAACGCAAACCTGAGGTTTGTGGACAATTTTGTGTCGTACCTGTTCTCGCAAGTGGAAGTCAGGAAGCACGGCACCGTCATCGATTGAGTCGACTACCGTCCAAGGCCCATGCCGCTTATTACCAGGTAGCGGGGTTCAAAGCAGGCGCGAAGATCAAAACCCGAAGCTACTCGGTTCTGTTTCCCAAGCGCCTGCTGCTCGGTTTCTTTTCCGACTATGCGAGAATCATGTGGAAAGGCGGTTTGCGCGTCACCTGTCGCAGAGCAGCCCACAACAACGACGCGCTAGAGCACCTTCGTCGCGGATGGAACCACTCCGCCTCCCAACACTTACCCGACGCTGCCAAGTGTCTCATCCGGTCCGTGGAGCTGCGCCTGCCCGTGGTAGAATACGAATCCCACTACGCCCTCAAGTACAAAACCGACATCCTGAAAAATCCGCAAGTGCCCATCCAGTTTTACGGTTACCAGTGCGTGCAGAAACCCGCTTCAGGCAATAATTTCTAATTCTATGTGACCATGCAGTTCAACAGCATCCGGTACGACATGCCAGAGTTCGCGGTCGTGCTCTTCCAGACCGGGAGAGACAACAACCAAGAGAAAGATTCCAGCCAGTTCGACAACTGCAAAATCAAGAGCATCTACCTAAGAAATGGCAGAAACGAGATCTTCCCCCGCGAATTTGGATTTAAAATTTTGGGTGCGTCAGCACTGAGGCTATTTTGCACCCGTCACTTTATACGGGGTCCAGCCCCTTACTAAAAGAACATAACTGTCATGTCGTATCGTAACTAAAATATTAAAATAATAAAATTTTTTGACTGGTTAAAAGCTGAGGTTTTTAAGAGGCACTCAGCACACATAAGGACGAAACACAGGACGGCACAGAATTATACTGGCCATAATGCCAGTCGCCAGAGCCTCGTTAGTCTGAAGTCCAGGGTGTACTATGTGGAAATGAGGTTGAATATTGGGTGCACTACGTGGCAGAAGCACCCCGCGCGAGAAATGCAACCTGGACATCGCAGACGAGGACTACCTGAAACTGTACGAGGCGTACACAGCGTACAAGAGAGTGACAGCCGGCAACGTGGACGTGTACGACACCCCCAACGAGTTCATAACTCGCAGACCCATGTTTGTCATCAACACGTCAAAGAGGAAGCAGGTGGTGTTCAACGATCGCACCATCAAGATTGTGTGCGAGTTCTACGACGCTCTGCCCGCTGACACCCGACGTCAAGAACGAGAGGGTGACCGAACAATTCTAATAAATAGATGTGAGCACATGGGCTATATGTTGTGTACAATAAAAATATTTTTTTTAAAAAAATCCGAGCTTTCTGCGATCATTCGTTCAGAAGAAGAAATTGTTGCCTTGACATTTTTACTCACATCCGAGTGTACATTACAAATCTGCAATCAGATTTTGTCTACCTCCCACCGTTTAAGAGATAGACGTTTTACACGTTAAACAACAGTACCGCCAGATGGCATCTAGACATGGATCATGCATGAACCCTCCGGTTGCTATGGTAACATGAGTTGCCAAGTAATTCATTCGGTTGCTATGGCAACGTGTCAAATATGTATGCCTATACCCAGGCCTCGAAATTTTTTTTTCAGAGCCAGGCGCCAGGAAAAAAAATCAATGGCTAATGAAAATACAAATATATCATGTACATGTATATTTTTTTAAGCTTTGAATTGTAACTTAAAAGTTACAAACTTAGCTTAGTGTTGAGAGGCTATCCACTGACGTAATAACTGCAGTTTCTTGAAGAAATATTTTCAATTTATCCTATTTTCTTGTTGGGCACACATGGAGTTACACTGATATATTCACAGCACATAGTGTAAAAATATTGATCCCAACTGCATGTCATTCGCAATTTCACTATTAACATTTAAAAAAATATTGATCCCAATTGTATGTAATTTACCATTTCACTATTAGAAAGGGTCACAGATCACATGGCGATCAAATGGATTCACCAATCTCATAATTGTGAACCCCCTTTCTACACAACGCCAATGTGCTTCTTGTGGCCATGCACATGCCTTGTGGTTTTGGCACTAAAATACCAATCATCTACTGATTTTGTGGAATCAAAATCCTGGAAGTATGGACCATTCAAGTTGATAAACATCAAATTATTGATGCTGTCTGACCTAATTGATGACCTCAAATTATTCTTGATTAATTTCATTAAGGAAAAGCCCCTTTCACAGCAAACACTAGACGCAGGTACCACTGATACCATGCAAAGCAATTTGCCCAAAATTGGGAATCTATCATTGTTTGACACAACCTTTCTCAAAAGATCACTTAGCTTCATTCCTTTGGAAAGCACTTTGAATTCATACCATTCATTCAAAATATTACGCTTTATTGTCTCGAAGTCCACATTAGGAATCAGAAGTTGGTTCTTTTTTTAATTTGAATTTTTTTGAATTTGAATTTAAAATTATGGGTGCGTCAGCACTAAGGCTATTTTGCACCCGTCACATTATACGGGGTCCAGCCCCTTATCGTTACAAATAACTCTTTTTGGGATACGATGAACATACACTTCGAGGCACTCCCTCCCCCAGCTCTGTCCACCAGTTGTTTAAGTTGAATGGCAATAGCGGCCGTGTTACACAATTTTCTTTTAGATAAAATGTTCAGTGAATATTGGCTTGTCATTAGTTAAGAATATTTGTGTAATTTCGTGTGAATACACTTAAATAAAACATTAAAATATGCACAAAGAAAGTCTTGCAGCCCCGTTCCTCCTTCTCTGGATTTGCATGAATTCGATACTGGTCTCCAAGATGTTTAAAACTAAAAGTTAATTATCAATTAACGTAAGAGTAAAATGTGATTGCCCGACTCCCCCCACCCGCTAAAATGTAAACAGCTTTCTATCTGAGAGTCCTGTGAAAATATTACTGTACCCATCGCATTGTAGAAAGTAAAATTGTTTACGAAAAAATACGTAGCATAATATGTTGCATTTGGTGCGAGAGAATCGAGTAATAATAGTGATTTGGTTTATTCTACTTCACTTTTCTGCCACCTTCGGCTAATCGTGAAGATGAGGACGATTGATGATATGAAATTGATGAAAGGACACTCACAAGGAACATTCGTGAATCGAACCCGCGATCCCAGGCGTTGTGGTGCGTTGCACTAAACACTCCGCCACGGAGGTTGAAACAAGACATAAAAATCTAACAAATAAAATAATTATTGGATGGAAATAACGATGGGCCTAGAAATAGATATAGTATTACTAACACTAGTATTGGAATTATATTTATTATTAATATTGTTACTCTTAATTTAAATATTTCATTTGGTGTATGGCTTGTGTAAATTTCCACATAAGAATACAAGTTGATTTAAAGGCATTAGTTGCTCATTCTTCTGTGATACATATGGGTCTTGTACTAATAATGGTCATTGCGAGAGTAATGTAGACTTCCGTGGCAGAGTGGTTAACATGTGCTACGATGTCAGGGGTCCCGGGTTTGAATCCCGACTTGGCATGGGCATTCTTTGTGATTGTCCCTTCATCAATTGCATCTAATCATCAATCAACCTCTTCGTCGCAATTAGCCAAAGTGGTAGAAAACGGACGTCGAATACAGAAATACAGTTAAAATGATTAATTACGAATATTGTTGGAATATATCGAAGTGGTATTGACTGTACTATAAACCCGAGAAAGTATGAACTCTCCTCAAGCAGGTTTGGCTATACTTAAAACTAGCTCAACATGGCCATATGAGTTTTTTGCTCTAGTGTGAAACCCCGTATAATCCAAGATTTTTGTAAAAAAGCCCTCATGGATTCCATGAGAAAGTATGACCCCCTCAGATTGATGAGGCTACACTTATAAAAGGCACTTCTGTGAGATTGTTGTCCATAAATTTGTTAAAAATATGCCCCTCTTGTGGCCATACTTAAAACTAGGCCACCCACACACACACACACACACATATTTATTTCTGGTTTAAGTTCAATTGGATACCAGCTTCAATTTGTTTATCTAATATTAAAACAATGTAATTCTTCTAGAATTGCTCCGTGACTCTCTCATTTCTTACGTCATAAACATATGATTTTTCACCTATGAGAATGACACTACATATGGTGTCTTCAGGTAATGCCTCGTGGAATTCACAGATAATTTTAATGTTTGTCCTGTCATTCACCACAACTTGTTTCCTTTTTGAAGTGTTGATGACAAACATGGGTCTCCGTGCTTTGAATTCATCTGGTGTGTAATACATGTCAGTATTGCCAGTAGTGACACGTTTGTATGCTGTAAATGCTTCATATAATTTAAGGAAATCATCCTTGGAAATGTCTAAATTATAATTTTCTCTAGGAAAAACCTCATTTCTGCCATTTTTAAGATATATGTTCTTGATGTTGCAGTTATCAAATTTGCTTGAATTTTTTTCCTGATTATTGTGTCTTCCAGTCTGAAACAGCACCACCACAAAATCAGGCATGTCATATTGTATACTGGAGAATGAATTTGTAGCATCAAACTCATAATAAGTACCAGATGAGGGCTTCTGTACAGATTGATATGTATAAAATTGCAGAGGAATGTGTGGATTTTTTAGGATATCAGCTTTGTATTTAAGAGCATAACTCGCTTCATATTCAACAACAGGGATTCTTAGCTCCATAGTCTGAATAATGCACTTGCCCTCATCAGGTAGGGTATTAGGCAGAGCTTCTCCTGTAGGGTTTAATGTGCTGTACCTCATCAAAGCATTGTTATCATTTGCAGCTCTTCTAAATGTAATTCTTAACCCACCCTTCCACATAATTTCTTTGTAATCTGAGAAGAATCCTGGCAACAGGCGCATCGGGAACAGCACTGTGTGGCTTTTGGATAATATTTTATCACCAGCTTCAAATCCACCTATTTTGTAGTAAGAAGCCTCGGTTTTGGATAATTTTAATGTGGCCAAAGCCGTGGAGGTAATGCCGGGATAATCTATTCTGTTTATAACAACGCCATGCTTTCTGATCTCAATTTCAGAGAACAGATGCGGCACAAAATTATCTACCAATCTTATATTTGAATTTGCCGGATAATCTGTTCCATCGAGCTTTACAACATCAAATTTGATGTATAGATCTGCTCTGTGGGGGTGTATAAAGCCATCCCCTACATCAAGATCAACCTCAATCTCTGTGTTGGGTTGATTTAAATTTGCAAATGTCCTCCTGTTTGGAGGGAATGATTGTAGCTCATAACTCTCAATATTTTCCATTGTATGTATTTTTATTTAAATATTAATCTCTATGATTGCAGTTGTTGTGGCTCCAGCAAAATCAACTAATTCTTCTTTTTCATTAGTGACCATCAATTCAATGTTATCTATTCTATTATGACACACAGGAAAATATAATGTTGGGGATGGATTGTAGATGATTGGCTCCATGAATTCGGAATTAGGTTTGAATGTTGCAATGATGCCTGTTTGTTTGTGAGTGCCTATGCCATTTGATTTGGTGATCATACCCTCGGCCACATTACAGTGAATATTCAGAGTCTCTATGGCTAAGAATTTGGGTATATTCATAGCAGTGTGTTTGATGGCCGCTTCAAGTTTTGTGTTGTTCTCAAAGCCTAACAGCTCTCCTATAGTACCCAGATCCACTGTTTCTGTAGCAGATACAATCTCTACTCTGTGAGTGACAGAATTTTGACTTAACACTACACCTCTGGGTAATTGAGCATTTAGAGTGGATAGATTATATTGCCCTGGAGTGATGACAATTTTTTGATCCCCTACTGCAATTTTGTTGTTGTGGTGAGTAATATTAGGGATCAGGTACATGCCGTAAAATGCTCTGAGAGCTATTGTTTTGGGATACACTATATCATCATGCAATTTGAGTTTCAATATTGAATTTTGGCTGGTGAGATGGAATACCCCCATGATGTTTCAGATACCACAAGGCTTTTTGAAAATTTTCAATTGATGGTTTATTTATTTGAGACATATATCTGAGAACAGATAAACACAAATGTCCGCAATTAACATCTTTGAAATTTTGAACACGGGCATTATTGTAATAAAGATTAGGTGATTTTAGATATTTTACTAAATTTTCAGGTGGAACACCTCCAAATGAATCAAACACAAATGCCTCATTGTTTAAATATTTAAGATAACAAATCCAGTGAGTGCCCTGATTTTTGTACTCATCCAAATTAACAATGCCACACTCTTTGTTGAGTGGTTGCTCCGGCAAAGAATCAGACATGTACACACCTCTAAAATGTTTGATGCCCAGTGGCTTGATTAAAGCTTCAATATCTTGGTTTGTAAGCGGCTCTTGTTTTTTTTAAACTTATTCATGGCTCTCTTAACACCTTTGCCTTTTTTCTCCATGGCGAGGTTATGGCGCCTCTGCTCATCTAATTCTGCCCTATTCTTCTTGGCATCTATTACTGTTTTTGCTATGGCAGCTGATCCCCCAGCCAAGCTCCCAACAGCCCCGAGAGCAGCTAAGATGGCCGGGATAGTAAATATAAATCCCCCCACATGTGATTTTTTTCTAGATTGTTGTAATTTTTTTAATTGGGGGGTACTAAGCAACAATTTCATACCATGGCCCTTGGCAATACAAGAGCTTTTTTTCTTGCGCTGCTTTTTGGTCAAGAGACTGTCAATAGTTTTAAGAGATTTGAGACCTGCATAAGGTATTTGATACATAACACCCTTGGCCTTCATTGTAGGTTTATTATATATATATTTACAAACCCCACCCCAGTTTTTGTTTGGTGCTCATAGCTATGGTGGTCCCCAATGCTGCTATTTTTTCACTCAAAGAAGCATCTTTGCTTACAAATCTGCCAAATGCAGCCTCTTCTAATTTTTTGTCTGCAACATGTCTCTTGTCAAGATCAGAATCTGTGTTGTATGCTATGTCATGGTCTCTACAAGCAGCATCTAGGGGATTTACACCAGGATCCCCTCTGTTTAATCTATGATCCAATTTTGTGCCTGGACCACAATACTGATAGCCTGGAATATGTAGTTCAAATGGCAGCTTGTTTATAATGTCATTAACCAACCCCCGGCCCTCAGAAATATTCCAAAATTTGGGGGGTAGAGTATTAATAATTTTTATAAGATATCCAATCCCCTTAGTGTCATTCACTATAAAATTAGACAATTTGGTGCTTATCATGTCCATAATTCCAACCTTTTCATTGTAAAAATTGTGGTTCCCTGCATTTTCCTCCCCAGCTATCACCAGCAACCTATCCACAAGTTTCCTGAGATCATCAACCCACACAAATTCTTTAGGCAGGGTGTTGTATTGTTTGATTCCACTGCCAGTCTTGATCTGTGACCATATGGGCTTGATTAAATTGTTGTATTTTGCCCCTCTGCTCGACTTGACTCTTTTTTGTGTGGGATCATTGTTCTGGTATAGAGCATCTGATTTTATTAATATTTCTTTGTAATGTTCATAATCTTGATCTGTATAGCTGCCAGGCCTTTTCCTAGTCATCAGTTCCCACAATCCAGGTGTGCCGGGGTACTTAACAAAAGCACCTTTTTCTCCGAGACGAGATTCTGAATAAACAATCAGATCATCCCCCATAAAAGTTACTCTGAAATTACCAATTCTATGTATGATACTGCCATCAAGCTCTGTGTCAGCATATAAGCCAAACACCTCATCTTTATTGTCTTTAGGTGTGGTTAAATATTTTTGAGCAAGAAGACCCAATTCAATAGGATCCTGAGTAGCTTCAATTCTTCTAGGAGCAACAGGACTAGGTGTATGAATACTGGAAAGTGGGGTGAATGGATAATCTAATATGTTCCTTGCAGCTACAGGTACAAGCTCTGTGATCAAATTTTGATTCTCCTCTGTAACAGTTTTGATATTCTTACCTAAATTATTAATAGCATCAATTACAGGCTGTTCTGTTTGTTTGTGTTTTTCATAAATTCCACGGTTCTCTGATTTCCATCCCTTAAATCTTTTTACAAGATAATCTCTTAACTTAAGATCATCAATGATTGGCCTTTTCATGGTTATTTATATATGTCTCAACGTCTAGAAAATCGTTGATTTTATTTCTGTATTTGCCGCTATTGGGTGTTCTTGTCATATCAATTGTGACAAACCCATAACTGTCCTGATTCCAGCACCTGCTGCAAAATTTAGAAAAATCATTGTAGCTCAAGTCCCCACCTACATATTCATCATGTATGTGTTTGAGGTTGGTATGATCTTGATGAAACACACATATAAAATTGCTGTTGTCTCGGATCAGCTGCTTCGGTATTTTAGAAAAAGTCTGTGCCAGGTAGAAGCAATCAATGTTTTTGTGCCGGCCCTGTGTAAAGAAATTTCTAACCTTGTTTTGATTATCCAGTATAATGTCATCAAACACAACAACAGATTTATCGAGACATTCATGAAGTGGCTTAACATCTGGTTCAAAAGTAGCAATATCCAATCCATCATATAGCTTCATCAGCTGCTGATATTTTAATTGTTCCAAGCTCTTAGAGAAGACATACAAGTGCCTGTTTTTCCAGTCTAACCAGTTGGGTGCCAATTAAAATTTATCAACCATTAGTGTAGTTTTACCACAAGCAGATGGCCCAACAATAAGACACCTAATATTTTCAGGCAGCAATTTTCCATTTCTCTTATTTTGTTGTTCAGGTTCTGGCAGCCTTTTTATAACATCCCAGGTGCTCATATTATCACTTTGTCTGCATCGATCCAGCTGTGTTCTGGGAGTCCTAGCCATTTGACAAGTAACTTGTTGCCTTTTCTGCGGATGATTTTTTCTATGAGATATGTGTCAGGCTGTTTAGTTTTGCTGAGCTCTTGTTCATAGATTCGGCCTTTGAGAATTTCTCCTCGATGATCTTTTATTATATATGTGTTAAGGGTCCCGGGTTTAACTTGAACCACTGTAAATAATTCGGTGCTCCAGTTTCTTGTAAAGCCTCTTTTGAATAAGTGCTTATATTTGCTGATTCTTACTTGATCACCCACCTTGTATTTGGCCCTTCTTGTTGTTGGCTGGTATCTAGGATAATAAACAGTGCTGATCAATTTTTGCTCATCAGATGAAGTTACTTTAGAGGGTTTCATGGTGATTGTGGAATGGACCGAGTTGTTATATTTATGTAGAAGTTCTGGAAGAATATTAATCCATTTATAATTACCTTGGAGGGTAAATTGTTTATACATACGATTTTTTAGGGTTTTGTTGAATCTTTCTACAATAGAGGCCTTGAGATCACTGTAACTCGAATAATGTTTTATTGCCTGGCTTTTAATAAATTGTTGAAACACTGAATTATAAAATTCTTTGCCATTATCTGTTTGCAAATAGCGCGGGGATCTTCCACTCTGATTGATGATTGTTCTGATGGCTTCTGTAACACATGTTCCAGTCTTGGATTTGAGTGGCACAGCCCAGGCAAATTTTGAAAATGTATCTATTACAGTGAGTAGATACTTGTAGCCCTTGTTGATTTTGTCTAAGTTTTTCAACTGTCCACTTGCCATTTCAATCAAGTCGCTCTGCCATAAATCATCTATGCCCTTTGTGACTACTGGGAGTCTCTTATAATTATGTCTGGCCTGTCTGTGTAGTTCATCAACAATAATTTGTCTAGACATAATATGTAAACAAGAATATTGCAACTATAGGGTGTTCAGCAGCTGATACTGCAGGATTTTCTAAATATAATTTGTCCCCTATTTGTATTTTAAATTCCAAAGTGCCATCATCTTCAACATAGGCTGTTTCTAATGTATTGGGGTCTGTAAAATCCTCTAACTCTACACTGGTGATTTTCACTTTGTTCTCAGCATTTGTTATTGATAAGGTGGGGTAGTGATGTGCCTGTGGTTGAAGCCAATATTTGATCTTGATTGGTCTCAGTGTGCCTCCAACAAAAAACTGGTAATAAAATTGTGCAGGGGACAGCATATATATTTTGCCACCTGGTGTAAATGGTGAATCATATTCTTTGTTGGGGATGCTGTACAATTCAAGAATTACTGTATGTTTTGGATTCTCGATTATGCCCGTTATTTCCTTTTCTGCTGTAAGCAATCTGCTTGTTACAGATTCAAGGTGCTCATTGATGGTCCTAACAACATCATCATGGCCTGGCTTAATTTTTATGTCCACAGCAAGTCTCTTGTATTGTTGCACAATCTCTTGAAGCTGGGTGGCAAAAACAGACAGAGCATTTGCTTGATTGGATTCCATGGTCCCTAGCTGTTGCTTGATATTAGCTACAATTTGTTGCAAATTTTCAACAACTGCCAATTTTGAATTTTGAGCAGTAAGATCATGGACCTGTCTTCTGATATCCTCAAACAGGGCATGCAGTTCATTAATATGTTGATTGGTTGGTAGAGTGGCCACTGTCTGAGTGAGATGTTTGATCTCTGTCTGGATATTCTTGATATCTTCTGATTTCAATATCCTATTCACAGCTCTCTTAATATTTTTAAGTTCCTGTGATGTGGGAAGATTTGATACTGTATTTTGCAAAAATTCAAGTGCCAATTTTACATTGTTTAATTCAGAAGCATCAGCCACATTTTGCATAGCATTTTGGAGCAGGGCTATATCTGCCTGAGAGGGTGTTGATTGTTGTAAAATTTCAAGTTTTGTTTGGATATCATCTATCAAGTGATGAAAATGAGATAGTTCAGATTCGGTGTTGAGGTTTTCAAGCTTTGTGATCTGTTCCTGGACACTGACAAGTGTGTCTACAATTCCAGGCAATCGGGATTCTAGTACATTTGCCAAATCACTTTGCACTGCTGCTATTGTACCTTCAAGATGGGTTATGGAACTTTGAATTTTTCCAAAATCTTCATATGTTTCAAGTTGCAGCTTGATATTTGCTACACTCCGAGTTATTGCATTCAAAGCATCAGAAGATGGCAAGTTGTTCATAAAATTTTCAAGTGTCTCAATTTTTTCTTTAACCTCGGCTATGGCATTGTTCAGGGGGTCTAGATTAGGTATCTGGAGTGACTGAATCTGTTCTTTTAGAGTGGAAATCACTAGATCAAAATCTTCTTGTGATTTTATGCTTTTGACAATTGTTTGGAGCTGTGCCTGGACATTATTTATCTGCTCTTCTAATTGCTGTTTCAATTGCTCGGAGTTGGTAGCCTGGGTCTTAAATTTGGCTTGAAGAGCTGCTACAGCTTCTTCTAAACTTTGAAAATTATCTAATGTGGCCAAATCAGTATATTTCTGAAGCAGCACTTTGAGTTCAGAATCAATTTTAAGAAGAGGGTCCATGCATTGTGATTGTAAATTTGTAATTTCTAATTGAAGACTGGCATTGAGTGTAGTTTGTAAAGCTTGTAAATCACTTCTTAATTTCTTGACTCTGACATCAAGCATCAAAATCTCATCACTGTGATCTTCATGTCTTGTATGGCCAAATATATCATTAGGCATTTTTGTTTTAATGGTTATTTATTATTGAATATCTGATTCTTAATTCTATAAAAAAGGGTATAAGCTTGTCATATGATCCAGGGACCTCAATATATAAGCAGTCACCAGCAGAAACAGTATATACAGTGCCAGAAATCATGTTTGAGTGCTTAATTCTATAAATATTTCTCCCCACTGAAATTTTGACGTTACCCTCAGGGGTTGTAATAAATTGCAATTGACCACCTACAGGTAATTGGTAATGATTTAAATTATTGTTAAATATGTACAATGTTTTACCTGTTTCTTCATCATTATCTGTAAGTATGCTGTTCAGATGAATAATTAACAAACCACTCAGTTTAGACAGCATATCAGAAGAGGGTTGTGGTGTTGGCAGGTCCATAATAGCCTGTTTTTTGAACCCAAATAAGTTCATAGGCATGTTTATTTATTTCAAATCATGCTCTGTAATTGGGCATTGTTTGCCATTTTTCAAATCACAATGACCCCATGGTAAAGTATGTATGCCACATGATAAAATACATCTCTTATCATCATGTGGGTCCAGGGCCACTTTTCTTACAATATTTGAAGTCAATAAGTGATCCACACTCTGAATTCTGGATTCTGATGTTTTGATTGAATTCTGGGATTTGAGGCAATTTTTATAATCTTCAAATTGGAGATCTTTTTCAACAGTCACTCTGCCAATGCCCTTGGCCTTTTTGGCAACAGCACCACTACATGTTTTAAAAGTGTACATCTTGGCACTTAACCCAGCAAATTTCACAATAACATCACCACATGTCTCATCTTTTAACTTCCCAGGCACCTTTTTGTTGTGGGGTTGAATTATTGTATGTTCACTGGTATCAAAGTATTGAAACAATTCAGGCTGTGACATATCTTGATAAACATCTTCTGTTTGAATATCAAGAATAAAACTATCCGTGTCCATGTACAATAATTTTACACGATCACCATAAAAAGGTTTCAGCACATCATAATACAATATTAACATATGTAATTTGGACAATTCCAATATCACAGCCCCTACATAAATAGGTTTATCAAATTTGATCTTTGTTTTCATCATGTTGAAAAGTGCCATGTGCTCATCATAAATTCTTCTGTAATTGAAATTAGGCTTTGCAACCAATTTTTTGCTCAGGCTGGGGTCAGTAATTATTTTAACATCGGTATGTTTTCTGACATTTTCAATAGTTTTGCCATATACAGAATTCACCATCAATTTAAACAAGCCCTTATCAAATTGGCTCTTTGCAGATGTTCGAAGCTCTGTATTTGTATCAATGTATGGTTTCAACCATCTTGAGTGCCTAAACCTCAAAACTTTGCCAACTTTGGTCACTTGAACACCATGTTTCATCAGGAACTGGAGGTTTTTGTAATATGTGACATATCCCTGTTTCGGCTCCAGTGTCATCATGAGCTTCTTCTGTTTAGAGCCAGGTGAGCACTGAACCTCGGGAATTGGGGGCAGATCAGAAAATTTATTGTGCAAATGATCTGGAATTGTCAGATCAACCTCTAAGAAGAGGCCATTGTCACGGTCATCAAAATTCTGAAGATCTTCAATATTGAAATCTTCAACCCATTCAAGCTCTGCATATGGCAATTTATCCATCATAGCATGACCATAGAGGCTGTTTGCATCTACATACAGTATATAATTTGATGGCCGTGCTGGATCATAATCAGGCAGCATAATATGCTTGTTATTTGCTCTGGCATATCTCTGAGAACATTGTACCATCCCTCCTCTTATACATTTCTCCATAAACAGATATATATCTTGATCGTGGATCAGATCCAATTGCTTTTTGGTGTTGAAAAACGTTGCGGCCCATGCTAGGCCCGGAGCACTGTAAAAATACACTGGGTCCAGTTTATAATTTTGCATGGAAGATTTTCTGAATGCTTGCAATATATCAGCTAAGAGGGTGACATCAAGTTTTAAATATGCCATGTGATAATCACCAAATGTCTTGCATTTTAAATTGTTCCACATCAACTGAGCATGGTGATAATCATCATCAGTGATTCCAGATCCTCTGATTTTGCTGTAAAACTCTTCTTGTGGTGGCAGGGAACACTCATCAAATTTAGAAAAATCTGTGACATAGTCATATGGATATACACCCTTCCGCCTAATTAATTTCAGGTCCTGATTTGGAAACAATGCACGTGTAATTTTGAATTGATCATCAGATAATTGAGTGGCCAGTGTGGCCAGGCTAGCAGATAAAAATCTGTAAGAATCAAGAAATCTTATGTGAATAGGAACACCATCAACTTTAATTATCTTGCTAATAGATATATATTTCTCATCAT
This sequence comes from Lepisma saccharinum, assembly GCF_977018435.1. Taxonomy (NCBI): domain Eukaryota; kingdom Metazoa; phylum Arthropoda; class Insecta; order Zygentoma; family Lepismatidae; genus Lepisma; species Lepisma saccharinum. Next base: position 464,267 of record NW_028142891.1, read on the forward strand.
TTTCAGCTAAAATGTTTAAATTCTGCTTGTCAAACCCCTCGTACCTGATCAGATGATGGAAATCATAATTGGATGCTCCATGGCAAAATATGGGGACAAATTTTGGTCTCTTGATCTGAATATTACAGCTTTTACACAGGGCCATTAAGAATTTACCATCTGTATGAGAATGGTGTTTCACCTTGATATTTGTATCTGAAAATTCAGAATCACATACCGGGCATTTTTCTGCATTGTTGAAATCTTCAATCTGATCCTCTGTTAAAGGCAACATAGGCTTTGATATTAATAAGATGTTAGATGCTATGTCACGGCACACATTTTCTATTCTATGTGCAAATTCTTTGATGGCATTTGGTCCCATGTATGAATCTTTTTTAGTAACAACACCATCCTGTACAACCACATAACAAAAGCTGGAAGGTTCATGTAACTGGTATGATGTACTTGAAGATACTTCAGGATCTGGATTGCAGGTTGCAAGAGGTTTGACGTTCGATTCAAAATCACAGACAATATATATTGGGTGTTCCAACAAGGCTTCATACTTTTTGAATTTGCAATTTTCACTTGGATTGGGCATCACCATATGAACAGGTTTATGGTTGCCACAGTATTTTAGATGCTCAATTAACTTGTTTTTTTGCAATTTCTGCACTCTCTTCACGAACCCCTTTTACCATTTTTTGACCATAAAATACAGTTAAGCATCTTCTGCACAACTTGAATATTGTATGAGTTTTGTCTAGTTGTTTTCTGACTAAAGCTTCAAGATTATGTATCAGAGTATAATGATATGTGCTATTCCCTTCAATTAAGAGCAGATCAATCGGAATTGCAGATTCATCATCAAGTGTACTGATTCTGAGAGGATCTATCAAGCAATTGCCAGTGGAACAAGTAAATACATTAATAGATAATTGTTTGCCATTGATGTGCCTGGCCCTTTTTTCAAATTTATCAATATTCTGAACAGACATTGGATATTCTAAACCCTCCATTGCATCGTCAAAAAGATGTTCATATTGTTTGTAATAACTTATTCTCTCAGGATGCCTTGAAACTAGAAACAAAGCAGCTAATATACACCACAGAAAACATTTCTGGTCGGTATTTTCTATATTAACCACGGCTCTTTTGTTTTTGATATTAGCAGGTAATGGCAGATATGTAGATCCTTGTAATGGGCAGAATTCAGAAATATTAACATATAACTTGTGTGATGAACCGCATAGGCTCCATCCTGACTCTTTTGCTGCAAATTCAGTGTTTGATATTCAATTGATCCATTAAACTGCTTATTATTGTGTCTAAATTTGCATTTGAATATACCGGTACAGTTTCTGTTATGTGGGGCTGTGTAAATTTTGTAGCGTTTGGCTTCTTATATTGTATAAACAATTTGAGAGGGAGCTTATAAGAGCCATTTTGTGCATTTAGAATTGCCTGCACTTTAGGATTTACACTGTTCAAGAAATTCTCAATGCCACATCTTGGCTCTGATACAAACTTGTGATCCCTTAATTGGCCATTAAAACTGCTACGGATAGGTTCATGGCGTGGCTGTTTTGCTGCTCTGGCATTAAGAGGTGCTTCGTGCCTTCTTTTCAGACCAGATGTGGATGGTTGAGGGGGCAATGTTGATGACTGTGCAGAGCAAGTATTTTTATGTGTATATGTGAAATATTCCATGTTATATTTTCTATTGCATTTGGGGCATATTTTTGTGGGAGTTCTGCATTTGTCCGGGTTACAAATCTTTTGGTGCTTGGCCCAATTGGGGCTGGATATATTTTTATTGCACTGATTACAATATTTTTGATTCGGCATTTTTGTTGTTGTTTATTATATACAATTTCCTGGGATTCAAATCAAAATTCTATGCTGGATAAAAATAGCAGTTGAGTTCAGCACTGTGCTTTGTGTGTGTGTGTATGTATGTATGTGTGTATACACTTAATATTTTTGGCTTTGGTATTTATATACAATTTCTTGGGATTCAAATCAAAACTCTATGCTGGATCAGTTGGGTTCAGCACTGTGCTTTGTATGTGTGTGTATGTGTGTATGTGTATTAATATTTTTGGCTTTGGTATTTATATACAATTTCCTGGGGTTCAAATCAAAAATTGGCTTTTATTGCATCAGTGTATATTGTCTCTATGACCTTACTTGGGTTATTCCGCCAAATTATATGCTTCAAGTCTCCTATACTTTGGTGGAGCCTGTTCAGGTTCTATCCCCCACTTGTGGGTTCCACTGCCGATCCAGCAATGGTGAAGAACCTGCACTGTGCCCTGGCTTATATAGATTTACAGAGCCAATAGAAACACTGCTTATTTAAACCAATCAGAATATAACACATAATCACATTATGTCATAACCATTTAATCAATTAATACAATAGAAGTGGACCGGGAAGTAAATATGTATGGATGTGGGTAGGTGGGTATGGGGGTGTGTTGGGGGTGCATTCAGAAACATGAGCTATTCTCTAACATTTTTGCCGAAGTACTTTCTTCTGAGTGTATCCCGTTTTTCTGCTGAGCGTACATGCAATCCATACCGCAGCGCCATGCCTCAGCGCCGGGGAAGCGGAATTGTCTGGAACTAATCGATCAGAATAAAACTGCCGGAGCTCTAATAAGACTCAATGCAGGCAAATAGGACTGTGCACCGTGCAATAGAACTGTGCACCGTGCGGAAAGTATCGATCCCACCGCTTTGGGGCCGTCATGCGCACATATTGTTCAAGTATTGATCTTATACCCTCTCGGTGCTTGATTTTATATATGAACAGATTACAACAAATAAACTGAATGTAACAAATGCAAAATATCCCAGTTTCAATTCAATCCATTTATCTGAATCGAAGAAACCAACAATTCACATATCCCCATATCATTGTATGCTTGCCCTATTGGTACCTCTTTTGCTGTTGAGCAATTTTCTTGAAGAGGCAATTTTATTGAAAAAACCTAATAGAACAAGATACAGCGGTATGAGAAATATGTGAATTAAAGATATTTTAGTAATATACGACGTCTTAAGAAAGAAATATTCAGCTCCAAAGTACTTTGTCTAATGCTTGCTACCATTTCCCTATTACTGGCAAAAGAAGTTAAAAATATTGACATAATGAAAAAAATTGACTTGTTCCCAAGTGTTCACCGAGTTCAGGCATTTGCACATAGATGGCCCTGTTGTCACGGAGCAATTCTAGAAGAATTACATTGTTTTAATATTAGATAAACAAATTGAAGCTGGTATCCAATTGAACTTAAACCAGAAATAAATATGTGTGTGTGTGTGTGTGTGTATGTGTGTGTGTGTGTGGGTGGCCTAGTTTTAAGTATGGCCACAAGAGGGGCATATTTTTAACAAATTTATGGACAACAATCTCACAGAAGTGCCTTTTATAAGTGTAGCCTCATCAATCTGAGGGGGTCATACTTTCTCATGGAATCCATGAGGGCTTTTTTACAAAAATCTTGGATTATACGGGGTTTCACACTAGAGCAAAAAACTCATATGGCCATGTTGAGCTAGTTTTAAGTATAGCCAAACCTGCTTGAGGAGAGTTCATACTTTCTCGGGTTTATAGTACAGTCAATACCACTACTTATCGATCTGTATGAATCTTTTTATATTCTTAAAAAAGGGCACTTAAACATTTTTTTGCCGATCTATGGATGGAGATACGTGCTTCCAACTTTTGCGAAGGTGGCATTTCAATTAATGCAATTTATTACATATCGCAGGTTTATCTCTATTTACCGTGACAAATTGAGCTTTTATTTCATTAATATTAAAACATTTACAATCCCTATTTATGTCACAGTAGAACGTGAAAAGGGCAAAAGGTAAAAAAAAGGTAAAGTGTTCCCCTGTGCATAGCACCACGCCATGAAGGCGTATAGGGGGTGTGGGGGTAACGCCCCACACTTTCTTGATCCGGTCGTGAGTGGGGGTGATGTGATCAGCATCACGCCCCTGACCGCCTTTACCCCCCAGGGTTTCCCCCAGGTACCCATGTTATTCGACGCTGGGTAGGCGCCGGGGCCGCTTCCACCGTTAGAAAAGTTTCCGGATTTGAACCGGCCGGGGATCGAACCCGGGACCTTGAGCATGGTAGTCAGACGCGTTACCGACTGAGCCACCGCGGCCCGTGAAAAGGGCAGCAAAGACGAGAGAGGGTTGCTTCGAGGGAAAGGAAGGGGGATATAACCTTGAGTTGGCCAATCAGAGAGCCTGCCACTTGGAAAAAAAGACGCAAGATCAAACCGTGTTCTTGGTAATATCTCGCCAGCGAGGCTCCGCTATGTTTTCCCCCTCAATGGTGTTGAATTACCTGAAACTTATCCGTGCGAGTTTCTGGCGATAGGCAACTTGTTCTGTGCTTCATTGTGTTTTTACAGTAAGAATAACCTCGGCCAGGTCCGCGAACCCCCGATGTATTAAATAATAAAGAGTGGTGTATTGTGCAGCTTGGCAGACCACGGTTAGCTAGCTCTTGCTGTAGAGCACTGGAAATTGGTGTTGATGGTGCTTGGCGGAGGTAGGAGAATGCGGATGATTGCATTGCATTGAAGAGCAATCAGTGTAGGGTTGCCGAGTGCTGGGCTGAAGAGAATGTCGTGTTCAGGACGGACACTTGCTGAGCTTAAGACTCTAGTCGACACGTGTGTGCCTCCTTGAATTGAGTCTTCGATGACGGGACCTAAGTAATATGAGCTTAAGTTGGCGACATTCAAGTATGACGCCCTGGTTCCAGCGACGTGGGCAGTCAGTCAACCCACTCCCTGGGAGGATTATCTTCGGTTCAAATGTTCCCTCAGTGCCTGTATTCCGAATTCATCGACAATCTTCCTTAGCTCACAGTCTTCACATCCGCCTTCAGCACCGATCTACATAATGTTTCCAGCGACGTGGAGAGTCACATCCATGGAATGCACAGCACCGACGCGGGGGAACATTATTCTCCTGCAGTCACCAGGTTACTTGGTGACATCCAATGGCAGTTCAGGTGTGCACAATGTTTCCACCGAGGTGGAGAGTCACACCTATGGAACGTTTTGGGAGCGTCAGCACTTAGGCTATTTTGCTCCCGTCACATTATACGGGGCCAGCCTCTTATCATTGATTGATTTAAAAATTGTTTGGGTGCGTCGGCACTTGAAGCCATTTTGCACCCTTCTATGTATACGGGGAAATAGCCCCTTATCTAAAATTCTGACTCAATTCTTAGAAAGAGGTGTAAATAGCCCCTTCGGAAAAAATTAAAATTGGAAGGTTGTAAAAAAACCTGCACGAGACAAACACAACACATTAAAAAGTCAGAAGAAACAAACTAAAAACCTCCTTACAGACAGTGGAAGAGTCCTGCTCTTCGTAAAAAACTAAAACCATTTGATAAAATGCTGCTGTCATCACCCAAGAGGGATGACAAACAGCCGGAAAGGTTAAAAGTCTGCCGGAGGTAAGCAAGATCAACACATTAAACGAGAATGTGACGAATACTTAAAACGACATTACAAACACGACACAACGGAGGGTCCAGCCATTGCAGCAAATGACCATGCGTTAGACGACTGTGTCCTAGACGCATGCGGGTAAGAATAACTTCTCACCGAGAGGGGCGGGATGAGGAACGCCAAGCACCTATGGTGGGCTTAACAGCGTAAAGCTTGTTCCCCGTTTCCACATCCCACTCGGCCTGCCAAGTGTCAAGAAGGGAACAACGGAACACGTTCTGCAGGTCGCTAGCCGGCAAAAGGTGGACGAGAACGTTGCCATCTGCATCAGCAGACTTGGCGGCAGCATCAGCTGCTTCGTTCCCCTGGATGCCTACGTGGCTAGGGACCCAACAGAAGTGTACATCCGCACTGCTAGACAAGGACACAAGCCGTCTGAATATGAGTTGCGCTACTAGATGCCGGGAATACGGCGAATCCAGAGACTGCAACACGCTGGTCGAATCACTGCACACAAGGACTTCCTTGAGACCATTGACTTCTGGAAAATCCAGTGCCTTTAGAATGGCGTACAACTCTGCCGTATAGATGGAACAGGCAGGATTTAGCGAGTAACTGGATCTTTGAGAGTCTCGGACGAAGGGGCAACCAACAGATTCCACTGTCTTGGACCCATCCGTGTAAAACACACTAAAATTAGGGTGGTTCGCACGAAGTTTTAAAAACCTTTGCTGGTATACAACCATTGGTGTTCCTGACTTCGGAAGGGCAGTCACAGAAAAATCGATAGAAGGTGCTGGAATCTACCAGGTAGGGAGAGGCGGAATGAGTGGATAGACGCCAGGAAGATCACTGTCAACACCAAGTGCTGACAGGATCTCGTCTGCTCGAACACCAAATGGTCTAGCCCCTTATCGTTACAAATAACAACTCTAACGTTGAATAACTAAAAATCTTAAAATGTTCTGACTTCTGTTAAAAGCTGAAGCTGTAAACGGGCACTCAGCACACACAAGGACAAAAAACAGGACAACACAAAATTATAATGGCCATAGTGCCAGTCGCCAGAGCCTCGTAAGTCTATAGTCCAGGGTGCACTTAGTGGAAGTGAGGTTGACTTTTGGGTTCCTACGTGGAAGGTACCCCTTACACCACACACCCATGGAACGTACAGCAGCGGCGTGGCGAGGAGGATCCACATTCGGGGTCCTCCGCCGGGAGTTCAGACCCTGGTATTCGGCCGGGGGAGGGCTTGGGGTTTTGTGGGTAGCCCGTATGTCGATTACGGCAAGGGTACCCCATCACTCAGCCGACCACGGAGAGAGAGGTGTATTTTGCAGTTAGGTTGAACCTAACTGTAGAGCACCGGAGCAAAAGCACGTTAATAACAAAAGAGTTGCCGGCAGACATGGTATGCATGACCGGCACTTGTGACGTAGATGGAACATGGTTCGAGACAGCGGAGTGTCTTAACTTATGACTCTAGTCGCATATAATGAAAGTGCATGAATGCAATTGACCAAGCACACATCAGATGAGATATCCGGCATCCGGCCGTCACAGAGTGTCTTAGCTTATGACTCGAGAGTCGAAGAGCTACATGAAAGCGGCTGACCTTGAACAAGCCTCGATGCGCAGTAGCAAAAGAAGGAAGTACAGACTGCCGTGGAAAACGCGCGATGTCATTCTTTTGTTTTTCGAGCGGTAAGAATCTGTTTGGTTTTCGTTGTGACTGTTCGTGTTTCTTCAGTGTGATCACAAAAATTTGTCAAGATGGCTACAGAAACACGTAAGCGTTGTGTTCTACACAAACAAGCGCGAGTTATGGTGTACAAAATGTATCAGTTCTTCCAAAGTGAATCTCGCAGTGCAGACAGTGCCTCGTGTTCGTCAGGGAGCAGTGTTGCTAAATGTCAGGAGCGTACAATGTTCCAAAAAAAACAACAAAAAAAAAAAAACAACGGCTTACATTCGAACAATTGTAAATAGCCGCTGCACGGCTATTATTGCAACAATCGATACCAATCCTGCACGAGTATTACCAGAAAGCTTTAGACAATGGTATTGTTCTGAAATTAAACGTGTAGAATCTTGAAAGTAAGTGAAAAAAATGAAATATTTTATTGACCATTTTTGTATAGAGAAAAGTTCTCTTGCGAGCCGATTTTTATTAAATTAGATTTGTGATAACTTCCAGTGAGAAAGTTACAAAGAAAACTCCAAATTTTAAGTTCGTATAATATTTACAGCGATATGTTATTTGGTTACTGAGAAAATGAGAGAAGAACTTGATTCATTCTTTTGCGGCGCGGCAAAGACAACTTCGTTTGCCGCAGATACCATGCACCTGTCTTGTGGCACTCGCAATAATAAAATAACTGTCTGGCATGCATAATATGAACTCAAAATAAAAATTAAAATGCCATTTACTTACATAACGCTCAATCCGTATTGCTGTCTACCTCGTCACTTGATTCAAGTTCTTCGGAATCCGTGTCTTGCAAATTTATAATGACCTGCTCGATGACATTGTCTCTGACTATTTCACGCTGGAAGTCCACTTCCTGTATTTTCTCTGCGTGAGCCACACAATCTAACAACTCGGAAACGTCTTTTCTGTCTATTGCTTCGTGAGTCAGTTTCTCTACGTCGGCAATTTTGAAAGTCTTGTTCTTGTCAGCTACGTACCCCTTCACCTGGGCCCAAATCATTTCAATCGGGTTGTACTGACAATGATAAGGTGGGAGACGAACAACTCTGTGACCATATTCTCTTGCTATTACACTCTGTAAAAAAAAAAAATAGCATCACTTCATTACTTTTGGTCGTCAGGATTTCGCTCGTGAATTATCAGTTGTTTTATTGATTTAATTCGACTTGTCGATTTGTTTTCCTAACAATTATATAGAACACTATATCTGTACAATATATTTTTATTATTTAAGTCATAGTTACGTACATAAATTTTGGGAGCGTCAGCACTTAACTTGCACAAAGCCCTTTCATTGCAACTACTAGACTTGAAATTACTGCTGTTTATGGCATACAGTCAGACCTCGGGTATTTTTCGCGCTATTTGGTACGAAATTTTGATTTTAAAGTGTCCTTGCCCAATTATGATTAAAACAATTTGGAGTCGCTTGACAAATTTGCAAACCTTGAGGGACTTAATACTCGTCAGCAAAGGACAAATGACTTCTTGTCAAATTATATCCGCGAGGTGGATATTAAATTTCATAACTTTCCTTTAGATTGGACACAGGACAAACTGGTTGAAACTATAATAAATTGACTTTGTATGAATACTCGTTTGCATTTAGTGTGTTATTCTCGTCAGAGGTCAACAATGGAGTTTATTACTATTGCCCAAGAAATATGGCCTATGGAACTTCATGATTTTTCGGGGAAAATACAACCTTCTGTTATTTCTAGAGCCACACAAGTTGAAATGATGGAAGATCGGTTAGAGAGGGTTGAAGTTTCGATGGATGTTGAGCACTGTGAGAGACAGAAGGATGAAGGGAAGTCAGTTCCTTGGGAAGAAGACAGAAAATCTCTATAAAATCTGTTGATGAATTGGACACAGTTTTTACGGTGGCTTCAAAATTGCATTTTCACTGTTCCTTTGCAGAAGAAGAAAAGTGTGTTCCTGTTTTAACTGCTACTGTTAATTCGATTTCTTCTCGTTTGTTATTATATTCCGGGAGTTTAGTGTCATTGATATCGGGTAACTTTTTTTACAACTCTTAAACAAAAATCACCAGTAGTTCATGATGTTGCTCACGACTTATTGTCGATAAACAACCAAACAGTTCACGTAAATTCCAGTACTTAGTTGTCATTGCGTATTGGACATTTGACCTGGAAGTGGTATTTTTGGCTTTCTGATTCGCTTCCTTTTCCGATGATTTTAGGATATGATTTTTTGTCCCACACAAAAGCGAGATTGTCTTTCGACGAGAGGATGCTTTCTTTCCCATTTTCAACGATTCCGATACATTTCGAGTCTTCAAAAAAAAAGGCCTATTCAGTTCCTTCTTCTCTTAAGGACAATAATTCGATTCCTTTACAAATTTCGGAATCTTCAGATCTTCAAACTCGGAGGAGGACTAGGTTAATTTGATTTGATTTGAATTTAAAATTTTGGGTGCGTCAGCACTAAGGCTATTTTGTACCCGTCACATTATACGGGGTCCGGCCCCTTATCGTTACACAGAACAACTCTAACGTTGAATAACTAAAATCATAAAACATTAAAATCTTCTGACTTTCCTTAAAAGCTGATTTTTTGATTTTGAATTTAAAATTTTGGGAGCGTCAGCACTGAGGCTATTTTGCTCCCGTCACATTATACGGGGGCCAGACCCTTATCATTACAAATAACAACTCTAGCGTTGCATAACTAAAAATGTTAAAATGTTCTGACTTCTGTTAAAAGCTGAGGCCGTAAACGGGCACTCAGCACACACAAGAACAACAAACAGGACAACACACACAAAATTCTACTGGCCATAGTGCCAGTCGCCAGAGCCTCGTTAGTCTTTAGTCCAGGGTGCACTGCGTGGAAGTGAGGTTGACTTTTGGGCGCCTACTTGGAAGGTCACCCCTTACACCCCCTTAAAAGCTGAGGCTGTAAAGGAGCACTCAGTACAAATAAGGACAAAACACAGAACACTAACAAAATTATACTGGCCATGGGGTCAGTCGCCAAAGCGACTGCAGTCCAGTCTTTAGTCCAGGGTGCACTACGTGGAAGTGAGGTTGACTTTTGGGCGCCTACGTGGAAGATACCCCTTACACCCCATATGGATCGTTGTGACCAATTGCTTTGCTTCGCGAAAACGCACTGATTTGGAACGAAAGTAGTCTATATATGAGGCCGAGTGTTGCGCCATCGTATATGGATTTAAGAAATTTGAAACTTATCTTACAGCTAAACCTTTTGTTTTACAAACTGATAATCATGCGCTCTCTTGGCTATTAAGTCATCCAGAACAGTATAGAAAATGTGGTCGATGGTTGCTGTACTTACCTCGCTTTTCATACACAGTGGAGCTTATTCCATCTAGATTGAATCCTGTGGCTGATTGTCTGTCTCGGATGACACCGAATGAATTTAAAGTATCTCAACCGCCTATTTTTAGTTTTGCGCGTGCTGCTCCTAAGTTCCAGATAATTCCATTTGATAAGGTCGATATAATTCATGTGCAGGCTCAAGATTCTAGTGGGGTGTAAGGGGTGACCTTCCACGTAGGCACCCAAAAGTCAACCTCACTTCCACGTTGTGTACCCTGGACCAAAGACTAACGAGGCTCTGGCGACTGGCACTATGGCCAGTATAATTTCGTGTGTGTTGTCCTGTTTGTTGTCCTTGTGTGTGCTGAGTGCCCGTTTACGGCCTCAGCTTTTAACAGAAGTCAGAACATTTTAACATTTTTAGTTATGCAACGCTAGAGTTGTTATTTGTAATGATAAGGGGCTGGCCCCCGTATAATGTGACGGGAGCAAAATAGCCTAAGTGCTGAGGCTCCCAAAATTTTAAATTCAAAATCAAAATCAAATCAAATCAAGATTCTAGTTTGTCTCCTATTATTCAGGAAATCCAGTCGGGCAAAACAGTGAAGCGTTATCGCTTGTTTCAAAATTTGTTTTTTTTGGCAACCTCCTAAATTGAATCATTCTCTTGTTGTGGTACCAAGTGCCTTACAGTTATTAATTTGTAGATATTATCGTGATGTTCCTGCAGGTGGTTTACATTTGGGGGTTTGAAAAATGTCAAAAGAAGATTTCTGCTGTTTTTTTTTGGTGGCCTACCTATGCCCAGGATGTACGTAAATACATTAAATCTTGTGATACTTGTCAACGTGCTAAACTAGTTGTATGGAAACCCCCCGGTTGCCTATCATCAGAAGACATAAAACACACATGGCGGCGTTTGTACATAGATTTGGTGGGTCCCTTGGTGCGTTCCTCAAGGGGAAATTGTTTCATTTTGGTGGTGGTTGATGCGATTTCAAAGTGGGTCTCTTTATATCCACTGCGATCCGCCACATCAGTACAGGTTATTGACAAACTACGACAACTCTTCCTTACATGTGGAGCACCTTGTGAGTTAGTATCAGATAATGCTACGTATTTCAGATCACATTTATTCATTGACTTTCTCTTTGAATCACAGGTGAAGCATATTTACACCAGCGTATATTATCCAAATCCATCATTGGCTGAAAGGTTTTCTAGGAATCTAAAGGCTTCTCTTATTGCGTACCATTCAGAAGACCATACTAAGAGGGATTTAAATTTAACTGCCATTGCTTTGGCGTTTAATACTCCTGCTATGGCAAACAGAGTCACACTAAGTACGCTGCCCTGCAAGACACCGTTCTCTTGTTCGTGAAGATCCGAAAAGGAGTTCCCAACACGTACGCGGAAAAAGCGATCTGATAAAAAATGGAGCTGCTTTAGGATGCCAAAGCGCCACGTTCTGTCATATGTCTTTTGGAGTTCAAAGAAAACTGCAACTAAATGTTCCTTGTTGAGGAATGCATCCTGAATATGTGTTTCCAGCTGAAACAGATGGTCCAGTGTTGAACGGTTGGAGCGAAAACCACATTGAAAATTACTTATCAATGAATTTGAATTTGAAGTTAAAATTTTGGGAGCGTCAGCACTTAGGCTATTTTGCTCCCGTCACATTATACGGGGGCCAGCCCCTTATCATGACAAATAACAACTCTAACGTTGAATAACTAAAAATCGTAAAATGTTCTGACTTATGTTAAAAGCTGAGGCTGTAAATGGGCACTCAGCACACACAAGGACAAAAAACAGGACAACACACACAAAATTATACTGGCCATAGTGCCAGTCGCCAGAGCCTCGTTAGTCTTTAGTCCAGGGTGCACTACGTGGAAGTGAGGTTGACTTTTGGGCGCCTACGTGGAAGGTACCCCTTATTATTATTATTATTATTATCAATGAGTTTTCCTCCAAAAACCAGGTGAGACGCTTGTTGATCATGCGTTCCATCAACTTGCACACACAGCTAGTTAAGGCAACAGGCCTATAACTCGAGGCTGCGGTGCGTTGTTTACCTGGTTTCAGGATGGGAACAATAATAGCTTCTTTCCAGGAAGTGGGGAAAGAGTCCTCCAACCTGTTGAATACCGCCAGAAGGAAATTTCTTGCTCCAATGGGCAGATGACGAAGCATCTCATAGTGGATCTTGTCCACTCCAGGAGCTCTATTCTTTGAATCTCGAAGCGCCTGATCGAACTATCGTTCAGTGAATCGAGAGTTGTATGGCTCGTTGTTAAGACTTTGAAAAGCTCACGGCGGAAACGTGGTTCTTAATTTTCAGAGCTAGACACATCAGAAAACTGCGTGGCCAAGATATTAGCTATGTCTCCGGAATCTGTGTACAACGTCCCATCGTGCTCCAGAGCGCTCAGAGGAGTAGATGCACCCCCATGGATGCGACGTACTTTGGTCCAAACGGCTTTCGACGAAGCCTGCTTCGTCAGAGAAGACACGTATTGGACCCAGCACGCCTTCTTACTGGCTCGAATAAGCCGACGGGCACGGGCACGTTTAATGCGGAACTGCTCGAGGTTTGCGGCAGTGTGGTTCCTATTAAATCGATCTAGGTCATGATTGCGGTCCTTGATGGCTGCACTGATCTCCGCAGTCCACCAGGGGACTGGGCTTCGCTTCGCAGGTCCACTGGGATGTGGAATAGAGGTGCGTGCATCATCATGCACTCGTGATACAAATATATCTTAGGCGTCGATTGGTGGTAAAGTCGACGCAAGATCGACTTCAAGGTCCACTGCACGCTCGAAGGCACCCCAGTTTGCCCGACTGAGATGCCAGTGAGGGTGTTGTTCACGTGAGTGCTGAAGATGTTCCAGAGTAAGAAAGAGTGGGAAGTGATCACTCCCACAGAGATCAGGGTGAACGCTCCAAGATGTGGTAGGAGCAAGGCTGGGACTGCAGAAGGACAAGTCCAACGCAGAGTGTGTGCCTGAGGAATGACTGAAATATGTGGGAGTCCCATCATTCTGCAACGTTAAAGCTGATACCTCACGGAATTGATCTACAATTTGACCTCGGGGCTCTGTACGAACGGAGCCCCACTAACGATGGTAGGAATTAAATCGCCCAAAAGAACTACAGGAGACGGAAGTTGTTCGAATATACAAAGGAGGTCCTCAAGAGAGAATCGCTCCTCCCTTGTGATGTAGACACAGCACACAGATATTGGCTGTGGTAAATGGACCCGCACGGCGATCGATAGCTTGGAGGGGGGTGGTGAGAAAGATTGGTGTAGAATGGATGGTATCTCTAACGCCGATTGCAACACCACCGTGTGCAAGACGACCCTCAGGAAGCTTGTCGGTGCGGTAAAGCGTGTATCCGTTTAGAATCATCGATTCATTTGGACGAAAATGTGTCTCTTGGAGACATATGATGGCAGGGTCAAATTCAGATATTAAGATTTGCAGTTCCTCGAGATGTGTACGGAAACCTTTAAGGTTCCATTAGAGACAATAAGCCATAGCTGGAGGTATTATAGTTACCTTTTAAGGCGTACTCTGTTTCTAGGCCCTGTCACCTTGATAAATTCTTCATCCGCGGCTTCGTCCTGTATCATGTCCTCGGGTAAGGACACAGAGGGCGAAGGGAATGAAGAAGGGGCAGTGGGGGCGGGTGGTCGATGCCGCCCTGACTGGAGAGCTACTGGATTTCAGAAAGAATTCTTTTCTGTAGACCTGCTTCGTCTTCTTCTCTGTGGAGCGATGCGTGGTTGCTGGTTTCCTCGAAGCAGGGCGAGCCTCTACGGGAAGCGTTGTAGTTTGAGTGGACACGTCGCTGGTTTGTACACCCACACTGCGGCGGGTAAGAGCAGCTGCAGCAACTGTAGCGAATGGCACAGGTAAAGTGGTGCGTATACTTTCGCGGAGACGTTGTTTTGCTGCACCAGCGGAGATTTTCTCTATAACGACCAACTCTCTGATTTTCTTCTCTTGTTGGAAAGAGGGACAGTCACGATGCCAGACTGGGTGCTCGCCTTGGCAATTAATGCATTTTCGACCAGAGGATCAAGGTTCGGTCCCATGATCAGGCAGACTACACTTACCACAAAGGGCGGTAGTGGCCTTGCAGGAAGACTGAGTGTGCCCAAAGTGCTGGCATTTGAAACATCGCATCGGGTTAGGGATGTATGGCCGGACTTTTAGTCTCAAATATCCAGCCCGTACAATATCTGGGAGAGTGGTCTGAGAGTGCTTCAAGGATCCCTTCCTCCTCAGCATTTAGCAGATCCCAGTGGCGAATCACACCTTTACTACTGTTAAGTTGACGATGGGGTTCAACATTAACAGTGAAGTGGCCCAAAGATCTTAACTTTAAAAGGTTGTTGGTCTGGCGATCTGTGCTGGTCTGGATAAGTAGACTCCCGTTTCTCAGCTTTTTTATTTCTGGTACGTCTGAACCAGCGGCGTAGTCTAGCTGTTTCTTGATCAGGAACGGTGACAAGTCCTTTAATGTAGCAGCTCCCTGTTTCTTTGTTGTTGCAGATTCATCGGTACTGTCGGTCTTCTGCACAATACTAATCACAAGATAACGTGGCACGTTAATTGTCTTTTCCGATAATTGAAGCGGGCTCGAAGGCCGCGCTCGTTTTGGGGGTTTCCCCCGTTTGAGTTGTTTTTTGTACCCATATACAAAAATGATTTTAAGTGGAGGGTCCATAAATTGTCGCCTCGACATGCCCTCTATGAAGAGGAAGACCTACCCCCAAAAATGGAGGCTACTCGAGGACCAAACCGAAATCCCCGAGGCCACGTTCGCGACTGCACCTACCCCTGCAGCCAACACTGTCCCATCGGCACGTGCAACTCACGCCTTGGGATAGGTTTTTTTTATCGAGGTTGTCTCCTCTAGCAGGACCCTTAGTTATAGGGAGGTCAGAGATATGGAGATGAATGACGTGATGGATTGGTGAAAACGTGAGATATGGATGTGAAGAATGAGTGAAATGATGAGATGAAAATGACCTCCCTACCTTACTTTCTTAGAGGGAGGTCAAAGATATCGAGATGAATGACGTCATGGAATGGTGAAAACGTGAGTGATGGATGTGAAGAATGTGTGAAACGATGGGATGAAAATGACCTCCCTACTAAGCCCCCTCGCCCCGTCAAGGCAGTCCTACATGGAGGGGGAGCAGACCTACGAGACTCTTGCGACTCGCATTGTGGCCACTATCATTGTGTGTTGTCCTGTATTTTGTCCTTATGTATGTTGAGTTCCACTTTACAGCCTCAGTTTTTAATGGAAGTCAAAATATTTTAGTGACAAAACATAACAATTGTGTTATTTTAGTTATGGTTTGATCTGATTTTTTTATTAATTTAAAATTTTGGGAGCGTCAGCACTTAACTTGCACAAAGCCCTTTCATTGCAACTACTAGACTTGAAATTACTGCTGTTTATGGCATACAGTCAGACCTCGGGTATTTTTCGCGCTATTTGGTACGAAATTTTGATTTTAAAGTGTCCTTGCCCAATTATGATTAAAACAATTTGGAGTCGCTTGACAAATTTGCAAACCTAGAGGGACTTAATACTCGTCAGCAAAGGACAAATGACTTCTTGTCAAATTATATCCGCGAGGTGGATATTAAATTTCATAACTTTCCTTTAGATTGGACACAGGACAAACTGGTTGAAACTATAATAAATTGACTTTGTATGAATACTCGTTTGCATTTAGTGTGTTATTCTCGTCAGAGGTCAACAATGGAGTTTATTACTATTGCCCAAGAAATATGGCCTATGGATGTGAAGAATGAGTGAAATGATGAGATGAAAATGACCTCCCTACCTTACTTTCTTAGAGGGAGGTCAAAGATATGGAGATGAATGACGTGATGGAATGGTGAAAACGTGAGTGATGGATGTGAAGAATGTGTGAAACGATGGGATGAAAATGACCTCCCTACTAAGCCCCCTCGCCCCGTCAAGGCAGTCCTACATGGAGGGGGAGCAGACCTACGAGACTCTTGCGACTCGCATTGTGGCCACTATCATTGTGTGTTGTCCTGTATTTTGTCCTTATGTATGTTGAGTTCCACTTTACAGCCTCAGTTTTTAATGGAAGTCAAAATATTTTAGTGACAAAACATAACAATTGTGTTATTTTAGTTATGGTTTGATCTGATTTTTTTATTAATTTAAAATTTTGGGAGCGTCAGCACTTAACTTGCACAAAGCCATTTCATTGCAACTACTAGACTTGAAATTACTGCTGTTTATGGCATACAGTCAGACCTCGGGTATTTTTCGCGCTATTTGGTACGAAATTTTGATTTTAAAGTGTCCTTGCCCAATTATGATTAAAACAATTTGGAGTCGCTTGACAAATTTGCAAACCTTGAGGGACTTAATACTCGTCAGCAAAGGACAAATGACTTCTTGTCAAATTATATCCGCGAGGTGGATATTAAATTTCATAACTTTCCTTTAGATTGGACACAGGACAAACTGGTTGAAACTATAATAAATTGACTTTGTATGAATACTCGTTTGCATTTAGTGTGTTATTCTCGTCAGAGGTCAACAATGGAGTTTATTACTATTGCCCAAGAAATATGGCCTATGGAACTTCATGATTTTTCGGGGAAAATACAACCTTCTGTTATTTCTAGAGCCACACAAGTTGAAATGATGGAAGATCGGTTAGAGAGGGTTGAAGTTTCGATGGATGTTGAGCACTGTGAGAGACAGAAGGATGAAGGGAAGTCAGTTCCTTGGGAGGAAGATAGAAAATCTCTATAAAATCTGTTGATGAATTGGACACAGTTTTTACGGTGGCTTCAAAATTGCATTTTCACTGTTCCTTTGCAGAAGAAGAAAAGTGTGTTCCTGTTTTAACTGCTACTGTTAATTCGATTTCTTCTCGTTTGTTATTATATTCCGGGAGTTTAGTGTCATTGATATCGGGTAACTTTTTTTACAACTCTTAAACAAAAATCACCAGTAGTTCATGATGTTGCTCACGACTTATTGTCGATAAACAACCAAACAGTTCACGTAAATTCCAGTACTTAGTTGTCATTGCGTATTGGACATTTGACCTGGAAGTGGTATTTTTGGCTTTCTGATTCGCTTCCTTTTCCGATGATTTTAGGATATGATTTTTTGTCCCACACAAAAGCGAGATTGCCTTTCGACGAGAGGATGCTTTCTTTCCCATTTTCAACGATTCCGATACATTTCGAGTCTTCAAAAAAAAAAAGGCCCATTCAGTTCCTCCTTCTCTTAAGGACAATGATTCGATTCCTTTACAAATTTCGGAATCTTCAGATCTTCAAACTCGGAGGAGGACTAGGTTAATTTGATTTGATTTGAATTTAAAATTTTGGGTACGTCAGCACTAAGGCTATTTTGTACCCGTCACATTATACGGGGTCCGGCCCCTTATCCTTACACAGAACAACTCTAACGTTGAATAACTAAAATCATAAAACATTAAAAACTTCTGACTTTCCTTAAAAGCTGATTTTTTTATTTTGAATTTAAAATTTTGGGAGCGTTAGCACTGTGGCTATTTTGCTCCCGTCACATTATACGGGGGCCAGCCCCATATCATTACAAATAACAACTCTAGCGTTGCATAACTAAAAATGTTAAAATGTTCTGACTTCTGTTAAAAGCTGAGGCCGTAAACGGGCACTCAGCACACACAAGGACAACAAACAGGACAACACACAAAAAATTATACTGGCCATAGTGCCAGTCGCCAGAGCCTCGTTAGTCTTTAGTCCAGGGTGCACTGCGTGGAAGTGAGGTTGACTTTTGGGCGCCTACTTGGAAGGTCACCCCTTACACCCCCTTAAAAGCTGAGGCTGTAAAGGAGCACTCAGTACAAATAAGGACAAAACACAGAACACAAACAAAATTATACTGGCCATGGCGTCAGTCGCCAGAGCGACTGCAGTCCAGTTTTTAGTCCAGGGTGCACTACGTGGAAGTGAGGTTGACTTTTGGGCGCCTACGTGGAAGATACCCCTTACACCCAATATGGATCGTTGAGACCAATTGCTTTGCTTCGCGAAAACTCACTGATTTGGAACGAAAGTAGTCTATATATGAGGCCGAGTGTTGCGCCATCGTATATGGATTTAAGAAATTTGAAACTTATCTTACAGCTAAACCTTTTGTTTTACAAACTGATAATCATGCGCTCTCTTGGCTATTAAGTCAACCAGAGCAGTATAGAAAATGTGGTCGATGGTTGCTGTACTTACCTCGCTTTTCATACACAGTGGAGCTTATTCCATCTAGATTGAACCATGTGGCTGATTGTCTGTCTCGGATGACACCGAATGAATTTAAAGTATCTCAACCGCCTATTTTTAGTTTTGCGTGTGCTGCTCCTAAGTTCCAGATAATTCCATTTGATAAGGCCGATATAATTCATGTGCAGGCTCAAGATTCTAGTTTGTCTCCTATTATTCAGGAAATCCAGTCGGGCAAAACTGAAGCATTATCGCTTGTTTCAAAATTTGTTTTTTTGGCAAACCTCCTAAATTGAATGAATGAATGAATGATTTAAAATTTATGGGTGCGTCGGCACTTAAGGCCATTTCGCACCCTTCTGTGTATACGGGGAAATGTCCCCTTATCTAAAATTCTGACTGAGATTTAAAAAAGGGGTGTAGATAGCCCCTTCGGAAAAACTAAAAGTGCAAGGTTGTAAAGAGACCTGCACGAGACAAACACGACACATTAAAAAGTCAGAACAAACTAAAAACCTCCTTACAGACGGTGGAAGAGTCCAGCTCTTCGCAAAAAACTAAAAACACGTGATAAAATACTGCCTTGGCGGCAGCATCAGCTGCTTCGTTCCCCTGGATGCCTACGTGGCTAGGGACCCAACAGAAGTGTACATCCGCACTGCTAGACAAGGACACAAGCCGTCTGAATATGCGTTGCGCTACAGGATGCCGGGAATACGGCGAATCCAGAGACTGCAACACGCTGGTCGAATCACAGCACACAAGGACTTTCTTCAGACCATTGACGTCTGCAAAGTCCAGTGCCGTTAGAATGGCGTACAACTCTGCCGTATAAATGGAACAGGCAGGATGTAGCAAGTAACTGGAACTTTGAGAGTCTAGGACGAAGGCGCAACCAACTGATTCGAATGTCTTGGACCCATCCGTATAAAACACATTAAAATTGGGGTGCTTCGCACGAAGTTCTAAAAACCGTTTCTGGTATACAACCATTGGTGTCTCTGACTTTGGAAGAGCAGTCAGCAACCTCCTAAATTGAATCATTCTCTTGTTGTGGTACCAAGTGCCTTACAGTTATTAATTTGTAGATATTATTGTGATGTTCCTGCAGGTGGTTTACATTTGGGGGTTTGAAAAATGTCAAAAGAAGATTTCTGCTGTTTTTTTTTGGTGGCCTACCTATGCCCAGGATGTACGTAAATACATTAAATCTTGTGATACTTGTCAACGTGCTAAACTAGTTGTATGGAAACCCCCCGGTTGCCTATCATCAGAAGACATAAAACACACATGGCGGCGTTTGTACATAGATTTGGTGGGTCCCTTGGTGCGTTCCTCAAGGGGAAATTGTTTCATTTTGGTGGTGGTTGATGCGATTTCAAAGTGGGTCTCTTTATATCCACTGCGATCCGCCACATCAGTACAGGTTATTGACAAACTACGACAACTCTTCCTTACATGTGGAGCACCTTGTGAGTTAGTATCAGATAATGCTACGTATTTCAGATCACATTTATTCATTGACTTTCTCTTTGAATCACAGGTGAAGCATATTTACACCAGCGTATATTATCCAAATCCATCATTGGCTGAAAGGTTTTCTAGGAATCTTAAGGCTTCTCTTATTGCGTACCATTCAGAAGACCATACTAAGTGGGATTTAAATTTAACTGCCATTGCTTTGGCGTTTAATACTCCTCCTATGGCAAACAGAGTCACACTAAGTACGCTGCCCTGCGGGACACCGTTCTCTTGTTCGTGAAGATCCGAAAAGGAGTTCCCAACACGTACGCGGAAAAAGCGATCTGATAAAAAATGGAGCTGTTTTAGGATGCCAAAGCGCCACGTTGTGTCATATGTCTTTTGGAGGTCAAAGAAAACTGCAACTAAATGTTCCTTGTTGAGGAATGCATCCTGAATATGTGTTTCCAGCTGAACCAGATGGTCCAGTGTGGAACGGTTGGAGCGAAAACCACATTGAAAATTACTTATCAATGAATTTGAATTTGAAGTTAAAATTTTGGGAGCGTCAGCACTTAGGCTATTTTGCTCCCGTCACATTATACGGGGGCCAGCCCCTTATCATGACAAATAACAACTCTAACGTTGAATAACTAAAAATCGTAAAATGTTCTGACTTATGTTAAAAGCTGAGGCTGTAAATGGGCACTCAGCACACACAAGGACAAAAAACAGGACAACACACACAAAATTATACTGGCCATAGTGCCAGTCGCCAGAGCCTCGTTAGTCTTTAGTCCAGGGTGCACTACGTGGAAGTGAGGTTGACTTTTGGGCGCCTACGTGGAAGGTACCCCTTATTATTATTATTATTATTATCAATGAGTTTTCCTCCAAAAACCAGGTGAGACGCTTGTTGATCATGCGTTCCATCAACTTGCACACACAGCTAGTTAAGGCAAAAGGCCTATAACTCGAGGCTGCGGTGCGTTGTTTACCTGGTTTCAGGATGGGAAAAATAATAGCTTCTTTCCAGGAAGTTGGGAAAGAGTCCTCCAACCTGTTGAATACCGCCAGAAGGAAATTTCTTGCTCCAATGGGCAGATGACGAAGCATCTCATAGTGGATCTTGTCCACTCCAGGAGCTCTATTCTTTGAATCTCGAAGCGCCTGATCGAACTATCGTTCAGTGAATCGAGAGTTGTATAGCTCGTTGTTAAGACTTCGAAAAGCTCACGGCGGAAACGTGGTTCATAATTTTCAGAGCTAGACACATCAGAAAACTGCGTGGCCAAGATATTAGCTATGTCTCCGGAATCTGTGTACAACGTCCCATCGTGCTCCAGAGCGCTCAGAGGAGTAGATGCACCCCCTGGATGCGACGTACTTTGGTCCAAACGGCTTTCGACGAAGCCTGCTTCGTCAGAGAAGACACGTATTGGACCCAGCACGCCTTCTTACTGGCTCGAATAAGCCGACGGGCACGGGCACGTTTAATGCGGAACTGCTCGAGGTTTGCGGCAGTGTGGTTCCTATTAAATCAATCTAGGTCATGATTGCGGTTCTTGATGGCTGCACTGATCTCCGCAGTCCAGCAGGGGACTGGGCGTCGCTTCGCAGGTCCACTGGGATGTGGAATAGAGGTGCGTGCATCATCATGCACTCCTGATACAAATATATCTTAGGCGTCGATTGGTGGTAAAGTCGACGCAAGATCGACTTCAAGGTCCACTGCACGCTCGAGGGCACCCCAGTTTGCCCGACTGAGATGCCAGTGAGGGTGTTGTTCACGTGAGGGCTGAAGATGTTCCAGAGTAAGAAAGAGTGGGAAGTGATCACTCCCACAGAGATCAGGGTGAACGCTCCAAGATGTGGTAGGAGCAAGGCTGGGACTGCAGAAGGACAAGTCCAACGCAGAGTGTGTGCCTGAGGAAGGACTGAAATATGTGGGAGTCCCATCATTCAGCAACGTTAAACCTGATGCCTCACGGAATGTATCTACAATTTGACCCCGGGGGTCTGTACGATCGGAGCCCCACAAACGATGGTAGGAATTAAACTCGCCCAAAAGAACTACAGGAGACGGAAGTTGCTCGAATATAGAAAGGAGGTCCACAAGAGAGAATCGCTCCTCCCTTGTGATGTAGACACAGCAAACGGATAATGGCTGTGGTAGATGGACACGCGCGGCGACAGCTTGGAGGGGGGTGGTGAGAAAGATTGGCGTTGAGTGGCTGCTATCTCGAACACCGATTGCAACACCACCGTGTGCATGACGACCCTCAGGAAGCTTGTCGGTGCGGTAAAGCGTGTATCCGTTCAAAATCGCTGATTCATTTGGACGAAAATGTGTCTCTTGGAGACATATGATGGCAGGGTCAAATTCAGATATAAGAATTTGCAGTTCCTCGAGCTGCGTTCGGAAACCGTTAAGGTTCCATTGGAGACAATAAGCCATATCTGTAGGTAAGATTGTTACCTTTTAAGGCGTACTCTATTTCTAGGCCCTGTCACCTTGATAAATGCTTCATTCGCGGCTTCGTCCTGTATCATGTCCTCGGTTAAGGACACAGAGGGCGAAGGGGATGAAGGGGAGTGGGGGCGGGTGCTTTTAGCGCCCGCCGGGCAGCTTTTAGCTGCGCTTTAAGTTTCAGGGTGGTCGATGCCACCCTAACTGGAGAGCTACTGGATTTCAGGAAGTATTCTTTACTATGTACCTGCTTGAACTTCTTCTCTGTGGAGAGAGGAGTGGTTGCTGTTTTTCTCGAAGCAGAGCGAGCTACCACGGGAAGCGTTGTTGTTTGCGTGGACACGTCGCTGGTTTGTACCCATATACTGCGACGGGTAAGAGTAGCTGCAGCAACTGTAGCGAATGGCACAAGTAAAGTGGTGCGTATACTGTCACGGAGACGTTGTTTTGCTTCACCAGCAGAGATTTTCTCTGTGACGACCAACTCTCTGATTTTCTTCTCTTGTTGGAAACAGGGGCAGTCACGATGCCAGACTGGGTGCATGCCTTGGCAGTTAATGCATTTGGGACCTGAAGAACAAGGTTCGGTCCCATGATCAGGCTTACAACACCTACCACAAAGGGCGGTAGTGGCCTTGCAGGAAGGCTGAGTGTACCCAGTGCTGGCATTTGAAACACCGCATCGGGTTAGGGATGTACGGACGGACTTTGAGTCTCAAATATCCAGCCCGTACCCTATCTGGGAGAGTGGTCGTTTGAAACGTCACTATGAGTGAAGCAGTTGGTACTAGTTCTCCGGACTTACGAGTCTTTATTCGCTGCACTGCGGTCACATGTTGGTGTGAAAGTGCTTCAAGAATCTCTTCCTCCTCAGCATTTAGCAGATCCCAGTGGCGAATCACACCTCTACTACTGTTAAGTTGACGGTGAGGTTCAACATTAACAGGGAAGTCGCACAAAGATCTTAGCTTTAAAAGGTTGTTTGTCTGGCGATCTGTGCTGGTCTGGATCAGTAGACTCCCGTTTCGCAGCTTTTTTATTTCTGGTACATCTGAACCAGCGGCGTAGTCTAGCTGTTTCTTGATCAGAAATGGTGACAAGTCCTTTAATGTAGCAGCTCCATGTTTCTTTGTTGTTGCAGATTCATCGTTACTCTCGGTCTTCTGCACTATACTAATCACAAGATAACGTGGCACGTTACTTGTCTTTTCCACTAACTGAAGCGGGCTCGAAGGCCGCGCTCGTTTTGGGGTTTCCCCCCGTTTGAGTTGTTTTTTGTACCCATATACAAAGTTTTGTTATTGTGGAGGGTCCATAAATTGTCGCCTCGACATGCCCTCTATGCCGAGGAAGGCCTACCCCCAAAAATGGAGGCTACTCGAGCACCAAACCGAAATCCCCGAGGCCACGTTCGCGACTGCACCTACCCCTGCAGCCAACAGTCCCATCGGCACGTACAACTCACACCTTGGGATAGGGTTTTTTTATCGAGGTTGTCTCTAGCAGGACCCTTAGTTATGGGGAGGTCAAATGTATGGAGATGAATGACGTGATGAATTGGTGAAAACATGAGATATGGATGTGAAGATTGAGTGAAATAATGAGATGAAAATGGCCTCCCTACTAAGCTTCCTTGCCCCGTCAAGGCAGTCCTACATGGAGGGGGAGGCTTCGATTTGAACTAAGTGTTTCAAGTTCTTCGAAAGTGAGAGCAGAGTTCCCTACGATTCTTCTCAGGTGCTGCTTCATGGACTTCACTCCTGCTTCACGAACTCCTGCCATATTTGGGCTATTGTGTGGTAGAAAATGCCATTTGAATCCTTCCTGAGCTGCATGGTCTTCTATAGACTTGGTGAAGTCTGTTGATTGGAATAAATTCTTCAAGTCTTGTAGTTCACGATTGGCACCGACGAAATTTCCTCCGTTGTCACTGTATAAGTTCAAACATTTTTCTCTGCGTACCGTAAATCTTCGTAAAGCTGCAATGAATGACTTGGTGCAGAGATCTCCGACCAATTCTAGGTGTATGGCCTTTGTGGCAAAGCATACAAATTCTCCTACATATGCTTTCATCCTTGATTTGCTTCTAGTGATTGACGGCTTGATGATAATTGGTCCAGCGTAATCAACTCCAGTGTTTAGAAATGGTCTAGTGGACTGTATTCTGGATGGTGGTAATTCTACAATGAATTTTGAATTTGATTCTAAAATTGTGGGTGCGTCAGCACTAAGGCTATTTTGCTCCCGTCACATTATACGGGGGCCAGCCCCTTATCATTACAAAGAACAACTAACGTTGCGTAATTAAAAAAGCGTAAAATGTTCTGACTTCTGTTAAAAGCTGAGGCTGTAAAGGGGCACTCAGCACACATAAGGACAAAAAAACAGGACAATACAAACAAAATTATACTGGCCATGCGGTCAGTCACCAGAGCCTCGTTAGTCTGCAGTCCGGGGTGTACTACTTGGAAGTGAGGTTTACTATTGGGTGCACTACGTGGAAGGAGAACCCCTTACACCCCAATTGTCCCATGAGTTGGTTGGAAATAAATGCCGTTAATTTGAAACAAATGAGGCACTTGTGGAGAATAGCTCTGACCACGTGTCTCGCTCTTGGTATCCAGTACTCCTGTCGTAATGAAGATATAAGGAGTTGCGGTCCTGCATGTATTAGCCTGTGGTGTTCTGAAAGAATGATCAAATCAGTTAAATGATGCTTCGGTTGCAATATGATTTGATGTTTGGTATCATATGGTAGCTGCGAGTATCTAAGTCTTCCTCCAACTCTGAGTACTTTCTTGTCATCGAGGAAAGGATGTAAGTCTGAAAGTTGACTATCCCTTGACTCCTGACTGTTAGAACACAATTCTCGTATTTCCTTGCCATAAACTTCGTGTTGCAATGCTTCTAATGCAGGTATGCAACGCTGATCTTAAGTCACTTGCTGACAATGATCCTGTGTGTTTCTCTTGTTTGTTCCTCGCATCGTGTAGAAATCTCAAACAATATGCAATCACTCTTTGAAGTTTCAATAACGAAGAAAATCTGCTGATAAATTCTATTGTTGGTGCATTTGTAACTAGACTTACTGTAGTTGTTCTTTGCTCTTCAAGTTCGTCGAGTTCGAAGTCATCATTCCTTGTCGATGTTGGACTCGAAGGCCATGCCGTTGTTGGAAGTGATAGCCAATCAGGGCCATGAAACCACATCTGAGAGGTGTGTAGTGAGTCTACATTTGTCCCTCTGCTTATTAAATCTGCGGGGTTCTGTGCTGACACTACATGTTTCCAGTACTGAGGCTTAGAACATTCTTGAATTTGTGAAACTCTAATCGCTACAAAGGTTTTCCATCGTCTTGCAGGTGATGCAAGCCACGCCAGTACGATCTTCGAATCGGTCCATAGATTCATTCTACTGACTTCCAATTGAAGTAGTTGTAACACCTTGTGTGTTAGTTTCGCCAGCAACAAAGCAGCGCACAATTCAAGACGAGGAAGAATGATCCTTCTTATAGCTGTCACACGCGAACGTGAACAAAGTAAATGTACAGTGGTTTCACCATTTTCATTTGTTGATCTAAGATACAAACAACAGCCATACGCAACTTGCGATGCATCTGAAAATCTGTGGAGTTGAATGCCAACCACTTTTCCTTGAACTAGCACAAATCTGTTAACTTGTATCTGATTAATGTTTGGTAACTGTTGAGACAAACGTTTCCACTCCATGTTGAATTTTAAATTTGAATTTGATTTTAAAATCGTGGGTGCGTCAGCACTTAGGCTATTTTCCTCCCGTCACATTATACGGGGGCCATCCCCTTATCATTACAAAGAACAACTCGAACGTTTGCATAATTAAAAATCTTAAAATGTTCTGTCTTCTGTTAAAAGCTGAGGCTGTAAAGAGGCACTCAGCACACATAAGGACAACAGGACAATACAAACAAAATTATACTGGCCATGGGGCCAGTCGCCAGAGCCTCGTTAGTCTTCAGTCCAGGGTGTACTAACGTGAAAGTGAGGTTGACATTTGAGTGTACGACGTGGAAGGTAACCCCTTACACCCCCATTCCATGTTATGGAAGTAGTGGGGTTTACGGTACGGACAGCACAACTTTTAAGTGTAGAAAAGGCGAGGCTATTTGATTGAACAATCAGATTTGCTTATACTTAAAACAAAGCCAAGAGAGGCCTATACCCCAATTTTTCAGGTGTGATATGCTCTGATTTTTAAGAAATTCTGAATTTCTAGTATAGAAAAGGCGAGGGCTCAACAGATAGATTTACCCATACTTAAGACAATGCCAAGAGGGGCCTATACCCCAATTCTTCCAGTGTGACATGCTCTTAATTTTAAGAATTTTGAATTCTAGTGTAGAAAGGGTGAAAGCCTCTCAGACAGATTTGCTTATACTTAAAATTATGCCAAGTTCCCATATGATCTTATTGCTTATAGTGTGTTTTTTTGTCAAAATCCCAGGAATTGAATTTTAGTGTAGCTCAGATTGATTCTGCCATGTATATTAATATAAAGCTTATAGTTACTGGGTTCTGAGGCCCAGTGGAGTGTGGTGCATAGCCCCATGGTTTTTATTGCCTTGCAATCAGGAGGCCTCTGGGTTTGAGTCCTGATAAAATGTGAAGCCTCTCCTGATGGCAAAATGTTAATATTGTTGCTTTGTAATCGGGAGGCTTCTAAGTTTAAGTCCTAATAAAATGTAAAGCCTCTCCTGATGGCAAAATGTTAATATTGCTGTCTTGTAAACAAGGGGCTTTGGGTTCGAGTCCTCATAGATTGAAATATATACAACTGCCCATACATAAGATATTCACTGCTAGCTGATAATACAGTTGAGGTTTGTATGTTGTACAACAGGATAATAGAACAAATATCTTCTAGAATTGCTCCGTGACTCTCTCATTTCTTACATCATAAACATATGATTTTTCTCCTATGAGAATGACACTACATATGGTGTCTTCAGGTAAAGCCTCGTGGAATTCACAGATAATTTTAATGTTTGTCCTGTCATTAACCACAACTTGTTTTCTTTTTGAAGTGTTGATTACAAACATGGGTCTCCGTGCTTTGAATTCATCTGGTGTGTAATACATGTCAGTACTGCCAGTAGTGACACGCTTGAAAGCCGAAAAAGCCTCATATAATTTGAGGAAATCATCCTTGGACATGTCTAAATTGTAATTTTCTCTAGGAAACACCTCATTTCTGCCATTTTTAAGATAAATGTTCTTGATGTTGCAGCTATCAAATTTGCTTGAATTTTTTTCCTGATTATTGTGTCTCCCAGTCTGAAACAATACCACCACAAAATCAGGCATGTCGTATTGAATACTGGAGAATGAATTTGTGGCATCAAACTCATAATAGGTACCAGCGGCGGGCTTCTGTACGCATTGATATGTGTAAAATTGCAGAGGAATCTGTGGATTTTTTATTATATCTGCTTTGTATTTAAGAGCGTAACTGGCCTCATATTCAACCACCGGGATTCTTAGCTCCATAGTCTGAATAATGCACTTGCCCTCATCAGGTAGGGTATTAGGCAGAGCTTCTCCTGTAGGGTTTAATGTGCTGTACCTCATCAAGGCATTATTATCATTGGCAGCTCTTCTAAATGTAATTCTTAAACCACCCTTCCACATAATATCTTTGTAATCCGAGAAGAATCCTGGCAACAGGCGCATGGGGAACAGCACTGTGTGGTTCTTAGATAATATCTTATCACCAGCCTCAAATCCCCCTATTTTGTAGTATGATGCTTCGGTTTTGGATAATTTTAATGTGGCCAAAGCTGTGGAGGTAATGCCGGGATAATCTATTCTGTTTATAACAACGCCATGCTTTCTGATCTCAATTTCAGAGAACAGATGCGGCACAAAATTATCTACAAGTCTTATATTTGAATTTGCCGGAAAATCTGTACCATCGAGCTTTACAACATCAAATTTGATGTATAGATCTGCTCTGTGGGGGTGTATAAAGCCATCCCCTACATCAAGATCCACCTCTATCTCTGTGTTGGGTTGATTTAAATTTGCAAATGTCCTCCTGTTTGGGGGGAATGATTGTAGCTCATAACTCTCAATATTTTCCATTGTATGTATTTTTATTTAAATGTTAATCTCTATGATTGCAGTTGTTGTGGCTCCAGCAAAATCAACTAATTCTTCTTTTTCATTAGTGACCATCAATTCAATGTAATCTATTCTATTATGGCCCACAGGAAAATATAATGTTGGGGATGGATTGTAGATGATGGGCTCCATGAATTCGGAATTAGGTTTGAATGTCGCAATGATGCCAGTTTGTTTGTGAGTGCCTATGCCATTTGATTTGGTGATCATACCCTCGGCCACATTACAGTGAATATTCAGAGTCTCTATGGCCAAGAATTTAGGTATATTCATAGCAGTGTGTTTGATGGCCGGTTCAAGTTTTGTGTTGTTCTCAAATCCTAACAGCTCTCCTATAGTACCCAGATGTACTGTTTCTGTAGCAGATACAATCTCTACTCTGTGAGTGACAGAATTTTGACTTAACACTACACCTCTGGGTAATTGTGCATTTAGAGTGGACAGATTATATTGCCCTGGAGTGATGACAATTTTTTGATCCCCTACTGCAATTGTATTGTTGTGGTGCGTAATATTAGGGATCAAGTACATGCCGTAAAATGCTCTGAGAGCTATTGTTTTGGGATACACTATGTCATCATGCAATTTGAGTTTCAATATTGAATTTTGGCTGGTGAGATGGAATACCCCCATGATGTTTCAGATACCACAAGGCTTTTTGAAAATTTTCAATTGATGGTTTATTTATTTGAGACATGTATCTGAGAACAGATAAACACAAATGTCCGCAATTAACATCTTTGAAGTTTTGAAGACGGGCATTATTGTAATAAAGATTAGGTGATTTTAGATATTTTATTAAATTTTCAGGAGGAACACCTCCAAATGAATCAAACACAAATGCCTCATTTTTTAAATATTTAAGATAGCAAATCCAGTGAGTGCCCTGATTTTTGTACTCATCCAAATTAACAATGCCACACTCTTTGTTGAGTGGTTGTTCCGGTAAAGAATCAGACATGTACACACCTCTAAAATGTTTGATGCCCAATGGCTTGATTAAAGCTTCAATATCTTGGTTTGTAAGCGGCTCTTGTTTTTTTTAAACTTATTCATGGCTCTCTTAAGACCTTTGCCTTTTTTCTCCATGGCCAGGTTATGGCGCCTCTGCTCATCTAATTCTGCCCTATTCTTCTTGGCATCTATTACTGTTTTTGCTATGGCAGCTGATCCCCCAGCCAAGCTCCCAACAGCCCCGAGAGCAGCTAAGATGGCCGGGATAGTAAATATGAATCCACCCACATGTGATTTTTTTCTAGATTGTTGTAATTTTTTTAATTGGGGGGTGCTAAGCAACAATTTCATACCATGACCCTTTGCAAGACAAGAGCTTTTTTTCTTGCGCTGCTTTTTGGTCAAGAGACTGTCAATAGTTTTAAGAGATTTGAGACCTGCATAAGGTATTTGATACATAACACCCTTGGCCTTCATTGTAGGTTTATTATATACATGTTCACAACCCCCACCCCAGTTTTTGTTTGGTGCTCATAGCTATGGTGGTTCCCAATGCTGCTATTTTTTCACTCAAAGATGCATCTTTGCTTACAAATCTACCAAATGCAGCCTCTTCTAATTTCTTGTCTGCAACATGTCTCTTGTCAAGATCAGTATGTGTGTTGTATGCTATGTCATGTTCTCTGCAAGCAGCATCTAGGGGATTAACACCAGGATCACCTCTGTTTAATCTATGATCCAATTTTGTGCCTGGACCGCAATACTGATAGCCTGGAATGTGTAGTTCAAATGGCAGCTTGTTTATAATGTCATTAACAAGGCCCCGACCCTCAGAAATATTCCAAAATTTAGGGGGTAGAGTATTAATAATTTTTATGAGATATCCAATCCCCTTAGGGTCATTCACTATAAAATTAGACAATTTTGTGCTTATCATGTCCATAATTCCAATTTTTTCATTGTAAAAATTGTGGTTGCCAGCATTTTCCTCCCCAGCTATCACCAGCAACCTATCTACAAGTTTCCTGACATCATCAACCCACACAAATTCTTTGGGCAGGGTGTTGTATTGTTTGATTCCACTGCCAGTCTTGATCTGTGACCATATGGGCTTGATTAAGTTGTTGTATTTTGCCCCACTGCTCGACTTGACTCTTTTTTGTGTGGGATCATTGTTCTGGTATAGAGCATCTGATTTTATTAATATTTCTTTGTAATGTTCATAATCTTGATCTGTATAGCTTCCAGGCCTCTTCCTAGTCATCAGTTCCCACAATCCAGGTGTTCCGGGGTACTTAACAAAAGCACCTTTTTCTCCGAGACGAGATTCTGAATAAACAATGATATCATCCCCCATAAATGTTACTCTGAAATTGCCAATTCTATGTATGATGCTCCCATCAAGCTCTGTGTCGGCATATAAGCCAAACACCTCATCTTTGTTGTCTTTAGGTGTGGTTAAATATTTTTGAGCAAGAAGACCCAATTCAATAGGATCCTGTGTAGCTTCAATTCTTCTAGGAGCAATAGGACTAGGTGTATGAATACTGGAAAGTGGGGTGAATGGATAATCTAATATGTTCCTAGCAGCTACAGGTACAAGCTCTGTGATCAAATCTTGATTCTGCTCTGTAACAGTTTTGATATTCTTACCTAAATTATTAATAGCATCAATTACAGGCTGTTCTGTTTGTTTGTGTTTTTCATAAATTCCTCGGTTCTCTGATTTCCATCCCTTAAATCTTTTTACAAGATAATCTCTTAATTTAAGATCATCAATGACTGGTCGTTTCATGGTTATTTATATATGTTTCTACGTCTAGAAAATCGTTGATTTTATTTCTGTATTTGCCACTATTGGGTGTTCTTGTCATATCAATTGTGACAAACCCATAACTGTCCTGGTTCCAGCACTTGCTGCAAAACTTGGAAAAATCATTGT
Organism: Lepisma saccharinum; assembly: GCF_977018435.1. Lineage (NCBI taxonomy): Eukaryota > Metazoa > Arthropoda > Insecta > Zygentoma > Lepismatidae > Lepisma > Lepisma saccharinum. Next base: position 496,030 of record NW_028142891.1, read on the forward strand.
AGCTCAAGTCCCCACCTACATATTCATCATGTATGTGTTTGAGGTTGGTATGATCTTGATGAAACACACATATAAAATTGCTGTTGTCTCGGATCAGCTGCTTCGGAATTTTAGAAAAAGTCTGTGCCAGGTAGAAGCAATCAATGTTTTTGTGTCGGCCCTGTGTAAAGAAATTTCTAACCTTGTTTTGATTATCCAGTATAATGTCATCAAACACAACAACAGAATTATCGAGACATTCATGGAGTGGCTTAACATCTGGTTCAAAAGTGGCAATATCCAATCCATCATATAGCTTCATCAGCTGCTGATATTTTAATTGTTCCAAGCTCTTAGAGAAGACATACAAGTGCCTGTTTTTCCAGTCTAACCAGTTGGGTGCCAATAAAAAATTATCAACCATTAGTGTAGTTTTACCACAAGCAGATGGCCCAACGATAAGACACCTAATATTATCAGGCAGCAAGTTGCCATTTCTCTTATTCTGCTGTTCAGGTTCCGGCAGCCTTTTTATAACATCCCAGGTGCTCATATTATCACTTTGTCTGCATCGATCCAGCTGTTTTCCGGATGACCCAGCCATTTGACAAATAACTTGTTGCCTTTTCTGCGGATGATTTTTTCTATGAGATATGTGTCAGGCTGTTTAGTTTTGCTGAGCTCTTGTTCATAGAACCTGCCTTTGAGAATTTCTCCTCGGTGATCTTTTATTATATATGTGTTAAGGGTCCCAGGTTTAACTTGAACCACTGTAAATAATTCGGTGCTCCAGTTTCTCGTAAAGCCTCTTTTGAATAAGTGCTTATATTTGCTGATTCTTACTTGGTCACCCACCCTGTATTTGGCCCTTCTTGTTGTTGGCTGGTATCTAGGGTAATAAACAGTCCTGATCAATTTTTGCTCATCAGATGGAGTTACTTCAGAGGGTTTCATGTTGATTGTAGAATGGACAGAATTGTTATATTTATGTAGAAGTTCTGGAAGGATATTAACCCATTTATAATTACCTTGAAGTGTAAATTGTTTATACATAAGATTTTTTAAGGTTCTGTTGAATCTCTCTACAATTGAGGCTTTGAGATCACTGTAACTCGAGTAATGTTTTATTGACTGGCTTTTAATAAATTGTTGGAACACTGAATTATAAAATTCTTTGCCATTATCTGTTTGCAAATAGCGCGGGGATCTTCCTGAATGATTGATGATTGTCCTGAAGGCTTCTGTAACACATGTTCCAGTCTTGGATTTGAGTGGCACAGCCCAGGCAAATTTTGAAAATGTGTCTATCACAGTGAGTAGATACTTGTAGCCCTTGTTGATTTTGTCCAAGTTTTTCAACTGCCCACTTGACAACTCAATCAAGTCGCTCTGCCATAAATCATCTATGCCTTTTGTGACTACTGGGAGTCTCTTAAAATTATGTCTGGCTTGTCTGTGTAATTCATCAACAATAATTTCTCTAGACATAATATGAAAACAAGAATATTGCAACTATAGGGTGTTCAGCAGCTGATACTACAGGATTTTCTAAATATAATTTGTCCCCTATTTGTATTTTAAATTCCAAAGTGCCATCATCTTCAGTATAGGCTGTTTCTAATGTATTGGGGTCTGTAAAATCCTCTAACTCTACACTGGTGATTTTCACTTTGTTGTCAGCATTTGTTATTGATAAGGTGGGGTAGTGGTGTGACTGTGGCTGATGCCAATATTTGATCTTGATTGGTCTCAATGTGCCCCCAACAAAAAACTGGTAATAAAATTGTGCAGGGGACAGCATATATATTTTGCCACCTGGTGTAAATGGAGAATCATATTCTTTGTTGGGGATGCTGTACAATTCAAGAATTACTGAATGTTTTGGATTCTCGATTATGCCTGTTATTTCCTTTTCTGCTGTAAGCAATCTGCTTGTTACAGATTCTAGGTGCTCGTTGATGGTCCTAACAACATCATCATGGCCTGGCTTGATTTTTATGTCCACAGCAAGTCTCTTGTATTGTTGCACAATCTCTTGTAGCTGGGTGGCAAAAACAGACAGAGCATTTGCTTGATTGGATTCCATGGTCCCTAGCTGCTGCTTGATATTAGCTACAATTTGCTGTAAATTTTCAACAACTGCCAATTTTGAATTTTGAGCAGTAAGATCATGGACCTGTCTTCTGATATCCTCAAACAGGGCATGCAGTTCATTAATATGTTGATTGGTTGGTAGAGTGGCCACTGTCTGAGTGAGTTGTTTGATCTCTGCTTGGATATTCTTGATATCTTCTGATTTCAATATCCTATTCACAGCTCTCTTAATATTTTTAAGTTCCTGTGATGTGGGAAGATTTGATACTGTATTCTGCAAAAATTCAAGTGCCAATTTTACATTGTTTAATTCAGAAGCATCAGCCACATTTTGCATAGCATTTTGGAGCAGGACTATATCTGCCTGAGAGGGTGTGGATTTTTGTAAAATTTCAAGCTTTGTTTGGATATCATCGATCAAGTGATGAAAATGAGATAGCTCAGATTCAGTGTTGAGGTTTTCAAGCTTTGTGATTTGGTGCTGGACACTAACAAGAGTATCTACAATCCCAGGCAGGCGAGTTTCTTGTACATTTGCCAAATCACTTTGCACTGCTGCTATTGTACCTTCAAGATGGGTTATGGTACTTTGAATTTTTCCAAAATCTTCATATGTTTCAAGTTGCAGCTTAATGTTTGCTACACTCCGAGTTATTGCATTCAAAGCATCAGAAGATGGCAAGTTGTTCATAAAATTTTCAAGTGTCTCGATTTTTTCTTTAACCTCGGCTATGGCATTGTTCAGAGGGTCCAGATTAGGTATCTGGAGTGACTGAATCTGTTCTTTTAGAGTGGAAATCACTAGATCAAAATCTTCTTGTGATTTTATGCTTTTGACAATTGTTTGGAGCTGTGTCTGGACATTATTTATTTGCTCTTCCAATTGCTGTTTCAATTGCTCGGAGTTGTTAGCCTGGGTCTTAAATTTGGCTTGAAGAGCTGCTACAGCTTCTTCTAAACTTTGAAAATTATCTAATGTGGCCAGGTCAGTATATTTCTGAAGCAACACTTTGAGTTCAGAATCAATTTTAAGAAGAGGGTCCATGCATTGTGATTGCAAATTTGTAATTTCTAATTGAAGACTGGCATTGAGTGTGGTCTGTAAAGCTTGTAAATCACTTCTTAATTTCTTGACTCTGACATCAAGCATCAGAATCTCATCACTGTGATCTTCATGCCTTGTATGGCCAAATATATCATTAGGCATTTTCTTTTACTGGTTATTTATTATAGAGTATCTGATTCTTAATTCTATAAAAAAGGGTATAAGCTTGTCATAGGATCCAGGGACCTCAATATATAAGCAGTCACCAGCAGAAACAGTATATACAGTGCCAGAAATCATGTTTGAGTGCTTGATTCTATAAATATTTCTCCCTACTGAAATCTTGACATCACCCTCAGGGGTTGTAATAAATTGCAATTGCCCACCTACAGGTAATTGGTAATGATTTAAATTATTGTTAAATATGTACAATGTTTTGCCTGTTTCTTCATCATTATCTGTAAATATGCTGTTCAGATGAATAATTAACAAGCCACTCAGTTTAGACATTACAGATTGTAAATCAGGAGAGGGTTGTGGTGTCGGCAGGTCCATAATAGCCTGTTTCTTGAACCCAAATAAGTTCATAGGCATGTTTATTTATTTCAAATCATGCTCTGTAATTGGGCATTGATTTCCATTTTTCAAATCACAATGCCCCCAAGGTAAAGTATGTATGTTACATGACAAAATACATCTCTTGTCATCATGTGGGTCCAGAGCCACTTTTGTTACAATATTTGAAGTCAACAAGTGATTCTCACTCTGAATTCTATTTTCTGATGTTCTGATTGAACTCTGTGATTTGATGCAATTTTTGTAATCTTCAAATACAAGCTCTTTTTCAACAGTTACTCTGCCAATGCCCTTGGCCTTTTTGGCAACAGCGCCACTACATGTTTCAAAACTGTACATCTTGGCTCTTAACCCAGCAAATGCCACAATAACATCACCAAGTGTCTCATCTTTTAACTTGCCAGGCACCTTTTTGTTGTGGTGTTGTTGAATCTTTGTATGTTCACTGGTATCAAAATATTGAAACAATTCAGGCTGTGACATATCTTGATAAACATCTTCTGTTTGAATTTCAAGAATAAAACTATCCGTGTCCATGTACAATAATTTTACACGATCACCATAAAAAGGTTTCAGCACATCATAATATAATATTAACATATGTAATTTGGACAATTCCAATATCACAGCCCCTACATAAATAGGTTTATCAAACTTGATCTTTGTTTTCATCATGTTGAAGAGTGCCATGTGCTCATCATAAATTCTTCTGTAATTGAAGTTGGGCTTTGCAACCAATTTTTTGCTCCGGCTGGGGTCAGTAATTATTTTAACATCGGTATGTTTCCTGACATTTTCAATAGTTTTGCCATACACTGAATTCACCATCAATTTAAACAAGCTCTTATCAAATTGGCTCTTTGCAGATGTTCGAAGCTCCGTGTTTGTATCAATGTATGGTTTCAACCATTCTGAGTGCCTGAACCTCAAGACTTTGCCAACTTTGGTCACTTGGACACCATGTTTCATCAGGAATTGGAGGTTTTTATAATATATGACATAACCCTGTTTCGGCTCCAGAGTCGTCATGAGCTTCTTCTGTTTAGAGCCAGGTGAGCACTGAACCTCGGGAATTGGGGGCAGATCAGAAAATTTGTTGTGCAAATCTTCAGGAATTGTCAGATCAACCTCTAAGAAGAGTCCATATTCACTGTCATCAAAATCCTGAAGATCCTCAATGTTGAAATCTTCAACCCATTCAAGCCCTGCATATGGCAATTTATCCATCATGGCGTGACCATAGAGGTTGTTTACATCCCCATAAAGTATATAATTTGATGGCCGTGCTGGATCATAATCAGGCATGTATTTGTTATTTGCTCTGGCATATCTCTGGGAACATTGCACCATCCCCCCTCTTATACATTCCTCCATAAACAGATACTTTTCTTGATCGTGGATCAGATCCAATGGCTTTTTGGTGTTGAAAAACATTGCAGCCCATGCTAGACCAGGGGCACTGTAAAAATACACTGGGTCCAGTCCATAATTTTGCATAGAAGATTTTCTGAATGCTTGCAATATATCAGCTAAGAGGGTGACGTCAAGTTTCAAATAAGCCATGTGGTAATCACCAAATGTCTTGCATTTTAAACTCTTCCACATCAACTTGGCATGGTGATAATCTTCATCAGTAATTCCAGATCCTCTGATTTTGCTGTAAAACTCTTCTTGTGGTGGCAGGGAACACTCATCAAATTTAGAAAAATCTGTGACATAGTCATATGGATATACACCCTTCCGCCTAATTAATTTCAGCTCCTGATCTGGAAACGAGGCACGTGTGATTTTCAAGTCATCATCAGATAATTGAGAGGCCAGTGTAGCCAGGCTAGCAGGTAAAAATCTGTAAGAATCAAGAAATCTTATGTGAATAGGAACACCATTAACTTGAATTATTTTGCTAATAGCTATATATTTCTCATCATTTTCAGCTAAAATATTTAAATTCTGCTTGTCAAACCCCTCGTACCTGATCAGATGATGGAAATCATAATTGGATGCTCCATGGCAAAATATGGGGATAAATCTTGGTCTCTTGATCTTAATATTACAGCTATTACACAGGGCCTGTTTATATCGACCATCTGTATGAGAATGGTGTTTCACCTTGATATTTGTATCTGAAAATTCAGAATCACATACCGGGCATTTTTCTGCTTTGTTGAAATCTTCAATCTGGTCCTCTGTTAAAGGCAACATAGGCTTTGATATTAATAAGATGTTAGATGCTATGTCACGGCACTCATTTTCTATTCCATGTGCAAATTTTTTGATGGCATTTGGTCCCTTGTATGAGTACGGCTCACTAGCTACACCGTCCCGTATAACCACACAACAAAAGCTGGAAGGTTCATGTAGCTGGTACGGTGTAATTGATGATTCTTCTGGATCTGGGCTACAGAATGCAAGAGATTTGAGGTTCGATTCGAAATCACAGACAATATATGCTGGGTGTTCCAACAAGGCTTCATACTTTTTGAATTCTGCTTTTTCACTTGGATTGGGCATCACCATATGAACAGGTTTATGGTTGCCACAGTATTTCAGATGCTCAATTAACTTGTTTTTAGCAATTTCTGCATTCTCTTCCCGAACCCCCTTCACCATTTTTTGACCATCAAATACAGTTAAACATCTTCTGCACAACTTAAATATTGTATGAGTTTTGTCTAGTTGTGTTCTCACTAAAGCTTCAAGATTATGTATCAGAGTGTAATGGTATGTATCATCCCCTTCAATTAAGAGCAGATCAATCGGAATAGCAGATTCATCATCAATTGTACTGATTCTGAGAGGTGCTATCGGACAATTGCCAGTGGAACAAATAAATACATTAATAGATAATTGTTTGCCATTGATGTGCTTGGCCCTTTTTTCAAATTTATCAATATTCTGAACTGACATTGGATATTCCAAACCCTCCATTACATCGTCAAAATCATATTCATGCTGTTTGTAATAACTTATTCTCTGAGGATTCCTTGAAACTGGATACAAAGCAGCTAATATACACCACAAAAAGCATTTCTGGTCGGTGTTTTTTATATTGACCACGGCTCTTTTGTTTTTGATATTGGCAGGTAATGGCAGATATGTAGATCCTTGTAATGGAGTGAATTCAGAAATATTAACATAAAGCTTGTGTGATGAACCGCATAGGCTCCATCCTGACTCTTTTGCCGCAAATTCAGAGTGTTTGATGTTCAGTTGATTTATCAAGCTGCTTATTATTGTGTCTGAATTTGCATTTGAATATACAGGTACAGTTTCTGTTATGTGGGGCTGTGTAAATTTTGTGCCGTTTGGCTTCTTATATTGTACAAACAATTTGATGGAGAGCTTATAAGAGCCATTTTGTGCATTAAGAATTGCCTGCAGATCAGAATTTATACTGTTCAAGAAATTCTTAATGCCGCATCTTGGCTCTGATACAAACCGGTAATCCCTAAGTTGGGCATTAAAACTGCTATGTATGGGTGGTTCATAGCGTGGCTGCTTTGCAGGTCCAGCATTAACAGGTGCTTCATGCTTCCTTTTCAGACCAGATGTGGATGGTTGTGAGGGCAATGCTGATGACTGTACATAAGAATTACACTTATGCCATTTGTAATATGCCTTGCTTAATATTTTATGGCATCTTGGACATATTTTCATGGCCTTTCTGCATTTCCTAGAGTTACAAATACGGCAATGCCTAGCCCAATGAGAACTAGATATATTTTTATTACACTGATTGCAATATTTTTGTTTTGGCATTTTTTCTTGTTGTTTATTATATAAGATTTTCTGGGCTTCAATTCCAAACTTTATACTTAATAAAAATATCAGTTGGGTTCAGCAGTTAATGGCTGAGCTGGTGCTTTTATACCCAAACAATAGCAGTAACTAGGTTTTGGTGATAGTTTTGCTGATGTACAACATACAAACCTCAACTGTTTATCAGCTAGCAGTGAATATCTTATGTGTGGGCAGTTGTATATATTTCAATCTTTTATCAGGACTCGAACCCAAAGCCTCTGATTACAATGCCACAATATTAACACGTCTCCAAATAGAATATGCCCATATTTTACTGGGTTCTGAGACCCTTATGCAGACAAAATTGGATTTTGAACTGCCATAATATTTTCTAAGTCTTTGCCTAGGCTCATATTATCTGAACAGAATTGCTTTTAGCACGAGGGGGGTACAGTTCATTGCCACTGTGTGAAAATATGTATCTTTATCTCAATAATCTTTGTTACACTTTTACATGTTGTCTTGCATGACTAGGAATTTGTTACACTTTTTCCCCTGTCGTGCTGAAAGATTAATGACCCCTTCAGTGAATCATACAGAAAAATCATTAATGCTCCCTTCTAGCGTGTCTCTTGCGTGCCGGCAAAGCACGCAAACAATTAACTATGCTTACCCGCTCTTCTCCTATTGTATTAAGGAGGTGGTTATAAAACATGAAAAAATAAGAAAATTCAGTTTTTTGTACAATATATTATTGTAAAACACTTTTTACCAGGTTTTCAGATCTGGGAGTTGTATATCAACTATTCTCAAAATCTCACTTGTGGACATATTATTTTGCCACATGTTTTCAATCTTAAATGAGGACTCGAACCCAAAGCCCCTTGTTTACAAGACAGCAATATTAACATTTTGCCATCAGGAGAGGCTTTACATTTTATTAGGACTTAAACTTAGAAGCCTCCCGATTACAAAGCAACAATATTAACATTTTGCCATCAGGAGAGGCTTCACATTTTATCAGGACTCAAACCCAGAGGCCTCCTGATTGCAAGGCAATAAAAACCATGGGGCTATGCACCACACTCCACTGGGCCTCAGAACCCAGTAACTATAAGCTTTATATTAATATACATGGCAGAATCAATCTGAGCTACACTAAAATTCAATTCCTGGGATTTTGACAAAAAAACACACTATAAGCAATAAGATCATATGGGAACTTGGCATAATTTTAAGTATAAGCAAATCTGTCTGAGAGGCTTTCACCCTTTCTACACTAGAATTCAAAATTCTTAAAATTAAGAGCATGTCACACTGGAAGAATTGGGGTATAGGCCCCTCTTGGCATTGTCTTAAGTATGGGTAAATCTATCTGTTGAGCCCTCGCCTTTTCTATACTAGAAATTCAGAATTTCTTAAAAATCAGAGCATATCACACCTGAAAAATTGGGGTATAGGCCTCTCTTGGCTTTGTTTTAAGTATAAGCAAATCTGATTGTTCAATCAAATAGCCTCGCCTTTTCTACACTTAAAAGTTGTGCTGTCCGTACCGTAAACCCCCACTACTTATGGAACCATAATTGTTGTAGAAATATCTTGTAAGAAATTACTATTGGACTCACTAGTCCTAAAGGATCAAAGATTGATGCGACAATAGAAGCTACTTGTCGTTTAGTGATGTTGTCTTCATAACATGATACTATCTCCTTGTTATTTGCTTGCAGTTTATCTGTGGCTGGTTCCCACGTGAGGCCTAAAGCCGTAACGCTTCCTCCCTTGTCAAACTCAAAAGGTAGTTGCATTTCTCTACGAGTAGCTGGTACTGCTTCAAGAAGTTCTGGATGATTTGAACACCATTTCTTCTAAGTGAATCCTGCTGAATTCAGTAAATCGATTAGTTCTCCTTGCAATTGTCTAGCTTCTTCAATACTGTTGGCTCCAGTGAAAAGGTCATCAACGTAAACATCTTGTTGTAAAACTTTCGATGCATTCGGTAACTTGGTTGCTTTCTCTTCAGCTAACTGCTGCAATGTTTTGGTCGCCAAAAATGGTGATGATGCCAAACCAAATGTCACTCTTGTGTGCTCGAACGTTTGTAGTGGCATTTCTGTAGATTTTCTCCAAAGTATGCGTTGAAACTTAGTGTCATCTGGATGAATCAGAATTTGTCTGAACATCTTCTCGGCGTCTGCCGTAAATACAACCTTGTGCGTTCTGAAGCGAAGAGCTATAGATTGAAGATCCTCATGTGTGGTTGGACCGACCATCAGTATATAATTTAATGAGACTCCATTTGTTGTTTTTGCTGATTCATCAAAAACAATTCTGGTCTTCGTGCTGCTGGTTCTACGTTTGAATACTGGATGATGTAAATAGTATGACAAGTCATCAGCTTCATTTAGATCTGGTTGCACTGGCTTCATGTGTCCCAACATTTCATACTCCTCGAATATTCTGCCATACTCTTCTTTGAACTCTGGTTGTTGTTGAAACCTCTTCTCTAACTGATGTAATCTGAATAATGCCTGGTTGTATGAATGTCCTAGCTCTGTATGATCTGATCGAAATGGGAGACGAACAATGAAACGCCCTGTTTCATCTCTGGTGGTGTGTTGATTGAAGTGGTTTTCACAAGCTACTTCTTCAGCTGTTTTTGGTTTTGAGTCCATTTCCTCCAACTCAAAAAAACGCTGTAATTGAGAATCCAAATTATCCTCCATGCGTACAAAACATGCTACTGTGGGTGTACTAGGTTGTATAGGCTGTTCCATCCCACCAGCTAAAATCCAACCTAATTCAGTGTTTTGAATAATTGGATAGTTTTCATCTCTCGTTTGTCTTTCAGGAAGAAGTAAGTGCATGTAAAGTTCCGAACCAATTAGTAGATCTATTCATTCTGGTTTGTAGATATCTGGATATGCTAAATCAATGTCGGTTGGTAGGTTCCATTGTTCGTGTTGAATAACTTGAGATGTACGTTCCCTGTGATGCGTGGGAGTATCAGACAAGTAAGTGAAGTCTGGAAGTCTGACACTCTTGAGCGCAGCTGAATGTCTACACTGTGCTTAGCTTCCGATGCAACATTTTTGATTCACCTGATTGGAATCTGATTTTTCTGCTTTCGTAACTGTAGTCTCTGAACAAGATCTTCCTTGATGAAATTTGACTGAGACGAACTGTCCAGGAGAGCTCTACATGTATGTGGTTGTCCCCTAGAATCGATGACTTCTACTAAAGCTGTTGATAGCAGAACGTGTGATCTTGGTTTACTCATAAATGTGCAGTATGAAGATTGTACTGAAGTTGTCCTTGCAGCTTCATCCCTCGTGTCTGGTTAGTCATTCCTTGGCTGGTCTTGCCTTAGAGGAACTTCTCGATTACAGTCTTCGTCTGGATGCAACAGTGAATTCTGTTTCAATCCACAGCGTCTACAATTACCTGAAGTACAGTTCCTCAAATTGTGATTCGATCTGAGACAATTATAACAAAGTTTGTTGTTGCGCACACATACTTGATTCTGCTTCAGACTGGCGCCTGCAAAAGACTTGCATGAATATAAGGAATGTGCTAATTAACAGAAATAGCATTGTGTATTTGTAGTTGACAGGTAAGAATTTGACTGACGGATGTGTTTCTGTTTAGTGTTAACCTTGTGTTCATTGACATTTTTCTTTACGTGAACAGACTTCATTGATTCCAAAGCTTGACATTTTTGCTCTGGAAAGGTGAACAATTCCCTTAGTGTAGGGAACGACTGATCGGTATGGCTTCATTCCCATTCCCTTCTTGTGTGAGAATCAAGTTGAGCCAAAAAAATGATGAGAGAAGCGGACTCGCCCCATGGGCCGGAAAATAACATCTTCTAACGGTGTTTGTAATTCAAGGGCTCGAAGAGCCTTTAAGTTACTTGTGACATCATTGATGAACTGACGTAATTCTGTGGAATTTTTCTTGTTAATTGCGTTCACATGCAAGATGTTATTGACATGACTTGCTGCTATCAGTCGTTTATTTTCATATCTATCCTTCAACAATTGCCACGCAATAACATAATTTGAATGTCATGGGCAAAGTATCGATAAGTGTTCTTGCTTCAGATTCCAATGATGAACGCAAGTAGTTGAATTTCTGTATTTTAGGAATATTGTCATTTGTGTGAACCATAGCCTGAAATGCATCTGAATATGCTAACCAATCCTTATAATTACCGTGAAACGTGGGTAAAGATACCGTGGGTAATTTGATGTGCTTGGTGCCTAATGATGAAGCATTGTTTACAACATCCGATCCATCTGTAGGTGCAGCTGTGCTTGTTTATGTTTTTCTATAATGGATTCCATTTTACCCCGTACCTTGTAGTAAACTTCTTCAAAATCCCCCTGTGAGGTTCATGGTTCTCGTTTATATCTTCTACTTCTAAACGTGTTTGAACTTCATAATATTTTTCCCACAAAGGTGTTAAAATCTCTAAACGGACCCTTACTTCTTGAACTTCCCCCGTACCTTCAAAGGCATTGAAAAATGCTTGTGTTCATGTTAACTGGCCCCTAAATCCAGCTCTCCTACGTATCAATAATCTTTTCTCTTCTTCATCCATCGCGAAGGAAAGAGGGCAAGATATGTAGGAAATAGTACGCGAGGGAAAAGTAAACAAAATATGGTGCGAGCGTAGCTAACTGTCCTTGATCTGAAGCTTCCCTGAGTGTTGGCAATGACGTCCCTTCAGCCGACAGCAGGATACTGTAGTGGATGCTCGAAACTGTACAAATTTATAATACCGAGTCCCCTGATGAGTTATCGTAACATAACTTATTGTCCACTGAATATTACCGTCTATAACTCGATCTTATAACAAAATATTCGACCTACGCACAATAACGATACGGAATGTCTGTTCAAACCACACGCGTAACGGTTGTGATTGAAAATTACACGTAATACGTAATAAGTACTGTTCTACGATTGAGCACATAACATGCAACCATATATTGACGTAAGTACGAATGTCAGTACACATCTGTAACTGGAACACTGCATACAAAGTCACTTCGATACCGCCAAAACGAGCACGGCCTTAGAGCCCACTTCATTTGCTGGAAAAGACAAGTAACGTGCCACGTTATCTTGTAATTAGTATTGTTCAGAATACCGATAGTAACAATGATTCTTTTGAATGTTGAATTTGAATTTAAAATTTTGGGAGCGTCAGCACTAAGGCTAGTTTGCTCCCTTCACATTATACGGGGCCAGCCCCTTATCATTACATATAACAACTCTAACGTTGCATTAAAAATCTTAAAATGTTCCGACTTCTGTTAAAAGCTGAGGCTGTAAACGGGCACTCAGCACACACAAAGACAAAAAACAGGACAACACACACAAAATTATACTGGCCATAGTGCCAGTCGCCAGAGCCTCGTTAGTCTTTAGTCCAGGGTGCACTATGTGGAAGTGAGGTTGACTTTTGGGTGCCTACGTGGAAGGTACCCTTACACCCAAAGGATGATTCTGCAACAACAAAGAAACATGGAGCTGCTACATTGAAGGACTTATCACCGTTTTGGGTTGGACTTGCCCGACGGGCACGGGCACGCTTAATGCGGAACTGCTCGAGGTTTGCGGCAGTGTGGTTCCTATTAAATCGATCTAGGGCATGATTGCGGTCCTTGATGGCTGCACTGATCTCCGCAGTCCACCAGGGGACTGGGCGTCGCCTCGCAGGTCCACTGGGATGTGGAATGGAGGTGAGTGCAGCATCATGCACTCGTGACACAAAGGTATTTAATGCGTCGATTGGTGGCAAAGTCGACGCTAGATCGACTTCAAGGTCCACTGCACGCTCGAAGGCACCCCAGTCTGAGATGCCAGTGAGGGTGTTGTTCAAGTGATGGCTGAAGATGTTCAAGAGTAAGAAAGAGTGGAAAGTGATCACTCCAACAGAGATCAGGGTGAACGCTCCAAGATGTTGTAGGAGCAAGGCTGGGACTGCAGAAGGACAAGTCCAGCGCAGAGTGTGTGCCTGAGGAAGGACTGAAATATGTGGGAGTCCCATCATTCAGCAACGTTAAACTTGATACCTCACGGAATTGATCTACAACTTGACCCCGGGACGAACGGAGCCCCACAAACGATGGTAGGAATTAAAATCGCCCAAAAGAACTACAGGAGACGGAAGTTGTTCGAATGTACAAAGGATGTCCTCGAGAGAATCGCTCCTCCCTTCTGATGTAGACACAGCACACAGATATTGGCTGTGGTAAATGGACCCGCACGGCGACAGCTTGGAGGGGGGTGGTGAGAAAGATTGGTGTAGAGTGGATGGTATCTCTAACACCGATTGCAACACCACCGTGTGCACGACGACACACAGGAAGCTTGTCGGTGCGGTAGAGCGTGTATCCGTTTAGAATCATCGATTCATTTGGACGAAAATGTGTCTCTTGGAGGGTCATACGATGGCAGGGTCAAATTCAGATATTAAGATTTGCAGTTCCTCGAGATGTGTACGGAAACCGTTAAGGTTCCATTGGAGACAATAAGCCATAGCTGGAGGTATTATAGTTACCTTTTAAGGCATACTCTATTTCTAGGCCCTGTCACCTTGATAAATTCTTCATCCGCGGCTTCGTCCTGTATCATGTCCTCGGGTAAGGACACAGGGCGAAGGGGATGAAGAAGGGGCAGTGGGGGCGGGTGCTTTGAGCGCCCGCCGGGCAGCTTTCAGCTGCGCTTTAAGTTTCAGGGTGGTGGCTGCCACCCTGACTGGAGAGCCAGTAGACTTCAGAAAATAATCCTTGCTATGCACCTGCTTGAACTTCTTCTCTGTGGACAGAGGAGTGGTTGCTGTTTTTATTGAAGGAGGGCGGGCTACTACGGGAAGCCTTGTAGTTTGAGTGGACACGTCGCTGGTTTGTACACCCACACTGCGACGGGTCAGAGCAGCTGCAGCAACTGTAGCGAATGGCACAGGTAAAGTGGTGCGTATACTTTCGCAGAGACGTTGTTTTGCTTCACCAGCAGAGATTTTCTCTATAACGACCAACTCTCTGATTTTCTTCTCTTGTTGGAAAGAGGGACAGTCACGATGCCAGACTGGGTGCTCGCCTTGGCAATTAATGCATTTGGGACCAGAGGAACAAGGTTTGGTCCCATGATCAGGCAGACTGCACTTACCACAAAGGGCGGTAGTGGCCTTGCAGGAAGGCTGAGTGTGCCCAAAGTGCTGGCATTTGAAACATCGCATCGGGTTAGGGATGTATGGTCGGACTTTTAGTCTCAAATATCCAGCCCGTACAATATCTGGGAGAGTGGTCGTTTGGAATGTTAGTATAATCGAAGCAGTTGGCACACGTTCTCCGGATTTTCGCGTCTTGATTCGCTGCAGTGCGATGACATGTTGGTCTGAGAGTGCTTCAAGGATCTCTTCCTCCTCAGCGTTTAGCAGATCCCAGTGGCGAATCACACCTTTACTACTGTTAAGTTGACGATGGGGTTCAACATTAACAGTGAAGTCGCCCAAAGATCATAACTTTAAAAGGTTGTTGGTCTGGCGATCTGTGCTGGTCTGGATCAGTAGACTCCCGTTTCTTAGCTTCTTTATTTCTGGAACATCGGAAACAGCGGCGTAGTCTAGCTGTTTCTTGATAAGGAATGGTGACAAGTCCTTCAATGTAGCAGCTCCGTGTTTCTTTGTTGTTGCAGAAACATTGTTACTATCGGTCTTCTCAACAATACTGATAACAAGGTAACGTGGCACGTTACTTGTCTTTTCCACTAATTGAAGCGGGCTCGAAGTCCGCGCTCGTTTTGGGGGTTTCCCCCGTTTGAGTTGTTTTTTGTACCCATATACAAAATTTATTTCAAGTGGAGGGTCCATAAATTGTCGCCTCGACATGCCCTCTATGCCGAGGAAGGCCTACCCCCCAAAATGGAGGCTACTCGAGGACCAAACCGAAATCCCCGAGGCCATGTTCGCGACTGCACCTACCCCTGCAGCCAACACTGTCCCATCGGCACGTGCAACTCACACCTTGTGATAGGGGTTTTTTATCGAGGTTGTCTCCTCTAGCAGGACCCTTAGTTATAGGGAGGTCAAAGATATGGAGATGAATGACGTGATGGAATGGTGAATACGTGAGTGATGGATGTGAAGAATGTGTGAAACGATGGGATGAAAATGACCTCCCTACTAAGCCCCCTCGCCGCGTCAAGGCAGTCCTACATGGAGGGGGCATCCAATTATGATTTTCATCATCTGATCAGGTGCGAGGGGTTTGACAAGCAGAATTTAAATATTTTAGCAGAAAATGATGAGAAATATATAGCTATTAGCAAGATAATTAAAGTTAATGGTGTTCCCATTCACTTAAGATTTCTTGATTCCTACAGAATTCTGTCCGCTAGCTTGGCTACACTGGCCAATCAATTATCTGATGACCAATTCAAAATCACATGTGCTTTGTTTCCAAATCAGGACCTGAAATTAATTAGGAGGAAGGGTGTATACCCATATGATTATGTTACAGATTTTTCTAAATTTGATGAGTGTGCTCTGCCACCACAACAAGAGTTCTACAGCAAACTAAAAAGCATCTGGAATCACTGATGAAGATTATCACCATGCCCAGTTGATGTGGAACAATTTAAAATGCCAGACATTTGGTGATTATCATAAGGCATATTTAAAACTTGATGTGACTCTCTTAGCTGATATACTTCAGGCATTTAGAAAATCTTCCATGGAAAATTATAAACTGGACCCAATGTATTTCTACAGTGCTCCAGGCCTAGCATGGTCTGCAATGTTTTTGAATACTTAAATGCAGTTGGATCTCATTCAGGATCAGGACATGTATCTGTTTATGGAACAATGTATAAGAGGAGGCATGGTGCAATGTTCTCAGAGATATGCCAGAGCAAATAACAAGTATATTCCCAATTATGATCCAGCACTGCCATCAAATTATATACTTTATGTGGATGCAAACAGCTTGTATGGTTATGCTATGATGGATAAATTGCCATATGCAGGGCTTGAGTGGGTTGAAGATTTCAATATTGAAGATCTTCAGGATTTTGATGACACTAACTATGGCCTGTTCTTAGAGGTTGATCTGACAATTCCTGATGATTTACACAACAAATTTTCTGATCTGCCCCCAATTCCTGAGGTTAAGTGTTCACCAGGCTCTAAACTAAATAAGCTAATGATGACTCTAGAGCCAAAACAGGATTATGTCATATATTACAAAAACCTCCAGTTCCTGATGCATCATGGTGTTCAAGTAACCAGAGTTGGCAAAGTTTTGAGGTTCAGGCACTCAAGATGGTTGAAGCCATATATTGATACAAACACAGAGCTTCGAACATCTGCAATGAGCTTAATTTGATAAGACCTTGTTTAAATTGATGGTAAATTCAGTGTATGGCAAAACCATAGAAAATGTCAGAAAACATACTGATGTTAAATTAATTACTGACCCCAGCCAGAGCAAAAAATTGATAGCAAAGCCTAATTTCAATTATAGAAGAATGTATGATGACAATATGGCAGTATTCAACATGAAAAAACAAAGATTAAGTTTGATAAGCCTATTTATGTAGGGGCTGTGATATTAGAATTGGCCAAATTACACATGCTTAAGCTCTATTATGATGTGCTGAAGCCTTTTTATAGTGACTGTGTAAAACTGATGTACATGGACACAGATAGCTTTATTCTTGATATTCAGACAGAAGATGTTTATCAAGATATGACACAGCCTGCATTGCTTGAATATTTTGATACCAGTGAACATACAAAAATTCAACCCCACAACAAAAAGGTGCCTGGCAAGTTAAAAGATGAGACACTTGGTGATGTTATTGTGGCATTTGCTGGGTTAAGGGCCAAGATGTACAGCTTTGAAACATGTAGTGGTGTTGTTGCCAAAAAGGCCAAGGGCATTGGTAGAGTAACTGTAGACAAAGAGCTCCAATTTAAAGATTATGAAGATTGTCTCAAATCACATAATACAATCAGAACATCAGAATGCAGAATTCAGAGTGTGGATCACTTGTTGACTACCAATATTGTAAGAAAAGTTGTTCTGGACCCACATGATGATAAGAGATGTATTTTATCATGTGGCATACATACTCTACCATGGGGTCATTGTGATTTGAAAAGTGGTAATCAATGCCCAATTACAGAGCATGATTTGAAATAAATAAACATGCCAATGAACTTATTTGGGTTCAAAAAACAGGCTATTATGGACCTGCCAACACCAGCACCCTTTTCTGATATACAATCTATGATATCTAAACTAAGTGGTTTGTTAATTATTCATCTCAACAGCATACTTACAGATGTTGATGATAAAACAGGTAAAACATTGTACATATTTAACAATAATTTAAATCATTACCAATTACCTGTAGGTGGTCAATTACAGTTTATTACAACTCCCGAGGGCAATGTCAAAGTTTCAGTAGGGAGAAATATTTATAGAATTAAGCACTCAAACATGATATCTGGCACTGTATATACTGTTTCTGCCGGTGATTGTTTATATATTGAGGTCCCAGGATCCTATGACAAAAGATTATACCTTTTTTTATAGAATTAAGAATTAGATATTTTATAATAAATAACCACTAAAATAAAAAAAATGCCTAATGATATATTTTGCCATACAAGGCATGAAGATCACAGTGATGAGATTCTGATGCTTGATGTCAGAGTTAAAAAATTAAGCAGTGATTTACAAGCTTTACAAACCACACTCAATGCCAGTCTTCAACTAGAGATTACAAATTTACAATCACAATGCATGGACCCTCTTCTTAAAATGGATTCAGAACTCAAATTGCTGCTTCAAAAATATACTGACTTGGCCACATTAGATAATTTTCAAAGTTTAGAGGAGGCTGTAGCAGCTCTTCAAGCCAAATTTAAGACTCAGGCTACCAACTCTGAGCAATTGAAACAACAATTGGAAGAACAGATTAATAATGTCCAGGCACAGCTCCAAACAATTGTCAAAAGCATAAAGTCACAAGAAGATTTTGATCTAGTAATTTCCACTCTAAAGGAACAGATTCAATCACTACAGATACCTAATCTGGACCCCTTGAACAATGCCATAGCTGAGGTTAAAGAAAAAATTGAGACACTTGAAAATTTTATGAACAACCTACCATCTTCTGATGCTCTGAGTGCTATAACTCGTAGTGTTGCCAACATCAAGCTGCAACTTGAAACATATGAAGATTTTGGAAAAATTCAGAGTACCATAAGCCATCTTGAAGGTACCATAGCAGCAGTGCAAAGTGATATGACAAATGTATAAGAAACTCTAGAATCTCGCCTGCCTGGTATTGTAGATACCCTTGTCAGTGTCCAGCAACAAATCACCAAACTTGAAAACCTCAACACTGAATCTGAGCTATCTCATTTTCATCACTTGATCGATGATATCCAAACAAAACTTGAAATTTTACAACAATCCACACTTACTCAGGCAGACATAACCCTGCTTCAAGATGCTATGCGTAGTGTGGCTGATGCTTCTGAATTAAATGATGTGAAATTGGCACTTGAATCTTTGCAGAATACTGTATCAAATCTGCCTACATCACAGGAACTTAAAAATATTAAGAGAACTGTGAATCGCGTATTGAAATCAGAAGATATCAAGAATATCCAGACAGAGATCAAACAACTTACTCAGACAGTGGTCACTCTACCAAATAATCAACATATTAATGAATTGCATGCCTTGTTTGAGGATATCAAAAGACAAGTTCATGATCTTACTGCTCAAAATTCAAAATTGGCAGTTGTTGAAAATCTACAGCAAATTGTAGGCAACATCAAGCAACAGCTAGGGACCATGGAATCCAACCAAGCAAATGCTCTGTCTGTTTTTGCCACCCAGCTTCAAGAGATTGTACAACAATACAAGAAACTTGCTGTAGACATAAGAATCAAACCAGGCCACGATGAGATTGTTAGGACTATCAATGATCACCTTGAATCTGTGACAAGTAGATTGCTTACAGCAGAAAAAGAAATAACTGGCCTAATCGAGAATCCTAAACATACAGTAATTCTTGAATTGTACAGTATCCCCAACAAAGAATATGATTCACCATTTACACCAGGTGGCAAAATATATATGCTGTCCCCTGCACAATTTTATTACCAGTTTTTTTTGTTGGGGGCACACTTAGACCAATCAAGATCAAATATTGGCTACAACCACAGGCACACCACTACCCTACCTTATCAATAACAAATGCTGACAACAAACCAAAGGTAACCAGTGTAGAGTTAGAGGATTTTACAGACCCCAATACATTAGAAACATCTTATGCTGAAGATGCTTATGCTCTTGAATTTAATATACAAATAGGAGACAAATTATATTTAGAAAATCCTGTAGTATCAGCTGCTGAACATCCCATAGTTGCAATATTCTTGTTTACATACTATGTCTAGACAAATTATTGTTGATGAATTACACAGACAAGCCAGACATAATTATAAGAGACTGCCAGTGGTTACAAAAGGCATAGATGATTTGTGACAGTGTGACTTGGTTGAGATGGCAAGTGGACAGCTGAAAAACTTAGACAAGATCAACAAGGGCTACAAGTATCTACTCACTGTCATATACACATTTTCAAAATATGCCTGGGCTGTGCCACTCAAATCCAAGACTGGAGCATGTGTTACAGAAGCCTTCAGGACAATCATCAATCAGAGTGGAAGATCACCGCGCTATCTACAAACAGATAATGGCAAAGAATTCTATAATTTGGTGTTCCAACAATTTATTAAAAGTCAGTCAATACAACATTACTCGAGTTACAGTGATCTCAAGGCCTCTATTGTAGAAAGATTCAACAAAACCCTAAAAAATCATATGTATAAACAATTTACCCTTCAAGGTAATTATAAATGGCTCAGTATCCTACCAGAACTTTTAGATAGATATAACAACTCGGTCCATTCCACAATCAACATGAAACCCTCTGAGGTAACTTTATCTGATGAGCAAAAATTGATCAGTACTGTTTATTATCCTAGATACCAGCCAACAACAAGAAAAGCCAAATACAAGGTAGGTGATCAAGTAAGAATCAGCAAATATAAGCACATATTCAAAAGAGGCTTTACCAGAAACTGGAGCACTGAATTATTTACAGTGGTTCAAGTTAAACCTGGGACCCCTAACACATATATAATAAAAGATCACCAAGGAGAAATTCTCAAAGGCAGGTTCTATGAAGAAGAACTCAGCAAAACTAAGCAGCCTGACACATATCTTATAGAAAAAATCATCCGCAGAAAAGGCAAAAAGATACTGGTGAAATGGCTAGGTTTCGCAGAACACAGCTGGATCGAGGCAAAGTGATACTATGAACACCTGGGATGTTATAAAGAGACTACCAGATCCTGAACAGCAGATTAAGAGAAATGGAAAGCTGCTGCCTGATAATATTAGATGTATTATTGTTGGGCCATCGGCTTGTGGTAAAACTACACTAATGATTGATATTTTTTTATTGGCACCCAACTGGTTAGACTGGAAAAACAGGCACTTGTATGTTTTCTCTAAGAGCTTGGAACAATTAAAATATCAGCAGCTGATTTTTACACAGGGCCGACACAAAAATATAGATTGCTTCTACCTGGCACAGACTTTTTCTAAAATACCGAAGCAGCTGATCCGAGACAACAGCAATTTTATATGTGTGTTTCATCAAGATCATACCAACCTCAAACACATACATGATGAATATGTAGGTGGGGACTTGAGCTACAATGATTTTTCCAAGTTTTGCAGTCGGTGCTGGAACCAGGACAGCTATGGGTCTGTCACAATTGATATGACAAGGAAACCCAATAGTGGTAAATATAGAAATAAAATCAACAATTTTCTAGACATTGAAACATATATAAATAACCATGAAAAGGCCAATTATTGATGATCTTAAATTAAGAGATTATCTTGCAAAAAGATTTAAGGGATGGAAATCAGAGAACCGAGGAATCTATGAACAACACAAGCAAACAGAACAACCTATTATTGATGCTATTAGTGAATTAGGTAAAAATATCAAAACTGTTACAGAGCAAAATCAAAATTTGATCACAGAGCTTGTACCTGTAGCTGCTAGGAACATATTAGATTATCCAATCACCACACTTTCTAGTATTCATACACCTAGTCCTGTTGCTCCTCGAAGAATTGAAGCTACTCAGGATCCTATTGAATTGGGTCTTCTTGCTCAAAAATATCTAAGCACACCTAAAGACAACAAAGATGAGGTGTTTGGTTTATATGCTGACACAGAGCATGATGGTAGCATCATACATAGAATTGGCAATTTCAGAGTAACATTTATGGGAGATGATCTCATTGTATATTCAGAATCTCATCTTGGAGAAAGAGGTGGTTTTGTTAAGTACCCTGGCACACCTGGATTGTGGGAACTGCTGACTAGGAAAAGACCTGGCAGCTATACAGATCAAGACTATGAGCATTACAAAGAAATATTAATAAAATCAGATGCTTTATACCAGAACAATGATCCCACACAAAAAAGAGTCAAGTCTAGCAGTGGAGCAAAATACAACAATTTAATCAAGCCCATATGGTCTCAGATCAAGACTGGTAGTGGAATCAAACAATACAACACCCTGCCTAAAGAATTTGTGTGGGTTGATGATGTCAGGAAACTTGTAGATAGGTTGCTGGTCATAGCTGGGGAAGAAAATGCTGGCAACCACAATTTTTACAATGAAAAGGTTGGAATAATGGACATGATAAGCACCAAATTGTCTAATTTTATAGTGAATGACACTAAGGGCATTGGATATCTTATAAAAATTATTAATACTCTACCACTTAAATTTTGGAATATCTCTGAGGGTCGGGGGCTGGTTAATGACATCATAAACAAGCTGCCATTTGAGCTACACATACCAGGCTATCAGTATTGTGGTCAAGGCACTAAACTAGATCATCGACTAAACAGAGGTGACCCTGGTGTTAATCCTCTAGATGCTGCTTGTAGAGACCATGACATAGCATACAACACACATACCGATCTTGAGAAGAGACATGTGGCAGACAAGAAATTAGAAGAGGCTGCATTTGGTAGATTTGTAAGCAAAGATGCTTCTTTGAGTGAGAGAATAGCAGCATTGGGGACCACCATAGCTATGAACACCAAACAAAAACTGGGGTGGGGGTTGTGATAAATTAAATAAATTTAAGCCACTTAATTAAGCTATGTAAACCCAGAATATGTATATAATAAAGCCCCCCTCCATGTAGGACTGCCTTGACTTGGCGAGGGGCTTAGTAGGGAGGTCAATTTCATCTCATCATTTCACCCATTTTTCATATCCATATCTCACGTTTTTCACCATTCCATCACGTCATTCATCTCCATATCTTTGACCTCCCTCTAAGAAACTTATGTAGGGAGGTCATTTTCATCTCATCATTTCACTCATTCTTCACATCCATATCTCACGTTTTCACCATTCCATCACGTCATTCATCTCCATATCTTTGACCTCCCTATAACTAAGGGTCCTGCTAGAGGAGACAACCTCGATAAAAAACCCCTATCCCAAGGTGTAAGTTGCACGTGCCGATGGGACAGTGTTGGCTGCAGGGGTAGGTGCAGTCGCGAACGTGGCCTCGGGGATTTCGGTTTGGTCCTCGAGTAGCCTCCATTTTTGGGGGTAGGCCTTCCTCGGCATAGAGGGCATGTCGAGGCGACAATTTATGGACCCTCCACCATAAAATAATTTTGTATATGGGTACAAAAAACAACTCAAACGGGGGGAAACCCCCAAAAAGAGCGCGGCCTTCGAGCCCGCTCCAATTTGTGGAAAAGACAAGTAACGTGCCACGTTACCTTGTTATCAGTATTGTTGAGAAGACCGATAGTAACGATGTTTCTACAACACCAAAGAAACACGGAGCTGCTACATTGAAGGACTTGTCACCATTCCTTATCAAGAAACAGCTAGACTACGCCGCTGGTTCCGATGTTCCAGAAATAAAGAAGCTGAGAAACGGGAGTCTACTGATCCAGACCAGCACAGATCGCCAGACCAACAACCTTTTAAAGTTACGATCTTTGGGCCATTTCACTGTTAATGTTGAACCCCATCGTCAACTTAACAGTAGTAAAGGTGTAATTCGCCACTGGGATCTGCTAAATGCTGAGGAGGAAGAGATTCTTGAAGCACTCTCAGACCAACATGTCACCGCAGTGCAGCGAATCAAGACGCGAAAATCCGGAGAACTTGTGCCAACTGCTTCTATTATATTAACGTTCCAAACGACCACTCTCCCAGATATTGTACGGGCTGGATATTTGAGACTAAAAGTCCGACCTTACATCCCTAACCCGATGCGATGTTTCAAATGCCAGCACTTTGGGCACACTCAGCCTTCCTGCAAGGCCACTACCGCCCTTTGTGGTAAGTGTAGTCTGCCTGATCATGGGACCGAACCTTGTTCTTCTGGTCCCAAATGCATTAATTGCCAAGGCGAGCACCCAGTCTGGCATCGTGACTGCCCCTCCTTCCAACAAGAGAAGAAAATCAGAGAGTTGGTCGTCACAGAGAAAATCTCTGCTGGCGAAGCAAAACAACGTCTCCGGGAAAGTATACGCACCACTTTACCTGTGCCATTCGCTACAGTTGCTGCAGCTGCTCTTATCCGCCGCAGTGTGGGTGTACAAACCAGCGACGTGTCAACTCAAACACCAACGATTCCCGTAGTAGCCCGCCCTGCTTCGAGGAAACCAGCAACCAGTCCTCGCTCCACAGAGAGGAAGTTCAAGCAGGTGCATACAAGGGAATATTTTCTGAAGTCTACTAGCTCTCCAGTCAGGGTGGCAGCCACCACCCTGAAACTTAAGGCGCAGCTGAAGGCTGCCCGGCGGGCGCTCAAAGCACCCGCCCCCACTCCCCCTTCTTCATCCCCTTCGCCCTCTGTGTCCTTACCCGAGGACATGATACAGGACGAAGCCGCGGATGAAGAATTTATCAAGGTGACAGGGCCTAGAAATAAAGTACGCCTTAAAAGGTAACACCCATACCTCCAGCTATGGCTTATTGTCTCCAATGGAACCTTAACGGTTTCCGTACACATCTCGAGGAACTGCAAATTCTAATATCTGAATTTGACCCTGCCATCATATGTCTCCAAGAGACACATTTTCGTCCAAATCAATCAGTGATTCTAAACGGATACACGCTTTACCGCACCGACAAGCTTCCTGAGGGTCGTCGTGCACACGGTGGTGTTGCAATCGGTGTTCGAGATACCATCCACTCAACACCAATCTTTCTCACCACCCCCCTCCAAGCTGTCGCCGTGCGGGTCCAGCTACCACAGCCAATATCTGTGTGCTGTATCTACATCACAAGGGAGGAGCGATTCTCTCTTGAGGACCTCCTTTCTATATTCGAGCAACTTCCGTCTCCTGTAGTTCTTTTGGGCGATTTTAATTCCTACCATAGTTTGTGGGGCTCCGTTCGTACAGAGCCCCGGGGTCAAATTATAGATCAATTCCGTGAGGCATCAGGTTTAACGTTGCTGAATGATGGGACTCCCACATATTTCAGTCCTTCCTCAGGCACACACTCTGCGTTGGACTTGTCCTTCTGCAGTCCCAGCATTGCTCCTACCACATCTTGGAGCGTTCACCCTGATCTCTGTGGGAGTGATCACTTCCCACTGCTTCTAACTTTCGAACATCTTCAGCACTCACGTGAACAACACCCTCACTGGCATCTCAGTCGGGCCGACTGGGGTGCCTTCGAGCGTGCCGTGGACATTGAAGTCGATCTAGCGTCGACTTTGCCAGCCATCGACGCCTTAGATATATTTGTGTCAAGAGTGCATGATGCTGCACGCACCTCCATTCCACATCCCAGTGGACCTGCGAGGCGACGCCCAGTCCCCTGGTGGACTGCGGAGATCAGTGCAGCCATCAAGGACCGCAATCATGCCCTAGATCGATTCAATAGGAACCACACTGCCGAAAACCTCGAGCAGTTCCGCATTAAGCGTGCCCGTGCCCGTCGGCTTATTCGAGCCAGTAAGAAGGCGTGCTGGGTCCAATACGTGTCTTCTCTGACGAAGCAGGCTTCGTCGAAAGCCGTTTGGACCAAAGTACGTCACATCCAGGGGGGTGCATCTACTCCTCTGAGCGCTCTGGAGCACGATGGGACGTTGTACACTGATTCCGGAGACATAGCTAATATCTTGGCCACGCAGTTTTCTGATGCGTCTAGCTCTGAAAATTATGAACCACGTTTCCGCCGTGAGAAGGACCGTCAGGAACGACGCCCTCTAATTTTTCGAAGTCATAACACCGAGCCATACAACTCTCCATTCACTGAACGGGAGTTCGATCAGGCGCTTCGAGATTCTAAGAATACAGCTCCTGGAGTGGACAAGATCCACTATGAGATGCTTCGTCATCTGCCCATTGGAGCCAAACATTTCCTTTTGGAGGTCTTCAACAGGCTTTGGTTGGAGGACTCTTTCCCCACTTCCTGGAAAGAAGCTATTATTGTTCCCATCCTGAAACCAGGTAAACAACGCACCGCAGCCTCGAGTTACAGGCCTATTGCCTTAACTAGCTGTGTGTGCAAGTTGATGGAACGCATGATCAACAAGCGTCTCACCTGGTTTTTGGAGGAAAACTGCTTGATAAGTAATTTTCAATGTGGTTTTCGCTCCAACCGTTCCACACTGGACCATCTGGTTCAGCTGGAAACACAGATTCAGGATGCATTCCTCAACAAGGAACATTTAGTTGCAGTTTTCTTTGACCTCCAAAAGGCATATGACACAACGTGGCGCTTTGGCATCATAAAACAGCTCCATTCTTGGGGCGTGCGTGGCCATATGGCGTACTTTATTGAAAATTTTTTATCAGATCGCTTTTTCCGCGTACGTGTTGGGAACTCCTTTTCGGATCTTCACGAACAAGAGAACGGTGTCCCGCAGGGCAGCGTACTTAGTGTGACTCTGTTTGCCATAGCCGTAAACAGTGTTATGGCAAACATTCTTTCCCCTGTACATGGCCTCCTCTATGTCGACGACCTCACGATCTTTTGTCGCTCACGGAATCTCGCGTCAGCTTCTCGTCAACTCCAACTGACGATAAACCGTTTGGTTGAGTGGTCCTCCCAAACAGGTTTCACCTTCTCATCCGAGAAATCCGTGTGTGTTCACTTTTGTCGTCAGCGTACATGTCATTTAGATCCTGACCTGTACATGGGGAAGTCTCCCCTGTGCTTCGTGAATGAGGTCCGCTTCCTGGGCCTCATTTTCGATAAGAAATTAACATGGCTACCTCACCTTCGCCAGTTAAAGTTCTCTTGTCTTCGAGTTCTCAACCTTTTACGCGTTTTATCTCATACTTCTTGGGGTGCTGATAGGACGGTATTGCTTCGCCTATACCGTGCACTCATCAGGTCGAAGCTAGATTATGGATGTGTTGTGTATTCTTCTGCTCGCCCATCTAGACTTCGCATCCTAGACACTGTCCACCATGCTGGTATACGTGTGTGCACTGGTGCCTTTCGGACCAGTCCAGTCGCAAGTTTGTATGTAGAGGCATCTGAGCCGTCGCTGTCTCTGCGAAGACAGCGGCTGGTAGTTAACTACTTCCTCCATCTTCGCTCGATGCCTTCACATCCTTCATTCCACACCATCTCAGACGAGGGTAGGCTGGCAAGGTATCGGCTCCACCCTAGTGTCACTAGACCATTTGGTGTTCGTGCAGACGAGATCCTGTCAGCACTTGGTGTTGACAGTGATCTTCCTGGCGTCTCTCCACTCATTTCGCCTCTCCCTACCTGGGAGTTTCCTGCACCTTCTATCGATTTTTCTCTGACTGCTCTTCCAAAGTCAGAGACACCAATGGTTGTATACCAGCAACGGTTTTTAGAACTTCGTGCGAAGCACCCCAATTTTAATGTGTTTTACACGGATGGGTCCAAGACATTGGAATCAGTTGGTTGCGCCTTCGTCCTAGACTCTCAAAGTTCCAGTTTCTCGCTACATCCTGCCTGTTCCATCTATACGGCAGAGTTGTACGCCATTCTAAAGGCACTGGACTTTGCAGACGTCAATGGGCTGAAGAAAGTCCTTGTGTGCTGTGATTCGACCAGCGTGTTGCAGACCCTGAATTCGCCGTATTCCCGGCATCCAGTAGCGCAACGCATATTCAGACGGCTTGTGTCCTTATCTGCCAGCACAGATGTACACTTCTGTTGGGTCCCTAGCCACGTGGGCATCCAGGGGAACGAAGCAGCTGATGCTGCCGCCAAGTCTGCTGATGCAGATGGCGACGTTCTCGTCCACCTTTTGCCTGCTAGCGACCTGCAGAATGTGTTCCGTTCTCGCCTTCTTGACACTTGGCAGACCGAGTGGGATGTGGAAACGGGGAACAAGCTTCACTCTGTTAAGCCCACCATAGGTGTTTGGCGTTCCTCGTCTCGTCCCTCTCGGCGAGAAGACGTTATTCTTACCCGCCTGCGTATAGGACACAGCCGTCTCACGCATGGTCACCTACTGCAAGGGCTGGACCCTCCGTTGTGTCGTACTTGTAATGTTTTATTAAGCATTCGACACATTCTCGTTGAATGTGTCGATCTTGCTTACCTCCGGCAGACTTTTAACCTTTCCGGCTGTTTGTCATCCCTCTTGGGTGATGACAGCAGTATTTTATCACGTGTTTTTAGTTTTTTGCGAAGAGCTGGACTCTTCCACCGTCTGTAAGGAGGTTTTTAGTTTATTCTGACTTTTTAATGTGTCGTGTTTGTCTCGTGCTGGTCTCTTTACAACCTTGCACTTTTAGTTTTTTTCCCAAGGGGCTATCTACACCCCTTTTTTAAATCTGTCAGAATTTTAGATAAGGGGACATTTCCCCGTATATACAGAAGGGTGCGAAATGGCCTTAAGTGCCGACGCACCCATAACTTTTAACTCAATCAATCAAGAAGCAAGTGGACTATGCCGCTGGAAGTGATGTCCCTGACATCAAAAAACTGCGCAACGGAAGCCTTCTCATCCAGACCAGTACAGATCGCCAGACTAACCTCCTCCTTAAGCTTACGACCTTGGGCGACTTTCCTGTTCAGGTAGAACCTCACCGTCAACTGAACAGTTGTAAAGGTGTTATACGTCACTGGGATCTTTTGAATTGCACAGAAGAAGAAATCCTTCAAGAGCTTTCCGATCAACATTTAACAGCAGTGCAGCGAATCAAGACCAAAAAATCCGGAGAACTTTTCCCGACAGCTTCGCTCATTCTCACCTTTAAAACGACCACTCTCCCGGATGAGGTACGGGCTGGTTATTACAACCTCCATGTCCGGCCGTAAATCCCGAACCCGATGCGATGTTTCAAATGCCAGCACTTCGGGCACACTCAGCCTTCATGCAGGGCCACCACTGCTATTTGTGGCAAATGTAGCGAGCCTGACCATGGGACCGAGCCTTGCTCATCTGGTCCCTCATGCGTCAATTGCAAAGGCAAGCACCCAGTCTGGCATCGCGACTGCCCCTCTTTCCAAGAGGAAAAGAAGATCCGAGAGTTGGTTGTGACAGAGAAAATCTCTGCCGGCGAAGCAAAAAGACGTCTCCGTGAAAGTGTACGCACTCCTCTACCTGTGCCATTCGCTACAGCTGCTTCAAATGCTCTTGCCCGTCGCAGTATTGGCGTCCAAACCAGCGACGTGTCCACTCAGACAACAAGTATTCCCGGAGCAGCTCACCCCGCTCCGAAGAAACCAGCAACCACTACTCGCTCCACAGAGAAGAAATACAAGCAAGTGTATAATAAAGAACATTTTCTGAAGTCTACTAGCTCTCCAGTCAGAATGACAGCCACCACCCTGAAACTTAAGGCGCAGCTGAAAGCTGCCCGGCGGGCGCTAAAAGCACCCGCCCCCACTCCCCCTTCATCCCCTTCGCCCTCTGTGTCCTTACCCGAGGACATGATACAGGACGAAGCCGCGGATGAAGAATTTATCAAGGTGACAGGGCCTAGAAATAGAGTACGCCTTAAAAGGTAACAATCTTACCTACAGATATGGCTTAATGTCTCCAATGGAACCTTAACGGTTTCCGAACGCATCTCGAGGAACTGCAAATTCTTATATCTGAATTTGACCCTGCCATCATATGTCTCCAAGAGACACATTTCCGTCCAAATGAATCAGCGATTTTGAACGGATACACGCTTTACCGCACCGACAAGCTTCCTGAGGGTCGTCGTGCACACGGTGGTGTTGCAATCGGTGTTCGAGATAACATCCACTCAACGCCAATCTTTCTCACCACCCCCCTCCAAGCTGTCGCCGTGCGTGTCCATCTACCACAGCCAATATCCGTTTGCTGTGTCTACATCACAAGGGAGGAGCGATTCTCTCTTGAGGAACTCCTGTCTATATTTGAGCAACTTCCGTCTCCTGTAGTTCTTTTGGGCGATTTTAATTCCTACCATCGTTTGTGGGGCTCCGTTCGTACAGAGCCCCGGGGTCAAATTGTAGATAAATTCCGTGAGGCATCAGGTTTAACGTTGCTGAATGATGGGACTCCCACATATTTCAGTCCTTCCTCAGGCACACACTCTGCGCTGGACTTGTCCTTCTGCAGTCCCAGCCTTGCTCCTACCACATCTTGGAGCGTTCACCCTGATCTCTGTGGGAGTGATCACTTCCCACTCTTTCTTACTCTGGAACATCTTCAGCATTCACGTGAACAACACCCTCACTGGCATCTCAGTCGGGCAGACTGGGGTGCCTTCGAGCGTGCAGTGGACCTTGAAGTCGATCTTGCGTCGACTCTACCACCAATCGACGCCTTAGATATATTTGTATCACGAGTGCATGATGCTGCACGCACCTCCATTCCACATCCCAGTGGACCTGCGAGGCGACACCCAGTCCCCTGGTGGACTGCGGAGATCAGTGCAGCCATCAAGGACCGCAATCATGCCCTAGATCGATTTAATAGGAACCACACTGCCGCCAACCTCGAGCAGTTCCGCATTAAGCGTGCCCGTGCCCGTCGGCTTATTCGAGCCAGTAAGAAGGCGTGCTGGGTCCAATACGTGTCTTCTCTGACGAAGCAGGCTTCGTCGAAAGCCGTTTGGACCAAAGTACGTCGCATCCAGGGCGTGCATCTACTACTCTGAGCGCTCTGGAGCACGATGGGACGTTGTACACAGATTCCGGAGACATAGCTAATATCCTGGCCACGCAGTTTTCTGATACGTCTAGCTCTGAAAATTATGAACCACGTTTCCGCCGTGAGAAGGACCGTCAAGAACGACGCCCTCTAGTTTTTCGAAGTCATAACAACGAGCCATACAACTCTCGATTCACTGAACGGGAGTTCGATCAGGCGCTTCGAGATTCTAAGAATACATCTCCTGGAGTGGACAAGATCCACTATGAGATGCTTCGTCATCTGCCCATTGGAGCCAAACATTTCCTTTTGGCGGTATTCAACAGGCTTTGGTTGGAGGACTCTTTCCCCACTTCCTGGAAAGAAGCTATTATTGTTCCCATCCTGAAACCAGGTAAACAACGCACCGCAGCCTCGAGTTATAGGCCTATTGCCTTAACTAGCTGTGTGTGCAAGTTGATGGAACGCATGATCAACAAGCGTCTCACCTGGTTCTTGGAGGAAAACTCATTGATAAGTAATTTTCAATGTGGTTTTCGCTCCAACCGTTCCACACTGGACCATCTGGTTCAGCTGGAAACACATATTCAGGATGCATTCCTCAACAAGGAACATTTAGTTGCAGTTTTCTTTGACCTCCAAAAGGCATATGACACAACGTGGCGCTTTGGCATCCTAAAGCAGCTCCATTCTTGGGGCGTGCGTGGCCATATGGCGTACTTTATTGAAAATTTTTTATCAGTTCGCTTTTTCCGCGTACGTGTTGGGAACTCCTTTTCGGATCTTCACCAACAAGAGAACGGTGTCCCGCAGGGCAGCGTACTTAGTGTGACTGTTTGCCATAGCAGTAAACAGTGTTATGGCAAACATTCTTTCCCCTGTACATGGCCTCCTCTATGTCGACGACCTCACGATCTTTTGTCGCTCACGGAATCTCGCGTCAGCTTCTCGTCAACTCCAACTGACGATAAACCGTTTGGTTGAGTGGTCCTCCCAAACAGGTTTCACCTTCTCATCCGAGCAATCCGTGTGTGTTCACTTTTGTCGTCAGCGAACATGTCATTTAGATCCTGACCTGTACATGGGGAAGTCTCCCCTGTGCTTCGTGAATGAGGTCCGCTTCCTGGGC
The DNA here is from genome assembly GCF_977018435.1 of Lepisma saccharinum. Classification (NCBI taxonomy): domain Eukaryota; kingdom Metazoa; phylum Arthropoda; class Insecta; order Zygentoma; family Lepismatidae; genus Lepisma; species Lepisma saccharinum. Next base: position 527,831 of record NW_028142891.1, read on the forward strand.
CTCATTTTCGATAAGAAATTGTTATGGCTACCTCACCTTCGCCAGTTAAAGTTCTCTTGTCTTCGAGTTCTCAACCTTTTACGCGTTTTATCTCATACTTCTTGGGGTGCTGATAGGACGGTATTGCTTCGCTTGTACCGTGCACTCATCAGGTCGAATCTAGATTATGGATGTGTTGTGTATTCTTCTGCTCGCCCATCTAGACTTCGCATCCTAGACACTGTCCACCATGCTGGTATACGTGTGTGCACTGGTGCCTTTCGGACCAGTCCAGTCGCCAGTTTGTATGTAGAGGCATCTGAGCCGTCGCTGTCTCTGCGAAGACAGCAGCTGGTAGTTAACTACTTCCTCCATCTACGCTCGATGCCTTCACATCCTTCATTCCACACCATCTCAGACGAGGGTAGGCTGGCAAGGTATCGGCTCCACCCTAGTGTCACTAGACCATTTGGTGTTCGTGCAGACGAGATCCTGTCAGTGATGTTCCTGGCGTCTCTCCACTCATTTCGCCTCTCCCTACCTGGGAGTTTCCTGCACCTTCTATCGATTTTTCTCTGACTGCTCTTCCAAAGTCAGAGACACCAATGGTTGTATACCAGCAACGGTTATTAGAACTTCGTGCGAAGCACCCCAATTTTAATGTGTTTTACACGGATGGGTCCAAGACATTCGAATCAGTTGGTTGCGCCTTCGTCCTAGACTCGCAAAGCTCCAGTTACTTGCTACATCCTGCCTGTTCCATCTATACGGCAGAGTTGTACGCCATTCTAAAGGCACTCGACTTTGCAGACGTCAATGGTCTGAAGAAAGTCCTTGTGTGCTGTGATTCGACCAGCGTGTTGCAGTCTCTGGATTCGCCGTATTCCCGGCATCCAGTAGCGCAACGCATATTCAGACGGCTTGTGTCCTTATCTGCCAGCACAGATGTACACTTCTGTTGGGTCCCTAGCCACGTGGGCATCCAGGGGAACGAAGCAGCTGATGCTGCCGCCAAGTCTGCTGTTGCAGATGGCGACGTTCTCGTCCACCTTTTGGCAGCTAGCGACCTGCAGAATGTGTTCCGTTCTCGCCTTCTTGACACTTGGCAGACCGAGTGGGATGTGGAAACGGGGAACAAGCTTCACGCTGTTAAGCCCACCATAGGTGTTTGGCGATCCTCGTCTCGTCCCTCTCGGCGAGAAGACGTTATTCTTACCCGCCTGCATGTAGGACACAGCCGTCTCACGCATGGTCACCTACTGCAAGGGCTGGACCCTCCGTTGTGTCGTACCTGTAATGTTATTTTAAGCATCCGACACATTCTCGTTGAATGTGTCGATCTTGCTTACCTCAGGCAGACTTTTAACCTTTCCGGCTGTTTGTCATCCCTCTTGGGTGATGACAGCAGTATTTTATCACATGTTTTTTAGTTTTTTGCGAAGAGCTGGACTCTTCCACCGTCTGTAAGGAGGTTTTTAGTTTATTCTGACTTTTTAATGTGTTGTGTTTGTCTCGTGCAGGTCTTTTTACAACCTTGCACTTTTAGTTTTTCCCAAGGGGCTATCTACACCCCTCTTTAAAAATTAAGTCAGAATTTTAGATAAGGGGACATTTCCCCGTATACATAGAAGGGTGCGAAATGGCCTTAAGTGCCGACGCACCCAGAAATTTTAACTCAATTCAATTCAATTCGTATATAATAAAGCAAAAATGAAGGCCAAGGGTGTTATGTATCAGATACCTTATGCAGGTCTTAAATCTCTTAAAACTATTGATAGTCTTTTAACCAAAAAGCAGCGCAAGAAAAAAAATTCTTGTCTTGCCAAGGGCCATGGTATGAAATTATTACTTAGTACCCCTCAATTAAAAAAAAATTACAGCAATCTAGAAAAAAATTGCATACAGGTGGCTTTATATTTAGTATCCCGGCCATCTTAGCAGCACTTGGTGCTGTTGGGAGCTTGGCTGGGGGATCAGCTGCAATAGCAAAAACAGTAATAGATGCCAAAAAGAATAAGGCAGAATTAGATGAATTGAAGCGCCATAATCTGGCCATGGAAAAACAAGGCAAAGGTCTTAAGAAAGCCATGAATAAGTTTAAAAAAAACAAAAGCCGCTTACAAACCAAGATATTGAAGCTTTAATCAAACCCCTGGGCATCAAAAATTTTAGAGGTGTCTACATGTCTGATTCTTTACCAGAACAACCACTCAACAAAGAGTGTGGCATAGTTAATTTGGATAAGAACAACAATCGGGGGACTCACTGGATCTGTTATCTTACATATTTAAAGGATGAGGCATTTGTGTTTGATTCATTTGGAGGTATTCCACCTGAAAATTTAGTAAAATATCTAAAATCAACTAATCTTTATTACAATAATGCCCGTGTTCAAAACTTCAAAGATGTTAATTGTGGACATCTGTGTTTATCTGTTCTTAGATATCTGTCTCAAATAAATAAACCATCAATTGAAAATTTTCAAAAAGCCTTGTGGTATCTGAAGCATCATGGGAGTATTCCATCTCACCAGCCAAAATTCAATATTGAAGCTCAGATTACATGATGATATAGTGTATCCCAAAACAATAGCTCTGAGAGCATTTTATGGCATGTACTTGATCCCTAATATTACACACCACAACAAGAAGATTGCAGTTGGTGACCAAAACATTGTCATCACTCCAGGGCAGTATAATCTGTCTACTCTAAATGCTCAGTTACCCAGAGGTATAGTGTTAACTCAAAATTCTGTCACTCACAGAGTAGAGATTGTGTCTGCTACAGAAACTGTAGATCTGGGTACTATAGGAGAGCTGTTAGGCTTCCAGAACAACACAAAACTTGAACCAGCCATTAAACACACCGCTATTAATATACCTAAATTCTTAGCTATAGAAACTCTAAATATTCACTGTAATGTGGCCGAGGGTATGATCACCAAATCAAATGGCATTGGCACTCACAAACTGGCATCATTGCAACATTCAAACCTAACTCTGAATTTATGGAACCGATCATCTACACTCCATCACCAACATTATATTTTCCTGTGTGCCATAATAGAATAGACTACATTGAGTTGATGGTCACTAATGAAAAAGAAGAATTAGTTGATTTTGCTGGAGCCACAACAACTGCTATGATAGAAATTAATATTTAAATAACAATACCTACAAAAAAAAAATGGAAAATATTGAGAGTTATGAGCTACAATCATTCCCTCCAAACAGGAGGACCTTTGCAAATTTAAATCAAGCCAACACAGAGAGTGAGGTTGATCTTGATGTAGGAGATGGCTTTATACATCCTCACAGAGCAGATCTATACATCAAATTTGATGTTGTAAAGTTCGATGGTACAGATTATCCTGCTAACTCAAATATAAGATTGGTAGACAATTTTGTGCCACATCTGTTCTCTGAAATTGAGATCAGAAACATGGTGTTGTTATAAACACAGTAGATTACCCTGGTATTACTTCTACAGCTTTGGCCACACTAAAATTATCCAAAACCGAGGCCTCATACTACAAAATAGGTGGATTTGAGGCTGGTGATAAAATAATATCTAAGAGCCACACAGTATTGTTTCCTATGCGCCTGTTACCTGAATTCTTCTCAGATTACAAAGATATTATGTGGAAGGGTGGTTTAAGAATTACATTTAGAAGAGCTGCCAATGATGATAATGCTTTGATGAGGTACAGTACATTAAAGTCTACTGGGGCAGCTCTGCCTAATACTCTACCTGATGAAGGCAAGTGCCTTATTCAGACTATGGAGCTAAGAATCCCGGTTGTTGAATATGAGGCCAGCTATGCTCTTAAATACAAAGCAGATATACTAAAAAATCCACAGGTGCCTTTACAATTTTATACATATCAATGTGTGCAGAAGCCTGCCACTGGAAGCTATTATGAATTTGATGCTACAAACTCATTCTCCAGTATACAATATGACATGCCACATTTTGTGGTGGTACTGTTTCAGACTGGAAGACACAATAATCAAGAAAAAAAATCAAGTAAATTTGATAGCTGCAACATCAAAAACATATATCTTAAAAATGGCAGAAATGAGGTGTTCCCCAGAGAAAATTATAATTTAAACATGTCCAAGGATGATTTCCTTAAATTATATGAGGCATTTACAGCATACAAAAGGGTTACAACCGGGAATACTGACATGTATTACACACCAGATGAATTCAAAGCACAGAGACCCATGTTTGTCATCAACACTTCAAAAAGGAAACAAGTTGTGGTTAATGACAGGACAAACATTAAAATTATCTGTGAATTCCACGATACACTCCCTGATGACACTATATGTAGTGTTATTCTTATAGGTGAAAAATCATATGCTTATGATGTAAGAAATGTGAGAGTCACAGAGCAATTCTAGAAAGCCTCTGCATATTACATTGTCTTAGTACTAGATATGCAAGTTGGGCCTGGTGTCCAATTGAACTTAAACCGGAAGTAAACCGGAAGTGGACCGGAAGTAAATATGTCTGTGCGTGGGTGGGTGTGGGTGAGTGTAGGTGGGTGTATCTTGGCTTAGTTTTAAGTGTGGCCAAAACAATATCAAGAGGGGCATATTTTTGACAAGCTTATGGACAACAATCTCACAGATTCAGCTTTTGCACACATGGCCAAATCAGTCTGTTGTGGCTTCTTCATTTGTACACTAGAATTCGGGATTCTTGGGATTTTGACAGTGTGCTACACTTAGGGCAATTGACCCATATGGGCATCTTGACATAGTTTTAAGTGTAGCCAAATCTGTCTGTTGAGGCTTCATCATTTGTACACTAGGATTCAGGATTCTTGGGTTTGACAGTATGCTACGCTTAGGCAATTAACCCATATGGGCATCTTGACATAGTTTTAAGTGTAGCCAAATCGGGTTAATAATCAATTGAGCTCTTCATTTGTTGTGCCAGTATTATCACAAATACCACTACTTGCTGTTTACCTCGAAATCTCAGTTTTCGGTAAATTTAATCAGTACCTTTGAGATTGCCGAGAAACAGTAATAACAGTAATATATATTTACATATATTTGAATATAAAAATGTATTGAGTTGTTACAGTAATTATTTCCCTACGGGTTAACTGTGGAGCCATTATTTTCATATTTAATTAGAACTTGAAACAAGGCGTGTCTCGATGTGTACACGAGATATTCAAGATGACACAGAGAGAGTCCTCTTAGAAAGTATGGGGCCATGACATGGACGTTGCAAGTTATTTGGCGTCCGTAACGTACGGCCATGTTTGTTTCAATCCTGTAGAATCACTATGAAACTACATATTGTAATCACATTGAAATTCTATTTGCGAAAATAATTATTTTCTTTGTGAATATTAGTTCATTTCCTCAAATAGATACCTCTATTTTTATTGGTTGATTGATTGATTGATTGATTTAAAATGTCTTTGGTGCGTCGGCACTTAAGGCCATTTTGCACTCTGCCGTGAATACAGGGAAACATCCCCTTATCTAAAATTCTGACTCAAAACTAAAAAAGTGGTGTAAATGGCCCCTTGGGAAAAATTAAAAGTGCAGGTTGTAAAAAGACCTGCACGAGACAAACACAACACATTAAAAAGTCAGAACAAACAAACTAAAAACCTCCTTACAGACGGTGGAAGAGTCCAGCTCTTCGCAAAAAACTAAAAACATCTGATAAAAGACTGCTGTCATCACCCAAAAGGGATGACAAACAGCCGGACAGGTTAAAAGTCTGCCAGAGTTAAGCAAGATCGACACATTCAACGATAATGTGTCGAATACTTAAAATAACATTACAAACACGACACAACGGGGGGTCCACCCCTTGTAGCAAATGACTATGCGTAAGACGGCTGTGTCCTAGACTCATGCGGGTAAGAATAACTTCATTTCGCCGAGAGGGGCGGGACGAGGAACGCCAAACACCTATGGTGGGCTTAACAGCATGAAGCTTGTTCCACGTTTCCGTATCACACTCGGCCTGCCATGTGTCAAGAACAACCAGAGTCTGCAACACGCTGGTCGAATCACTGCACACAAGGACTTTCTTCAGACCATTGACGTCTGCAAAGTCCAGTGTCTTTAGAATGGCGTACAACTCTGCCGTATACATGGAACAGGCAGGATGTAGCGAATTTTGAATTTGAATTTAAAATTTTGGGTGCGTCAGCTTTACACATAACTCGAACGTTGCAAAACTAAAATAATAAAATACTGACTTTCGTTAAAAGCTCAGGCTGTAAAGGAGGACGTAGCACAAATAAGGACCGAACACAGGACAACACAAAACAAAATTATACTGGCCATGTACGGAAACGGTTAAGTTTCCATTGAAGACAATAAGCCATAACTCGACTTATTATAGTTATCTTTTGAGACGTACTCTATTTCTAGGCCTTGATAAATTCTTCATCCGCGGCTTCGTCCTGTATCATGTCCTCGGGTAAGGACACAGAGGGCGAAGGGGAATAAGAAGGGGGAGTGGTGGCGGGTGCTTTTGGAGCCCGCCGGGCAGCTTTCAGCTGCGCCTTAAGTTTCAGGGTGGTGGCTGCGACCCTGACTGGAGAGCTAGTAGACTTCAGAAAATAATCTTTATTATAGACTTGCTTGAATTTCTTCTCTGTGGAGCGAGTAGTGGTTGCTGGTTTCTTCGGAGCGGGGTGAGCTGCTCCGGGAATCGTTGTTGTCTGGGTGGAAACGTCGCTGGTTTGGACGCCAATACTGCGACGGACAAGAGCATTTGAAGCAGCTGTAGCGAATGTCATAAGTAAAGGAGTGCGTACACTATCACGGAGACGTCTTTTCGCTTCGGCGGAAGAGATTTTCTCTGTCACGACCAACTCTCGGATCTTCTTTTCCTCTTGGAAAGAGGGGCAGTCACGATGCCAGACTGGGTGCTTGCCTTTGCAGTTTACGCATGAGGGACCAGATGAGCATGGCTCTGTCGCTACATTTGCCACAAATGGCAGTAGTGGCCTTGCAAGAAGGCTGAGTGTGCCCAAAGTGCTGGCATTTAAAACACCGTATCAGGTTCGGGATGTACGGCCGGACATGGAGGTTGTAATAACCAGCCCGTACCTCATCCGGGAGAGTGGTCGTTTTAAAGGTGAGAATGAGCGTAGCTGTCGGTAAAAGTTCTCCGGATTTTTTGGTCTTGATTCGCTGCACTGCTGTTACATGTTGATCGGAGAGCTCTTCAATCCTTTATTCTTCTGTGCAGTTCAAAAGATCCCAGTGACGTATAATACCTTTACAACTATTCAGTTGACGGTGAGGTTCTACCTGAAGAGGAAAGTCGCCCAAGGTCGTAAGCTTAAGGAGGAGGTTAGTCTCGGGATCTGTACTGGTCTGGATGAGAAGGCTTCCGTTGCGCATTTTTTTTGTCTGGGACATCACTTCCAGCGGCATAGTCCACTTGCTTCTTTATAAGGAATGGTGACAGGTCCTTTAATGTAGCAGCTCCATTTCTCTTCGTACTTGTACATTCATCGGTAGTCTCTTTCTTTTCCACAATGCTTATTACAAGGTAACGCGGTACTGACGTGACGTTCCCTGTCTTCTCCAATAAACTCGTCGGGCTCAATAGGAGTTTTTTTTATGGAGGTTGTCTCCTCTAGCAGAACCCTTAGTTATAGGGAGGTCAAAGATATGGAGATGAATTACGTGATGGAATGGTGAACACATGATTTGATTTTGATTTTAAAATTTTGGGGGGGTGTAAGGGGTGACCTTCCACGTAGGAGCCCAAAAGTCAACCTCACTTCCACGTAGTGCACCCTGGACTAATGACTAACGAGGCTCTGGCGACTGGCACTATGGCCAGTATAATTTTTTGTGTGTTGTCCCGTTTGTTGTCCTTGTGTGTGCTGAGTGCCCGTTTACGGCCTCAGCTTTTAACAGAAGTCAGAACATTTTAACATTTTTAGTTATGCAACGCTAGAGTTGTTATTTGTAATGATAAGGGGCTGGCCCCCGTATAATGTGACGGGAGCAAAATAGCCTAAGTGCTGACGCTCCCAAAATTTTAAATTCAAATTCAAATCAAAATTTTGGGTGCGTCAGCACTAAGGCTATTTTGCACCCGTCACACTATACGGGGTCCAGCCCCTTACCGTTTTACATAACAACTCTAACGTTGCTTAATAAAAATCATAAAATATTAAAATGTTCTGACTTTTGTTAAAAGCCGAGGCTGCAAAGAACACTCAGCACAAATAAGGACAAAACACAGGACAACACAAACAAAATTATACTGGCCATGGGGTGGTAAACACATGAGATATGGATGTGAAGAATGAGTGAAATGATGAGATGAAAATAGCCTCCCTTACCTTAGTTATAGGGAGGTCAAAGATATGGAGATGAATGACATGATGGAATGGTGAAACCATGAAATATGAATGTGAAGAATGGGTGAAATGATGAGATGATGAGCCTCGTTAGTCTTCAGTCCAGGGTGTACTAAGGTGGAAGTGAGGTTGACATTTGGGTGTACTATGTGGAAGGTCACCCCTTACACCTCTGCAGTCTTCTTGCTATGATACCGTCAGTGTTGCAAACTCATTATTCCCAGCGTGGCATCTTCCCTTCAAGGACGGGATTTTTGAGTGAAACCATTAGAAGAAAGGGAAAATGGAGGCTGTTGACCTCTGAAACAACCAGAGTACCTGCATTACAATGGTGACCAGAATGTCGGGAGATTTGGTAGCTGACCGGAACTAGTTTATGACTGCATTTAAAAATAACCGATTGACAGATGGCGGAGGCAAGTAGGGTAGTTCGATTGGAAATCGCTTCCGGGAATGTTGAAGGAAGTTCGTTTCCTTGGTGCGCGGGTCGGTCGTGCGTGTATTGTGGTCAGTTCGTACGTGAATTATATTATTGTGAATGGCATATGTGCTGTGTTTTTTAGTGAACTAAAATGAGTGACATAATTAAGGATTTATTGACAATACAATTTTTTCGACTTCCGTATGAGGATAAGCTACAAATCCTGAGGAAAATCAGTGTATGAAATTACAAATTACATGAAACTCAATAATTTGGACCTAGTGTATAGTGAAGTGTACAAGCTAGCAGAACTAGTATTAACACTTCCGTGTACAACTGCTACGGTTGAAAGAAGCTTTTCGGCGCTCAAGAGGATCAAGACATATCTCAGAGCCACAGCAAGTCAGGCTTAGAAATTTAGCTGTTCTATCTATCGAGAAAAGCGTTCTTCTGAAAATGAAAGAGTGATCCGAAGAAACATTTTATGAAAGTGTGACATTGAAATTTACCCAAAAGAAGAGAAGTTAAAGGTAAGAAGTTTATTACATATTTTATTTTCGCAAGTAGATCTGCATAAATATTTCACAATATGGGCCCTTATTTTTTATAAATAAGCATGAAATACTTTCCTTATGTGTTCTCTTAATGAAACATTGTACATTTTCATAATTATTTGTGAAGTGTATATTTATAATCACAATGTCACATTACTTCAATATACAAACGAATATATAAATGAACTAAAAAGAGAACCCCCCGTAAATATCTGTCCATTCGAATACTATGATTTGATGAGATAACCCAGGTCTTAAACCCAGCATACGCCACTGGTTAGTTACCATACATGCAGAGCTTGCAGTTGCACATCAAAATGAAATTGTCATATCCTTATATGCAAGGGTTATGATACACCAATATACTGTATATGTGTGTGTATCTTATGTTAAAATTACCAAACTTTATTATCATGTACTTCTATTTGGCATGTCCTATACTACAGATGTACCTACTTGTACAAAATTGTAGTCGTTGGATGCAAATAAATCATATCATAACACTAAATAGAGTGCTGTCTCCATTTCTTCCCATATCAATGTACAAAAGTTTGTAACTGGCATCAGCCACTGCAAGGAGTATAATACTGTCCGTGCCTTTGTTGTTATGGAAGAACGAACCATCACTACGGTGTGGTCGAAAATTCACATGCTTTCCATCCAGAGCCCCAATGCAATTGGGAAAATTCCACGCATTTCTGAAGTTTTCAGCAACTTCTTCCCATTCTCGAGTTGTATTTGGAGCCTATAAAAAGACAAAACTGGTTCTCTTTCAAGAATTAAGCCTAGTACACCACGTAATTAATTATCATCATCCTTTCATCCTTGGCAAGGGGGTGTAAGGGGTGCTCCTTTAATGTAGTGCACCCAATAGTCAACCTCACTTCCACGTAGTACACCCTAGACTGCAGACTAACGAGGCTCTGGCGACTAGTACCATGGCCAGTATAATTCTGTGTCATCCAGTGTTTTGTCCTTATTGGTGCTGTGCCCTTTTTAGCCTCAGCTTTTAACCAAAGTAAGGAAATTTCCGCTTTCAGACACGCTTTTATGTTTGTTATGAAAAGGGGACGCACCCCGTATAGTGTGACGGGTGCAAAATAACCTCTGTGCTCACGCACCCAATAACATTTAATTCAAATTCAAAATTTATCCTTGGCAGGAAACGGCATTTATTTATGAATACCATTACACTTGATATGAATTTTACCTAAAATTGAAAAATACTTTGGGCATGTGATTCAAAAACTTTCTATCCATTGAAAGGAATCCCATATTTGGGGAAGGAAAATACAACGAGAACCAAAGATGTGGGTTCAACGGTGCCTATTCAGCTAACAGAATTGTAGTAATTCTTTCAAACATATTTCATGCAATTTGAATTTGAGTTTAAAATTGTGGGAGCTTCAGCACTTAGGCTATTTTGCTCCCGTCATATTATGGGTGCCAGCCCCTTATCATTACAAAGAACAACTCTAACGTTGCGTGACTAAAAATCTTAAAATGTTCTGACTTCTGTTAAAAGCTGAGGCTGTACACAGGTACTCAGCACACACAAGGACAAAAAACAGGACAACACACACAAAATTATACTGGCCATTGTGCCAGTCGCCAGAGCCTCGTTAGTCTTTAGTCCAGGGTGCACTACGTGGAAGTGAGGTTGACTTTTGGGCGCCTACGTGAAAGGTACCCCTTACACCCCAATGCCATTATTTATAGTATGACATGATCTGTAATATTTTGTACGTTATTCTACATGAACGTTTTGCACCTAATGCCTGTAAAAATTATCGAATTTTAAATCAAGAGAAATTAAGTGTGTTTACGTATTAAATTTCCTTTCTTAGAGCCTAACAAACACCGTTCAAAGATTACAAGATTAATATAATTCCACCAAAAGTGATTCTGATGTCTACAATTCCTTATCTACATTATTCTACAAACTAATTCTTTAAATTTGAATTTCAATTTAAAAGTTTGGGTGAGTCAGCACTTACGCTATTTTCCACCCGCCACATGATACGGGGTCCACCCCCTCTCCATAACTAAAATACCATAACTGTTGTGCCGTATAACTGAAATATTCTGACCGGTATAAAGCTGAGGCTGAGAGGCACTCGGCACACATAAGGACAAAACACAGGACAATACAAGGTATTATACTGTTCACAAGGCCAGTCGCCAGAGCCTCCAGTGTGTACTATGTGGAAGTGAGGTTGTAAACTAAACTAAAAATGATTGATTTAGATACTCAGATTAGAAATCGTAGTTATATTAATATTTTCCCCCGCTTACAACATATTTGTCAGAAGCAAGAGAAAGTATCACAAGAGTAGCATTAGCCTGGTGCAAATTTTCAGAAATGTGGCTGTAAAAAGTGTAGGAAGCATTTTTTAGGAAAAGCGGGCAAACAACATTTTCTGAAAGTAATTGATGTGCTGATTCCGAATATTTTGTTTGCCACTCTCAATTTTGACGTTATGTGCTTCAAATCGCTAAAAAACAAAATGGCGACCTTACGAAATGAGCTCCAAATAACTTTTGAAGGAGCAGAAAGAAAATAGTGATCTCGGTGTCAAACATTATGTTTTTTGGTATGCTGAATCCAAATATTATTTTTTCTAATCTGAAATTTTAAGCTATGTGCACGAAATCGCTAAAAAAACAAAATGGCGGCCATACGAAATGAGATCCAAATAACGTTTGAAGGAGCAGAAAGAAAATAGTGATCTTGGTGTCAAACATTATGTTTCTGGGTATGCTGAATCCAAATATTATGTTTTCTAATCTGAAATTTTAAGCTATGTGATCCAAATCGCTAAAAACAAAATGGCGGCCATACGAAATGAGCTACAAATAACTTTTGAGGGAGCAGAAAGAAAATAGTGATCTTGGTGTCAAACATTATGTTTTTGGGTATGCTGAATCCTGAATATTATGTTTTCTAATTTGACTTTTTTGAAAATTGTTTGAGTTTTTTCCTATTTTTTAAACAAAAGAACCACAAAAATGACTAAACCTATAATATATATATTTTTCTTTTTTTACTTTATTTCAGAATGATAGAAACATAGAACCATGGATCCACTTATAAATTTGAAAAGACCTGCACCTGTGAGCCATCATCTTAAGATGTTTCTTATCAGTTCCTCCAGAACATTGCCAAAAACAAAGGATTTAGCTACTTCAGATATTCAAGATACTCTCCTCAAAGCTGAAACACTGGGTCAGGTAAAGCTAGACACCTTCGTGAAGGAAAGGGTGATGGCCCCTGCTAAAAGTCACACACAAGTTAAGTGATCCTCTACATAAGTCAAATGCAAAGACCTTTAAGTCCCTCTATGAAGTTAAATTGGTAGTAAGTGGCAAGGAAACCATTTTGAAAACTGACAGAAATATTCTCCAGCGCCTCGTAACTGCCAATGAGGTAGGTCGTAATGTGGATCTAAATCGCATTTTGTGTCATGAACTAATGCCAATTCCAATCTCCCTTGCCAACACAAACGGAAGTCTGAGAACAGGAAACAGGGCCATTCTAGCTGACTTGATGACCAAGGATGACATTTGTCCACCTGATATATCAATTCCCGTCTGCGTCATGCCTTATAATAGATGGTCAAGCATTACTTGTTGTACTTGGAAAGCCTGCAGGAGTTTTTAAACTTTGGTCAACTGGGAGATGTACAAGGGTCGTTCAAGATTGACCAGAACTTTTATTTGATTTGATTTGAATTTAAAATTTTGGGAGCGTCAGCACTTAGGCTATTTTGCTCCCGTCACATTATACGGGGGCCAGCCCCTTATTATTACAAATAACAACTCTAGCGCTGCATAACTAAAAATGTTAAAATGTTCTGACTTCTGTTAAAAGCTGAGGCCGTAAACGGGCACTCAGCACACACAAGGACAACAAACAGGACAACACACACAAAATTATACTGGCCATTGTGCCAGTCCCCAGAGCCTCGTTAGTCTTTAGTCCAGGGTGCACTACGTGGAAGTGAGGTTGACTTTTGGGCGCCTACGTGGAAGGTCTCCCCTTACACCCCACCAGAACTTTTATTTCTAGACAGGAAATATACATACATAGAAGAACCAAACTATGTCAGTTTTTCAAAGTATTCCCCCTGAACATACAGACACCGTTGCCGTTGTTGTGGAAGTTCCTTGATGCCTTTGGCGTAGAAAAAAGTAGGTTGGTGTCGTAACCACTGCAGGACAGCGTTCTTGAGTTCCTCATCTGTCTGGAAGTGCGTCTCGCCCAAATGCTCTTTAAGTGCCCCAAACAAGTGGAAATCACTGAGGCATAAATCTGGACTGTAAGGACTGTGTGGTAAAACCTCCCAGTGCACGCTAGTCAGTGTTGTTTGAGTCGAATGAACCGTGTGGGGCCTGGTATTGTCATGGAGAAGAATGACGTGTTTCGACAACATTCCAGGTCTTTTCTTCCGAACAGCCCCACGTACAGCACCCTGAAGCAGTGTTGAGTAATACTTGGCATTAATTGTGGCACCCTTCTCCACAAAATCCACATGGATAACACCTTTCATGTTCCAGAAGACTGTTCCCAAAATCTTACCGGCAGACGGCAGCGCTTTGCTTTTTTTGGGTGGAGGGGAACTTTTATGACACCATTCGTACACTCTTGCCCGTGACAGTGTTTGTTCACCATACTGTGCTTGCAGACTACGCCAAATTTGAGCAGGTTTCACCTCACCTTCTCCTTCACGAGAAATTTCATTATACACCGCTGTTCCACAGCAACAGATACACTACTTGCTGCCATCTTTGTTTACACTACTGCGCATGCGCCAAATGTGTTGCAAAGGATCATGGTTACTCGCAAGGAATCATGGTCTGTCCTGCCCTAGTAATGCAGCGCTACATTGATTCATTAATATTTTACGCACGAAAGTCCTGGTCAACCTTGAACGACCCTTGTATTTCTTAACCTTGTTCTTTCTATGGGAAGAAGCTTTAAGAGGATTGATGTCACCTTTGATCGGTATAACGCAACTTCAATCAAGGCTGGAACAAGGGATAGGCACTTGAAACATGCTAATTTAGTAAGGAGAGTATATAAAATGGATCCATGCCAATCCCCAACAAATTCAGTGACTTTCTTTCTAACAAGGAGAATAAAAAAGATTTGGCCTGTTTTCTCTCTAATCATTTGATCAACAATGCTCCTGGTTTCCGGAGAATTTCACAAGGAGGATGACGTGTGATTTGTCTATTGAAGGATTGCAGGGAAACCACGAAGAGGCAAACAGGCGCATTGCAGTTCAGTGTCTTAATTCTGGTGCTGATAACATTGTTGTCTCAGCACGTGGATGCAGATGTATACTACCGACAATAAGTTTAAGACCACCAGGAAAAAGTGCCAAACATCAGTAGAAATGAATGTATTTCGTAATTAATGTACAAGAAACAGGTGTAAGAATCTGCTTGGCAATGTACAAACATAGGTACAGCCACTATACATACTAATGTCACCTCAAATTTTGCTTTCATCAATATGCCCGCCATGGGCCTTAATGACAGCAGCGCAAACACGTGGCATGCGCTCCAATAGTTTTTCCAGATAGGATGGTTGAATGTTACGCCAGGCATCGTTGATGAATTCCCATAGCTGTTGAGTGTTGCTGATGTCCCTATCGATTTGGTCCCATAGAAGTTCAATTGGTGAAAGATCAGCCGACTGTGGTGGCCACGTCATGAGAACTAATGCCCCTGCTGTTGCCTTGCGTTCCAAATACCGCGTGCACAATTTATGTGTGTGTTTGGGATCATTATCTTGCTGAAAAATAAACCCATTACCAACAAGACGACGACCAGAGGGGATGGCATAGTGCACCAATATCTGATGATACCCTTCTTTTACCAATGTTCCCTGAATTTTATGAAGGTCGCCCATCTGGTTTCCGACAAAACATCCCCACACCATTACACTTCCACCCCCATGTTTCACTGTGGGAACAAGACACTCTTCTTTCATTCTCACGCCGACCTTTCGACGCACAAGGATTCGTCTATTGCTGCCAAATAATTCATATTTGGATTCGTCGGCCCAGAGTACCCGTTTCCAGTTATCCACAGTCCAACCTTGGTGCATTTTAGCCCAGGCCAATCGTTTCGTCTTGTTCACACGTCGTAACAATGACTTTCTAGCAGCTACTCTGCTATGCAGCCCTTCTTCACGCAACCTATTCTTCACCGTTGACACAGCAACAGGTGTCACTCGGCTGTTATTCAGGGAAGCAGCGATGACTGGTGCTGTTAGGCGCCTGTTCCATTTGCTAGTTACTGTACTATATCTATCGTCAGCTGCAGACGTTACACGAGCTCTTCCACTACGTGCACGGTCAGCATGACTGTTGGTTTTAAGGTATCTGTCCAATGAACAATGAAGAACAGTCTTTGAAATATTCAGTTTTCTTGCTATCTCGCATTCCGAATAACCTTCATCTTTCAGTGCACATATCACAGCATGCTTTTCAACCGAAATCGCCTGTTCCCCACGATGACGGGCCATTTCACACAGCCCCACTTACCTTGCACACCTCACACACAATAATGGGCTCGCAATGTCGCCTGCATGAACAGCAACTGACCCTGAGCCGCTGATAAGGATGTGCATGAGTCTGGCTACCGTACTGACCGGTTTCACGCACACAGCTGCAATGTTGCCAGCTTCAGCAACATTTTTGTCACTTTCCATTTTTCCAACCACATACTACACATTCGGAAAAAAATGGTTTCGCTTCTTACGGGGTTCAAACTAGACTACATTGCATTTTCCATGTGTATCATCGTCACGTCTTTCTTTGACAGGAACTGTTGGTTCCATACAACACTCCATAATGATTTTTTGGCCATTTTTCATGGTGGTGTTAAACTTTTTGTCGGTAATGTATTAGTGCAATTGGTAGCGTTATTTCACAAGAAATGTACGAAATTGTGGTTGCGAGCAGGAACATAAAAAAAAATCCAGTACATGAAGTCATTTACGCCACGTAGGCGCCCCAAAGTCAACCTCACTTCCACGTAGTGCACCCTGGACTAATGACTAACGAGGCTCTGGCGTCTGGCACTATGGCCAGTATAATTTTGTGTGTGTTGTCCTGTTTGTTGTCCTTGTGTGTGCTGAGTGCCCGTTTACGGCCTCAGCTTTTAACAAAAGTCAGAACATTTTAACATTTTTAGTTATGCAACGCTAGAGTTGTTATTTGTAATGATAAGGGGCTAGCCCCCGTATAATGTGTCGGGAGCAAAATAGCCTAAGTGCTGACGCTCCCAAAATTTTAAATTCAAAATCAAATCAAAATGAAGTCATTTACGGATCCTGTCTTCGAAACTCTCATCCCATTCCACGCCATATCAGGATGCGACACAGTATCCTACATTGCTGGGATCAGTAAGAAGACACCATGGAAAATATTTAACACTAATAATAATCTACTAAATCTTGGTGTTGACGAATTGAAACAAGAAACAGCACACATGGCAGAGAAGGTCATATGCAAGTTGTATGGTGTACCGGAAGCAAGCAGCTATGATGAAGCGAGAGTAAAGCTGTTCAGCAAAGGAAAAACACCACAAGCACTGCCCCTCCCCCCACTACCGATGCTCTACGGTTTCATGTACAACGGGTCCACTATCAAGTCATGGTGTGGAGGCAGTCGGTCATACCAAAACCTGTGTTACCACCACCTACTATCTTGGGATGACAAATGGTTGACGGACAGCCCGTTCCAAAACTTCAATCGCTGCCACCAATTCCACAACCCTGATACGACATCACCTGTGGATGTTTGGTGGGTTGTATATCCGCTACATGTTCCTATAGGAAAGGCCAGCTTGTATGTACTGCAGTTTGCAAATGTGCAGATACTGGCACTAAGGAGTGCATGAATATCCGTGACTAGAAAGATGTTATACTATTTTTGAAGGCAAAATAAGGTTGAAGAAAAATAACGTGGGGATTTATTTAACACTGGTGCTGTTAATATTTCAATATGGTCTTATGCTTTGAATAATATTATTATTTTGCATCTTTACTTCAGAAATGTTCTATACTTTTTTCTGTATTAAAAACCTACTGTTACACTGTTTTATTCCTAGTTCAAAAGTATGCATACAAAACATTGCATGGATGCACGTAGCCGCCATTTTGTTTTTTAGCGATTTGGAACAAACCGCTTAAAATTTCAGATTAGAAAACATAATATTTGGATTCAGCATACCCAAAAACATAATGTTTGACACCAAGATCACTATTTTGTTTCTGCACCTTCAAAAGTTAATAAGAATTCATTTCGTATGGCCGCCATTTTGTTTTTTAGCGATTTGTAGCACATAGCTTAAACTTTCAGATTACAAAACATAATATTTGGATTCAGCATACCCAAAAACATAATGTTTGACACCAAGATCACTATTTTCTTTCTGCTCCCTCAAAAGTTAATAGGAACTCATTTCATACGGCCGCCATATAACACCAAAATCGAGAGTGGCAAACGAAAATATTCGTAATCAGCACATCAAATACATTCTGAAAATGTTGTTTGCCCGCTTTTCCTCAAAAATGCTTCCTACAGTCAGAATTTTCGAAAAATGTCCCAGTCTACATGTAGTTGACAATTTCAGTGATATAGAAATTCACTTTCGCTTCATTTACTTTTGCAGGAGTTTAACATTTAATTTCTAAGTACCTAAGGTTTTTCTGGCCAAAAGAGTTATAACTTTTTTTATTTCGATTTTGAATTTAAAATTTTGGGAGCGTCAGCACTTAGGCTATTTTGCTGCCGTCACATTATATGGGGGCCAGCCCCTTACCATTACAAATAACAACTCTAACGTTGCAGAACTAAAAAAAATTAAAAAATTAAAATGCATAAGCTTAAAATGTTCTGACTTTCGTTAAAAGCTGAGGCTGTAAAGGGGCACTCAGCACACACAAGGACAAAAGAACATGACAATACAAACAAAATTATACTGGCCATGGGGCCAGTCGCCAGAGCCTCGTCAGTCTTCAGTCCAGGGTGTACTAACGTGGAAGTGAGGTTGACATTTGGGTGTACTACGTGGAAGGTCACCCCTTACACCCCAGTTATAACTTTTTGTTGGTGAATTTTTATGACAAGTGAAAAACCATCTGTGACGGTCACCTCTCAAAGAGACTTTAACCTGCATTTTATTGCATGCAATATAATATATACAGGGTGTTTCGTAAGTTCGCTTACAACGCTTCGGAGGTTGAAAATAAGGTGGAAAGTTCATGTAACGAAATTCCGGAAACGGCTTTGTTGCCGAGTTATTGACGATTGAAAACGTGGGAAAATGATTTTCCGAAATGAATTTTGAATTTAAAATTTTGGGTGCGTCAGCACTAAGGCTATTTTGTACCCGTCACATTATACGGGGTGCAGCCCCTTATCGTTACAAATCACAACTCTAACATTGCATAACTAAAATCATAAAATATTAAAATCTTCTGACTTTCGTTAAAAGCTGAGGCTGTAAAGGAGCACTCAGCACAAATAAGGACAACACAAACAAAATTATACTGGCTATGGGGCCAGTCGCCAGAGCCTCGTTAGTCTGCAGCCCAGGGTGTACTACGTGGAAGTGAGGTTGACTATTGGGTGCATACGTGGAAGCATCACCCCTTACACCCCCAGAGTTTTCTGTGTTATCACTCTCGACTACATGGACTTGATTTTTCTTGTTCGTTTTTCTGTCTGTAATATTCTTGTACGCTAAACACAATATATGCTAGTGCTTGAATTTGATACTTTGACTATTTCTTCAAATAACTTTAACAGGTTATGGGCACCAGGGCACGTTATGCGTGAAATTTTTCAAGTTTCTTTCGTCGTGAGTGCACACGTAACAATGGCTGCGTGCAGTGAATACAAAGTATCCATCGACAAACTTGAAGGTCCTGATGATTGGGCAAAATGGAAGTGGAATATGAACATGGTGTTGCGTGTATATAGACTTGAAACAATTGTGGACGGTTCGCGAAAATTTTGTTGAATTGCCGGTAGAACGAACGAGCGAACAGAAGGCAGCATTGGCGGAATGGCATAAAGACGATGCAAAAGCAGCAAGTGTAATTGCCGGTGTTTAAGCAAACCGATCGCAGAAGTCGTGTTGACGTGTAATCATGCAAAACAACTGTGGGATAAATTGTGTGTTAGGTTTGAGCGCAGCAGTTCAGAACGCCTGAATATGCTGATAAGACTTTTTTCCGAATCCAGCGTGATGAAAAAGAATAAATTAGTGCACATGTGGCCACAAGTTGCAAAAACTATTTGTGGACTTAAATGATGAACTAAACAAACAAGATGAAAATACATTATCTGAACGTATGTTGAATGGTCGAATTTTGTCAACTTTAGGTAAGGTATACGATCATTTCAAGGATCTGTGGGACACAATTCCAGCAGAAAACCAAACTTTGGAGTTACGTATTCAGACGTTATGTGCATTGAACTGTGTGACATCCAAAGTGAAAAAACTACGTCTGAAGCTACAACACTGTATGCACACGGTGAAAGAAAATAAAACAAAGCGTGTGAATATTAAAAGGACAGTTCCAGGAAATTTGGATTTGATTTTTTTTTTTATTTTAAAATTTTGGGTGCGTCAGCACTAAGGCTATTTTGCACCCGTCACACTATACGGGGTCCAGCCCCTTACCTGTACACGTAACAACTCTAACGTTGCTTAATTAAAATCATAAAATATTAAAATGTTCTGACTTTCGTTAAAAGCCGAGGCTGCAAAGAACACTCAGCACAAATAAGGACAAAACACAGGACAACACAAAAAAAATTATACTGGCCATGGGGCCAGTCGCCAGAGCCTCGTTAGTCTTCAGTTCAGGGTGTACTAACGTGGAAGTGAGGTTTACATTTGGGTGTACTACGTGGAAGGTCTCCCCTTACACCCCACAGGAAATTTGGAAAAAGTAGTGTTGATCGTGTTAGGAAAAGTATCCCTGTAACAAATGCAAGCAGGTAGGTCATTGGGCAGGCGAATGTCCACAGAAAAGAACAGCCAGCAAAGGAAAACTAGTAGTTAGTGGTGATGCATTTATCTCATGTGTAATGGGGGCATCAGTTGGTAAAAACATTAGTGCAGATAGATGGTATTGTGATAGTGATGCATCAAAACACATTACTCCAAACAAACAGTAATTTACTTCATTTACCAAATTTGCAGCTCATGAAATAATTTTATTAGGAAAGCAAAATATAATGATGCAGGCACATGAACAAGGTACAATTAAGATTCAGGTTCGTCGTGACGGTGCTTGGCATGATGCTGAAATGACAAATGTGCTCATGTACCTGATGCAATTGCACATTTATTTTCAGTAAAAGCAGCTACATAGAATAGGTTTAGCATTACAACTAACAATAAGGGTATTACCATTCGTAATTCAAAAACTGGTTAAGTAGTTATGAATGGGTTTGTCAGTAATGGACTGTATGCTTTAAACATGCATGTTGTAAAACGTAAGCATGCTGTACAAGTAAATTTGATTACTACTAGTGATACATTGCAATTAGATCATAAACGTTTTGTTCATCCAAATAAACACCATGTGAAACAAGTGTTGAAACAAATGAACATTGATGTAAAAGATTGAGATGAACAGTTTGGTGATGGGTGTGCTTTAGGGGAAATGCATAGGTTACCATTTAATGAATGAATGAATGAATTAAAATTTCTGGGTGCGTCGGCACGTACGGCCATTTCGCACCCTTCTATGTATACGGGGAAATGTCCCCTTATCTAAAATTCTGACTTAAAATTTAAAAAAGGGGTGTAGATTGCCCCTTAAGAAAAACTAAAAGTGCAAGGTTGTAAAGAGAAATGCACGAGACAAACACAACACATTAAAAAGTCAGAAGAAACAAACTAAAAAACGGGGTGTAAGGGGTGCCCTTCCACGTAGTACACCCAAATGTCAACCTCACTTCCACGTTAGTACACCCTGGACTGAAGACTAACGAGGCTCTGGCGACTGGCCTTATGACCAGTATAATTTTGTTTGTATTGTCCTGTTCTTTTGTCCTTATGTGTGCTGAGTGTTCTTTGCAGCCTCAGCTTTTAACAAGTCAGAACATTTTAATATTTTATGATTTTAATTAAACAACGATAGAGTTGTTATGTGTAAAGATAAGGGGCTGGTCCCCGTATAGTGTGACGGGTGCAAAATAGCCTTAGTGCTGACGCACCCAAAATTTTAAAAAACAACAAACAACAAACAAACTAAAAAACCTCCTTACAGACGGAGGAAGAGTCCAGCTCTTCGCAAAAAACTAAAAACATTTGTTAAAATACTGCTGTCATCACCCAAGAGGGATGACAAACAGCCAGAAAGCTTAAAAGTCTGCCGGAGGTAAGCAAGATCGACACATTCAACGAGAATGTGTCGAATGCTTAATAAAACATTGCAAACACGACACAACGGAGGGTCCAGCCCTTGGAGCAGGTGACCATGCGTAAGACGTCTGTGTCCTAGACGCATGCGGGTAAGAATAACTTCTTCTCGCCGAGAGGGACGGGACGAGGAACGCCAAGCACCTATGGTGGGCTTAACAGCGTGAAGCTTGTTCCCCGTTTCCACATCCCACTCGGCGTGTCAAGAAGGCAACAACGAAACACATTCCGCAGGTCGCTAGCTGGCAATAGGTGGACGAGAACGTCGCCATCTGCATCAGCAGACTTGGCGGCAGCATCTACTGCTTCGTTCCCCAGGATGCCCACGTGGCTAGGGACCCAACAGAAGTGTACATCCGCGCTGGCAGATAAGGACACAAGCCGTCTAAATATGTGTTGCACTACCGGATGCCGGGAATACGGCGAATCCAGAGACTGCAACACGCTGGTCGAATCGCAGCACACAAGGACTTTCTGCAGCCCATTCACATCTGCAAAGTCCAGTGCCTTTAGAATGGCGTACAACTCTGCCGTATAGATGGAACAGGCAGGATGTAGCGAGTAACTGGAACTTTGAGAGTCTAGGACGAAGGCGCAACCAGCAGATTCCACTGTCTTGGACCCATCTGTGCAAAAAACATTGAAATTGGGGTGCTTCGCACGAAGTTCTAAAAACCGTTGCTGGTATACAACCATTGGTGTTTCTGACTTTGGAAGGGCAGTCAGAGCGAAATCGATTGAAGGTGCAGGAAACTCCCAGGTCGGGAGAGGCGGAATGAGTGGAGAGACGCCAAGAAGATCACTGTCAACACCAAGTGCTGACAGGATCTCGTCTGCACGAACACCAAATGGTCTAGTGACACTAGGGTGGAGCCGATACCTTGCCAGCCTACTCTCGTATGAGATGGTGTCAAATTAAGGATGTGAAGGCATCGAGCGAAGATGGAGGAAGTAGTTAACTACCAGCCGCTGTCTTCGCAGAGACAGCGACGGCTCAGATGCCTCTACATACAAACTAGCGACTGGACTGGTCCGAAAGGCACCAGTGCATACAGGTATACCAGCATGGTGGACAGTGTCTAGAATGCGAAGTCTAGATGGGCGAGCAGAAGAATACACAACACATCCATAATCTAGCTTCGACCTGATGAGTGCACGGTATAGACGAAGCAATACCGTCCTATCAGCACCCCAAGAAGTATGAGATAAAACGCGTAAAAGATTGAGAACTCGAAGACAAGAGAACTTTAACTGGCGAAGGTGAGGTAGCCATGTTAATTTCTTATCGAAAATGAGGCCCTGGAAGCGGACCTCATTCACGAAGCACAGGGGAGATTTCCCCATGTACAGGTCAGGGTCTATAAGACATGTACGCTGACGACAAATGTGTACACACACGGATTTCTCGGATGAGAAGGTGAAACCTGTTTGGGAGGACCACTCAACCAAACGGTTTATCGTCAGTTGGAGTCGACGAGAAGCTGACGCGAGATTCCGTGAGCGACAAAAGATCGTGAGGTCGTCTACATAGAGGAGGCCATGTACAGTCTTAGAAAAAAATACCTGGGCCACGGGACGTAGAATTTCGTAACGTCTTAAAGCCTGTTGTTTATGCAACCCAAATAACAAAATATTCGCTTAAGTTTGCCTGATGATTCTGAGTTCTCGGGAAGGATTGAGCTTTGATAGCATGAGTCACATGACTCGTGCCCCAGCCACAACAAACAGCTGGGTGCTACGATGCCTCCAGAAGAAAATTTCAGGAACTGGTTTCCTGACAAAACCTACTCGTAAAGAAATACTATTCTTTCAAGTGATATTAGAGTCATTGTCAAGAGGTTCGCTGAAATGATGGTTCTCATCACAGACCACATGCCACACGTTAATTGTTTAAGTCCAGTTCATGCACTGGACCTACAGATTAAAATGGGATCCGAACCAAATGCCTCTCTATTTGGTATTGAATTCGGAAGCCTTTCATTACATGGCGAAGACGTTACCACTACGACATCAGAGAGGCAATGGAACCCCTTGAGAAAGAGATAAGCGAAAATTGCTACGTGACAAACCATATTTGCCCGTAAATTTTAAAAATAAGACAATATTTTGTACTGACAGTTTCGAACCGTGGGAGAGGCATATATTTTTTTGTACCATCGTCCATTTCACGAGTTTATAATTCTTCCTCACCGACACGAGTAACGCGAGTGGTAGAAGAAAAGCGAAGTAAAATAACTGAAACAGAAATAAAAGGAAAAAGCGAAATAAATTTTATTCATAATATTCTGCAGTCACTTGAGTTGTATTCACGGGATGCTATCTTTAAAGAAAGCCGTGGTCTCTTCCTTGTCTTTTTTGCTTTCTTTGTGCTCTTGCTTGCCCCGTCACGATTGGTCTAAAACTAATTAATGCGACGTTAATTAAACAATCCAAACAACGAAACAATGCACAATCAACTGCACAAAACAACATTCCTAATGTTTTCGAATCGGAAAACAATTTAGATGCTGTAAAATGACTTAAGATGCAGTAATAAAGTGGGAATTCGGTACCGTATAGAATTAAATCGGTAGAGATGTTCGATTTGATTGGATGTTTGTTATTTAGATTTGCTATTCTTTCACTTTTGGCAAATAGCGACGATGAAGATGAGTGATGCTATGATGAAATTGATGAAGGGACACTTATCAAGGACACCCACGCCCAAGTCGAGATTCTAACCAGAGACCCATGGCATCGTAGCGCGTTGTGCTAACCACTCCTCCATGGAGTGGACATTATAGCATATTTTGTGTGCTCAATTGGGATCAATCAATGGAATGAATAGGCATATTATATGATTAATAAATTCATATCATAATACCACGTCATATTATTCGGCACGAAGTAACATCAGAGACATTCAATCTTCCATTTTTGCCTTTCAACTAATTCTTTGAATTCAGGTTAATCACAACAATAAGATAAATTATGAAGCAAATGATAGTGAATGTGGGATATTATTACGAATTACCTGACAGAAACAACATTAAGCAGGCTCGGTGGTCAAGCTCATTAAGTGATTGACATTCGATATCGTCGCCAAAGTTCCCGGGTTTGAGTACCGTCCTTGTCGGGGGTCTTTGACTATTTCGTCATCAATTTCATGTAATGGTCACTCGTCCTTATCGTCGCGATCATCGAACAGGGAATAAAAATTATAAAAATAAATACGATGGAAGAGTACTTATTTCATCTCTCACGAAATCTCCTACAAAACCGGAATATATAAAATACATGTATATTCATTCACATACATTTTCGATTTCTATATGTAACTAATCGAGACCGAGAACGGGAGAGCAATTTTCAATTCGACAAACCGAGAGACGGAGAAACTGTCAAGTCTCGTTTCTTCTTGGCACCTCCGTAATCGAGTTGTTCTGTTTGTCATTGGCTTTGTATTCGCAATTATTGCCAGTATTCTTCCCCTGCAGGTAAACCATAACGATGAATTATGATGAAATGAAGCAGATAAAAGGGCAAGAACAAGAAAGTCATGCCTGTTCGGGACTCCAACCCAGAACCTTATGTAACGAGATTTGAAATTCTGGAGAAGGCGTCCGTGTTTCGCTTGGTTTTCTCTTTCCTCTACTTCTCTTATATTATAATACATGTATAATAAAAATGGATCTGATACGATATGTTGCGATTCATAATTGTGCTGGTTAGATGCTACAGATGTGAACTCCAAACTGCAATATATTATTCCCTTGTGTTTCGTATGTGGTTGAACATGAAATTTTCTTACACTGTGACAATTTCTTTCTTAGTTTTGGTTTGGTGCACAGATATGCTAATCTGGACTCGACCTTCAGTTTAAAGTGGGATACTAACCACTATGTGCATCCACAGTGTATCAAACCCGAGATCCACTGATTACAAGGCGACGACGTTATCACTACGCCATCGAGGAGGCCCCATGACAAAATGTTATTCACTCGATCTCTACCATAATTTATTTCAGCATTTACATTTTCGATTTCTTCTTCTTTTTTCCTTTTGTTAACTACTCTTATACAACTCTTTTTGCGTCTTCGAATTTCTTCTTGTTTCAGGAAAAAAATAATACATGCAGGCTGTATAAAAATCCCCCGTTCAAATAGATAAAACGTTCACTCTCGAGAACTAATTTACATGTTTATCACTAAAGTAACCATCAGGAAGGAAACTATTGAAATGTTAACTGATATAACTGCAGATGAAACAATACTTACAGCCACTAACGAAATATCTATTCTTGTGTAGCCTCACAGACAAGTATATGGTGAGTCATTCACTCTTGCTGACTACGGGCGAAGGTCACTGAACTAAAGGGTGGTGGCAAGCAAGCAGGCTTCTGCTCTACCAAAGACGAGGTCACGTGTTACAGTTATCAATGGCAGGCACGTATCCAGGAATTCCTTTCGGGGGGGCCTCAACACCAATTTTTTTTAAGGGGTATAGTAAGAACCTCACACTTGTATGTTTAAGACCAGTGGTGGCAATTGGGTTAAAAAAACGGGGGGGGCGGAGGGTGGTGCAAGGAAAATTTATTTTCTCTTGGTAGACAAGGCTTAACATTAACAGGGCATAATATTGAGGCAAAAAAATGGGGAGCAACTATACCTTAAATCGTCTACACTGTAAGGCTGTCATTTTAATCAGAACGTGAAATCGGAACATTTTTTACCACCCGACTCCTCTGTTTCCATGCATTAACATTGTGCGCCGGAACCATCTCAGTATGTGTGTTTGTCCATTTCTTCTCATCAGGCATAAAAACATCTATGGTGTATTTGAATGTTTTTTACGAAGCTGTTACACATGCATGGGATGGGCAATCCACTCGACAACGCGAGATTCAAATTGTGGGCTGCCAACTGACGCAGACTGCTCTCGAATATTTCTCTCTTATTTCCCCCTCCATGTAGGACTGCCTTGACGGGGCGAGGGGGCTTAGTAGGGAGGCCATTTTCATCTCATCACTTCACTCATTCTTCACATCCATACTTCACGTTTTTCACCATTCCATCACGTCATTCATCTCCATATCTTTGACCTCCCTATTAAGTAAGGTGGAGAGGTCATTTTCATCTCATCATTTCACTCATTTCTCACATCCATATCTCACGTTTTCACCATTCCATCACGTCATTCATCTCCATATCTTTGACTTCCCTATAACTAAGGGTCCTGCTACAGGAGACAACCTCGATAAAAAACCCCTATCCCAAGGTGTGAGTTGCACGTGCCGATGGGACAGTGTTGGCTGCAGGGGTAGGTGCAGTCGCGAACGTGGCCTCGGGGATTTCGGTTTGGTCCTCGAGTAGCCTCAATTTTTGGGGGTAGGCCTTCCTCGGCATAGAGGGCATGTCGAGGCGACAATTTATGGACCCTCCACAATAAACACATTTTGTATATGGGTACAAAAAACAACTCAAACGGGGGAAACCCCCAAAACGAGCGCGGCCTTCGAGCCCGCTCCAATTAGTGGAAAAGACAAGTAACGTGCCACGTTACCTTGTTATCAGTATTGTTGAGAAGACCGATAGTAACAATGTTTCTGCAACAACAAAGAAACACGGAGCTGCTACATTGAAGGAATTGTCACCATTCCTTATCAAGAAACAGCTAGACTACGCCGCTGGTTCCGATGTTCCAGAAATAAAGAAGCTGAGAAACGGGAGTCTACTTATCCAGACCAGCACAGATCGCCAGACCAACAACCTTTTAAAGTTACGATCTTTGGGTCACTTCACTGTTAATGTTGAACCCCATCGTCAACTTAACAGTAGTAAAGGTGTGATTCGACACTGGGATCTGCTAAATGCTGAGGAGGAAGAGATCCTTGAAGCACTCTCAGACCAAGATGTCACCGCAGTGCAGCGAATCAAGACGCGAAAATCCGGAGAACTTGTGCCAACTGCTTCGATTATACTAACGTTCCAAAGGACCACTCTCCCAGATATTGTACGGGCTGGATATTTGAGACTAAAAGTCCGACCATACATCCCTAACCCGATGCGATGTTTCAAATGCCAGCACTTTGGGCACACTCAGCCTTCCTGCAAGGCCACTACCGCCCTTTGTGGTAAGTGTAGTCTGCCTGATCATGGGACCGAACCTTGTTCTTCTGGTCCCAAATGCATTAATTGCCAAGGCGAGCACCCAGTCTGGCATCGTGACTGCCCCTCTTTCCAACAAGAGAAGAAAATCAGAGAGTTGGTCGTCACAGAAAAAATCTCTGCTGGCGAAGCAAAACAACGTCTCCGGGAAAGTATACGCACCACTTTACCTGTGCCATTCGCTACAGTTGCTACAGCTGCTCTTACCCGCCGCAGTGTGGGTGTACAAACCAGCGACGTGTCAACTCAAACACCAACGATTCCCGTAGTAGCCCGCCCTGCTTCGAGGAAACCAGCAACCACTCCTCGCTCCACAGAGAGGAAGTTCAAGCAGGTGCATACAAGGGAATATTTTCTGAAGTCTACTAGCTCTCCAGTCAGGGTGGCAGCCACCACCCTGAAACTTAAGGCGCAGCTGAAGGCTGCCCGGCGGGCGCTCAAAGCACCCGCCCCCACTCCCCCTTCTTCATCCCCTTCGCCCTCTGTGTCCTTACCCGAGGACATGATACAGGACGAAGCCGCGGATGAAGAATTTATCAAGGTGACAGGGCCTAGAAATAAAGTACGCCTTAAAAGGTAACAACCATACCTCCAGCTATGGCTTATTGTCACCAATGAAACCTTAACGGTTTCCGTACACATCTCGAGGAACTGCAAATTCTAACATCTGAATTTGACCCTGCCATCATATGTCTCCAAGAGACACATTTTCGTCCAAATGAATCAGTGATTCTGAACGGATACACGCTTTACCGCACCGACAAGCTTCCTGAGGGTCGTCGTGCACACGGTGGTGTTGCAATAGGTGTTCGAGATAACATCCACTCAACACCAATCTTTCTCACCACCCCCCTCCAAGCTGTCGCCGTGCGAGTCCATCTACCACAGCCAATATCCGTTTGCAGTGTCTACATCACAAGGGAGGAGCGATTCTCTCTTGAGGACCTCCTTTCTATATTCGAGCAACTTCCGTCTCCTGTAGTTCTTTTGGGCGATTTTAATTCCTACCATCGTTTGTGGGGCTCCGTTCCTACAGAGCCCCGGGGTCAAATTATAGATCAATTCCGTGAGGCATCAGGTTTAACGTTGCTGAATGATGGCACTCCCACATATTTCAGTCCTTCCTCAGGCACACACTCTGCGTTGGACTTGTCCTTCTGCAGTCCCAGCCTTGCTCCTACCACATCTTGGAGCGTTCACCCTGATCTCTGTGGGAGTGATCACTTCCCACTGCTTCTAACTTTCGAACATCTTCAGCACTCACGTGAACAACACCCTCACTGGCATCTCAGTCGGGCCGACTGGGGTGCCTTCGAGCGTGCAGTGGACATTGAAGTCGATCTAGCGTCGACATTGCCAGCCATCGACGCCTTAGATATATTTGTGTCAAGAGTGCATGATGCTGCACGAACCTCCATTCCACATCCCAGTGGACCTGCGAGGCGACGCCCAGTCCCCTGATGGACTGCGGAGATCAGTGCAGCCATCAAGGACAGCAATCATGCCCTAGATCGATTCAATCGGAACCACACTGCCGCAAACCTCGAGCAGTTCCGCATTAAGCGTGCCCGTGCACGTCAACTCATTCGAGCCAGTAAAAAGGCGTGCTGGGTCCAATACGTGTCTTCTCTGACGAAGCAGGCTTCGTCGAAAGCCGTTTGGACCAAAGTACGTCGCATCCAGGGGGGTGCATCTACTCCTCTGAGCGCTCTGGAGCACGATGGGACGTTGTACACTGATTCCGGAGACATAGCTAATATCTTGGCCACGCAGTTTTCTGATGCGTCTAGCTCTGAAAATTATGAACCACGTTTCCGCCGTGAGAAGGACCGTCAGGAACGACGCCGTCTAATTTTTCGAAGTCATAACACCGAGCCATACAACTCTCCATTCACTGAACGGGAGTTCGATCAGGCGCTTCGAGATTCTAAGAATACAGCTCCTGGAGTGGACAAGATCCACTATGAGATGCTTCGTCATCTGCCCATTGGAGCCAAACATTTCCTTTTGGCGGTATTCAACAGGCTTTGGTTGGAGGACTCTTTCCCCACTTCCTGGAAAGAAGCTATGATTGTTCCCATCCTGAAACCAGGTAAACAACGCACCCCAGCCTCGTGTTATAGGCCTATTGCCTTAACTAGCTGTGTGTGCAAGTTGATGGAACGCATGATCAACAAGCGTCTCACCTGGTTTTTGGAGGAAAACTCATTGATAAGTAATTTTCAATGTGGTTTTCGCTCGAACCGTTCCACACTGGACCATCTGGTTCAGCTGGAAACACATATTCAGGATGCATTCTTCAACAAGGAACATTTAGTTGCAGTTTTCTTTGACCTCCAAAAGGCATATGACACAACGTGGCGCTTTGGCATCCTAAAGCAGCTCCATTCTTGGGGCGTGCGTGGCCATATGGCGTACTTTATTGAAAATTTTTTATCAGATCGCTTTTTCCGCGTACGTGTTGGGAACTCCTTTTCGGATCTTCACGAACAAGAGAACGGTGTCCCGCAGGGCAGCGTACTTAGTGTGACTCTGTTTGCCATAGCAGTAAACAGTGTTATGGCAAACATTCTTTCCCCTGTACATGGCCTCCTCTATGTCGACGACCTCACGATCTTTTGTCGCGCACGGAATCTCGCGTCAGCTTCTCGTCAACTCCAACTGACGATAAACCGTTTGGTTGAGTGGTCCTCCCAAACAGGTTTCACCTTCTCATCCGAGAAATCCGTGTGTGTTCACTTTTGTCGTCAGCGTACATGTCATTTAGATCCTGACCTGTACATGGGGAAGTCTCCCCTGTGCTTCGTGAATGAGGTCCGCTTCCTGGGCCTCATTTTCGATAAGAAATTAACATGGCTACCTCACCTTCGCCAGTTAAAGTTCTCTTGTCTTCGAGTTCTCAACCTTTTACGCGTTTTATCTCATACTTCTTGGGGTGCTGATAGGACGGTATTGCTTCGCTTATACCGTGCACTCATCAGGTCGAAGCTAGATTATGGATGTGTTGTGTATGCTTCTGCTCGCCCATCTAGACTTCGCATCCTAGACACTGTCCACCATTCTGGTATACGTGTGTGCACTGGTGCCTTTCGGACCAGTCCAGTCGCCAGTTTGTATGTAGAGGCATCTGAGCCGTCGCTGTCTCTGCGAAGACAGCGGCTGGTAGTTAACTACTTCCTCCATCTTCGCTCGATGCCTTCACATCCTTTATTCCACACCATCTCAGACGAGGGTAGGCTGGCAAGGTATCGGCTCCACCCTAGTGTCACTAGACCATTTGGTGTTCGTGCAGACGAGATCCTGTCAGCACTTGGTGTTGACAGTGATCTTCCTGGCGTCTCTCCACTCATTTCGCCTCTCCCTACCTGGGAGTTTCCTGCACCTTCTATCGATTTTTCTCTGACTGCTCTTCCAAAGTCAGACACACCAATGGTTGTATACCAGCAACGGTTTTTAGAACTTCGTGCGAAGCACCCCAATTTTAATGTGTTTTACACGGATGGGTCCAAGACATTCGAATCAGTTGGTTGCGCCTTCGTCCTGGACTCTCAAAGTTCCAGTTACTTGCTACATCCTGCCTGTTCCATCTATACGGCAGAGTTGTACGCCATTCTAAAGGCACTGGACTTTGCAGACGTGAATGGGCTGAAGAAAGTCCTTGTGTGCTGTGATTCGACCAGCGTGTTGCAGTCTTTGGATTCGCCGTATTCCCGGCATCCAGTAGCGCAACGCATATTCAGACGGCTTGTGTCCTTATCTGCCAGCGTGGATGTACACTTCTGTTGGGTCCCTAGCCACGTGGGCATCCAGGGGAACGAAGCAGCTGATGCTGCCGCCAAGTCTGCTGATGTAGATGGCGACGTTCTCGTCCACCTTTTGGCAGCTAGCGACCTGCAGAATGTGTTCCGTTCTCGCCTTCTTGACACTTGGCAGACCGAGTGGGATGTGGAAACGGGGAACAAGCTTCACGCTGTTAAGCCCACAATAGGTGTTTGGCGTTCCTCGTCTCGTCCCTCTCGGCGAGAAGACGTTATTCTTACCCGCCTGCGTATAGGACACAGCCGTCTCACGCATGGTCACCTACTGCAAGGGCTGGAACCACCGTTGTGTCGTACTTGTAATGTTATTTTAAGCATCCGACACATTCTCGTTGAATGTGTCGATCTTGCTTACCTCCGGCAGATTTTTAACCTTTCCGGCTGTTTGTCATCCCTCTTGGGTGATGACAGCAGTATTT
The DNA here is from genome assembly GCF_977018435.1 of Lepisma saccharinum. Classification (NCBI taxonomy): domain Eukaryota; kingdom Metazoa; phylum Arthropoda; class Insecta; order Zygentoma; family Lepismatidae; genus Lepisma; species Lepisma saccharinum. Next base: position 559,995 of record NW_028142891.1, read on the forward strand.
TATCACATGTTTTTAGTTTTTTGCGAAGAGCTGGACTCTTCCACCGTCTGTAAGGAGGTTTTTAGTTTATTCTGACTTTTTAATGTGTTGTGTTTAACTCGTGCAGGTCTTTTTACCACTTTGCACTTTTAGTTTTTCCCATGGGGCTCTTTACACCCCTTTTTTAAGTTCTCAGTCAGAATTTTAGATAAGGGATATTTTCCCGTATACATAGAAGGGTGCGAAATGGCCTTAAGTGCCGACGCACCCAGAAATTTTAACTCAATTCAACAATTCAATTCAATTCAATTCAATTCAATTTCTCTCTTATTCGAGCCTGAACACCACTAACGTGTCTTGTTCTCCAATGTTTGCAGCTCTTATAAAAGCCGAAACCTACCAAATTGTGCAGATTCGAGCCTTAGCATTCACAAGTGTTCAAAAATGACTGTCACAGCTTCCGCTGTCTTGTCATATATCGGCACGAAACAAAGGAAGTCTTCTCGAATACAGCTGGATCACGAAACAATAAATGCACAAGGAAACCTTTTGTTCCCAACACATCTAATGTTTCGTCTCCCAGTATGATCAAATGCTTATTCATTTATCTCCAGTGACGTGCCGAAGGGAGGTTTGGTGAGGTCATAACCCCATTTGATCCAGTATTCCTTTTCTTTAAAAAAAGAAAACGTCAAAGACAGGAAAAAATTGGCAAAATCAGGACTGACCACCAAAAATAGTATGCCTAACCCCTCTCCCTTCCGAAAATCCTGGGCACGCCACTCTTTATCTCGGACACATTTTTTAAAATCAACTCACCATAAGTTTTTATCATTCCGTATTGGAGATTGAAGTAAGATGCGTTCTTCCTGCAGTTTTGGATATGATCCTTTGCGGTGCTGTCTGCCTGCCTTCACACCTAACCTTAACAAGGCCCTAATTTTCCATCCTTGTGACTTCGATTTTGAAGACTTAGGAAGGTTTCAGACCGAATGATAAGGCGATACATGTCCATTGGAATGGGCCAATCAACAGCAACGTTTCACACCGTAGCGACACAAAAGGCCTCACAAACCTAATTTCGAATTGTGAAATCCTCAGGCGACACGGTGTGAAATCTCCCGTATTAAGCCACTGTCATTGTCACCTCGAAATAGTAGCTCTTGTTGACCACAGAAGAAAAAAAAATTCTCCTCAACCGGTGGGAATGGTCCTCAGTTTTATTCTCTCTCCTATATTTTCTGTGCTTGTTCACTATACAGGCAACACCTTACGATTTGATATACACAGGACATGTACTATGTAGACATTTTAACGAAAAATCGGTTGAAGTCAAGGATGGCTAGGTCGCTCAGTTGGTAGAGCCCTGATTCGGGTCCTGGTAGAGCCTGCAATTTCCGCGTAAAATGTCTACATATGCAACATCTTCTTGACATTCATAAAATTTTCGGCTGTCTCTTTATGGTAGTTAAGTGTTTGAATGTGTTTCGAACCCAGTAGTAATTTTTATACCATGAAATTCTCGGACTGCATATACGAAATTTAGTTCTGGCAAAACTAAATCATCACTCAAAACTTTGATTTTCAGTTGATCTATGCAGCTTATTTCTGTTTTAATAAACCACTCCAATATCCGGTACTGCTGAAATATTCACTTCAGAGAGAGAGAGAGAGGGGGGGGCTTGATCTCTTCAGCCCTCGACCCGAACTAGCATTACACTGAGGTCCCGGAAGTTCTGCAGTCGTCAATGTCTTCATTTTCCGAATCACTATATCTTATAAAGCAACCAGAGGACGCTGACTGAACACTAATCGAAAAATTGAATCTGCGTATTTATATCCTCATTATATTCTAGAACGTTCCTCAGATAAAACGATTCGTTAATATTGCCAGTAGTTGACTCCTTCTCTCATTCAAGAACGTGCCCTCTCCCGCCTTCCAGAGATTTGATATTACAACGAATCGCCCTACGTGTGGCGCTACCTTTGTTGTGCAGCTTCCAAATGCTGACAAGTCTGTCTCTACATAGTGTTCAAGTGCGCTGCGACAACACCGAAACGGAAGAAAAGTTTACGTGCAAGATTATGAACAACATGGTTATAGAACATTCTCCGTCTTGCCTCGATAATTGTCTATCTCCTTAAATCATCGTCACATTATTATAAGCCAAAAACCTAATTTTATCTTGTAAAAAATAAAAAAAATTCTGGTGGTGGCTCGAGCCACCTCAACCCCACCTTGGATACGTGCTATTAACAATAACAGGGTTATATAACATTCTTCGTCTTGTATCGATAATTATTTCTCCCAAATTATCATCACATTATTCAAGAAACCAAAATCCTAATTTTATCTAGTGTAAACAGAAAAATTTCCTGAAGGGGGCTCGAGCCTCCTGATTCCCACCTTGGATGCGTGCTATTAACAATAATAGGGTTATAGAACAGTCTCCATCTTGTCTCGATAATTATTTCTCTCAGATTTATAAATCACATTATTCAAGACGCCAAAAATCTAATTTTATCTAGTGTAAATTGAAAAATTTACTGGGGGGGGCTCGAGCCACCTCATGCCCACCTTCGATACGTGCTATTAACAATAACAGGGGGTATAAAATATTCTCCGTCTTGCCTCGATAAATTTCTCTCCTTAAATTATTTTCACATTATTCAAGAAGCCAAAAACCTAATTTTATCTAACTTAAATTGAAAAATTTCCTGAGGAGAAAGTCGTGCCCCCTGTGCCCCATCTTGGATACGTGCTATTATCAATAACAGGGTTACGGAACATTCTCCGTCTTGCCTCGATAATTATTTCTCTCCTTAAATTATTGTCACATTATTTTATTTCACACCACAAGAAACCAAAAACCTCATTTTATCTAGTGTAAACCTAAAACTTTCGGGGGGGCTCAAGCCCCCTAAGCCCCCCTCTGGATACGTGCCTGATCAATGGCGTACGAAATAAGGAGGAACACAGCTATCTGCCGTATGTTTTGGTCCCGTCATTGCACTTTATCGTCGTGGCCTTGAAGTTCCCTCAGGGCACTCCTACGTAAAGGCTTCTCAGCTAGAAGGATATCTTCCCCATTGAGTGGAGGAAAAGTGGGTACGTATAGATGTCCTTCAACTTTCGTATTCTTTTTCATTTCAGAACCCGTGCTGTATCGTCGACTTAATCAAATCTATCCGATGTAGGTTTTAGGTTCTGTTTCTGTTCGGTTATTTCACGTTGTCTTCCTGCTTATGTTATTCGCGACGAAGGTTCTGGATTCGATAATCTGGACAATAACGGGATTGTGTTAGTTGCTTGATTTGGTGTCTTAAGTCCACTTTATGTCGTGTTAGGCTAATCGTGAATGGACCTATAATTTAAAGGGGGATCCGAACCACTATGTTCCTCCACCGAGTATCGAACCCGGGATCCCTTAATTACAAGGCGCCCACGATCCCACTGCGCCATCGGGGATTGTGTTCGAAACGAATGAATCAAATTTGAGTGATATGATATGCAACCATTGGAAGACTATTGAAAGAAAAGCTATGGGAACCTGCCAGTTTTTCTACTGCAGACAGGAAACCATAAACATGGAAGAGAAGCTTATATTCTATGAAACCTGACGCTATGTGCTCGAATACTGGCTAAATATAATCCATAGAGGCATAGCAACGTTAAACAACCTCTTATATGATACATATAGGTTTAAAAAGGTCAAAATACAAAGATTGTGTGCGCCTCACTGATGGCGTAGTGGTAAGGCCTTGTAATCAAGGGGTCTGGGGTACGATACCAGGTGATCGCACATAGTGGTTCGGATCCCACTTTAAACTGTATGCACTTCAGATTAGTCTATCTGTGCCGGTGACTCAGTCGGTAACGCGTCTGACTACCATGCTATAGGTCCCGGGTTCGATTCCCGGCCGGTTCAAGCCCGGGAACTTTTCTAACGTTGGAAGCGGCCCCAGCGCCCACCCAGCGTCGAATGACATGGGTACCTGGGGGAAACCCTGGTGGTAAAGGCGGTCAGGGGCGTGATGCTGATCACATCACCCCCCACTCACGAACGAATCAAGAAAGTGTGGGGCGGCGTGATGCTGATCACATCACCCCCACTCACGAACGAATCAAGAAAGTGTGGGGCGTTACCCCCACACCCCCTATACGCCTTCATGGCGTAGCGCCAAGCACAGGTGAGAACTTTACCTTTTTTTTTGCATACAGTGGACTTACAACAAAATTTCAACTTGCGATAAAGATTATGATAAGGTATTAAAGAATTGGGTCTAACATTTTTTTATTGTTTACCAATGACATTATTAACTAATATTCTTAATTTCAGTTTCAAGATGAAATCGGCTACGAAATAAAAGGAGTGGGTTCATATTTCTGTTACGAAATTCCACTTTTGTCGTAGACCTGTGCCACTATAAGTTGTGACAATAAACAAATCTGAGACACTTTCAAAGTATTAAATTTCTATCTACGTATTTGGGAAAATCTTTCAATATAATACTTTTTTTGGACGCGTCAAATCATAGTATTTAATTCCTGTTTTAGCAGCTTTAAGAAACCTGATTTTCTTTTGGGGGGGTTACAAATGCCCTTTCTGCTCCCGTCAAGTTACGCCTATGACAAAGAGGAATTCAAAGTAAAAGACTGTCCCGACTAAATCGGGAGACACGTCTGATAGATTTACAATTGGGAAAATCATAATTAAGCGTGTAGTTGAAAACAACCTATTTTCATATATTGCATGCAGCTCTACTTTTTCTGCAATGTGGATCAAGAACTGGGGACGTGGAGAAGCACAACACTCCACGTAACCAATAGTCACGTGACCCTCTTTGCTTTCCTGTCATGTTGACCTTCGCGTGGAACACATTTCTCGGTGTTAAGACAGGCAAAATCACCCGATCATCGAAGGGTGCAATATGTGTTGCCTACCCTCCTGCATTACTTGCTCCTATTAAAGCCTTATGGGGAAGAACTTTTTTCCATGACTGTACTGGGGAAAGAATGTTTGCCATAACACTGTTGACTGCTATGGCAAACAGAGTCACACTAAGTACGCTGCCCTGCGGGACACCGTTCTCTTGTTCGTGAAGATCCGAAAAGGAGTTCCCAACACGTACGCGGAAAAAACGATCTGATAAAAAAATTTCAATAAAGTACGTCATATGGCCACGCACGCCCCAAGAATGGAGCTGCTTTAGGATGCCAAAGCGCCACGTTGTGTCATATGCTTTTTGGAGGTCAAAGAAAACTGCAACTAAATGTTCCTTGTTGAATTGAATTGAATTGAGTTAAAATTTCTGGGTGCGTCGGCACTTAAGGCCATTTCGCACCCTTCTATGTATACGGGGAAATGTCCCCTTATCTAAAATTCTGACTTAATTTTAAAAAAGGGGTGTAGATAGCCCCTTGGGAAAAACTAAAAGTGCAAGATTGTAAAAAGACCTGCACGAGACAAACACAACACATTAAAAAGTCAGGATAAACTAAAAACCTCCTTACAGACGGTGGAAGAGTCCAGCTCTTCGCAAAAAACTAAAAACATGTGATAAAATACTGCTGTCATCACCCAAGAGGGATGACAAACAGCCGGAAAGGTTAAAAGTCTGCCGGAGGTAAGCAAGATCGACACATTCAACGAGAATGTGTCGGATGCTTAAAATAACATTACAGGTACGACACAACGGAGGGTCCAGCCCTTGCAGTAGGTGACCATGCGTGAGACGGCTGTGTCCTATACGCAGGCGGGTAAGAATAACGTCTTCTCGCCGAGAGGGACGAGACGAGGAACGCCAAACACCTATTGTGGGCTTAACAGCGTGAAGCTTGTTCCCCGTTTCCACATCCCACTCGGTCTGCCAAGTGTCAAGAAGGCGAGAACGGAACACATTCTGCAGGTCGCTAGCTGGCAAAAGGTGGACGAGAACATCGCCGTCCGCATCAGCAGACTTGGCGGCAGCATCAGCTGCTTCGTTCCCCTGAATGCCTACGTGGCTAGGGACCCAACAGAAGTGTACATCGGCACGGGCAGATAGGGACACAAGCCGTCTGAATATGCGTTGCGCTACCGGATGCCGGGAATACGGCGAATTAAGGATCTGCAACACGCTGGTCGAATCACTGCACACAAGGACTTTCTTCAGACCATTGACGTCTGCAAAGTCCAGTGCCTTTAGAATGGCGTACAACTCTGCCGCATAGATGGAACAGGCAGGGTGTAGCAAGTAACTGGAACTTTGAGAGTCTAGGACGAAGGCGCAACCAACAGATTCGAATGTCTTGGACCCATCCCTGTAAAACACATTAAAATTGGGGTGCTTCGCACGAAGTTCTAAAAACCGTTGCTGGTATACAACCATCGGTGTTTCTGACTTTGGAAGGGCAGTCAGAGAAAAATCGATGGAAGGTGCAGGAAACTCCCAGGTAGGGAGAGGCGAAATGAGTGGAGAGACGCCAAGAAGATCACTGTCAACACCAAGTGCTGACAGGATCTCGTCTGCACGAACACCAAATGGTCTAGTGACACTAGGGTGGAGCCGATACCTTGCCAGCCTACTCTCGTATGAGATGGTGTCAAATGAAGGATGTGAAGGCATCGAGCGAAGATGGAGGAAGTAGTTAACTACCAGCCGCTGTCTTCGCAGAGACAGCGACGGCTCAGATGCCTCTACATACAAACTAGCGACTGGACTGGTCCGAAAGGCACCAGTGCATACACGTATACCAGCATGGTGGACAGTGTCTAGAATGCGAAGTCTAGATGGGCGAGCAGAAGAATACACAACACATCCATAATCTAGCTTCGACCTGATGAGTGCACGGTATAGGCGAAGCAATACCGTCCTATCAGCACCCCAAGAAGTATGAGATAAAACGCGTTAAAGGTTGAGAACTCGAAGACAAGAGAACTTTAACTGGCGAAGGTGAGGTAGCCATGTTAATTTCTTATCGAAAATGAGGCCCAGGAAGCGGACCTCATTCACGAAGCACAGGGGAGATTTCCCCATGTACAGGTCAGGATCGAAATGACATGTACGTTGACGACAAAAGTGAACACACACGGATTTCTCGGATGAGAAGGTGAAACCTGTTTGGGAGGACCACTCAACCAAACGGTTTATCGTCAGTTGGAGTTGACGAGAAGCTGACGCGAGACTCCGTGAGCGACAAAAGATCGTGAGGTCGTCTACATTCAGAAGACCATGTACAGGGGCAACAATGCTCGCCATAACACTGTTCACTACTATGGCAAACAGAGTCACACTTAATACGCTGCCCTGCGGGACACCGTTCTCTTGTTCTTGAAGGTCCCAAAAGGAGTTCCCAACACGTACGCGGAAAAAACGATCAGATAAAAAGTTTTGAATAAAGGACGCCATATGGCCACGGACGCCCCAAGAATGGAGCTGCTTTAGGATGCCAAAACGCCACGTTGTGTCATGCTTTTTGGAGGTCAAAGAAAACTGCAACTAAATGTTCCTTGTTGAGGAATGCATCCTGAATGTGTGTTTCCAGCTGAACCAGATGGTCCAGTGTGGAACGGTTGGAGCGAAAACCACATTGAAAATTACTTATCAATGAGTTTTCCTCCAAAAACCAGGGGAGACGCTTGTTGATCATGCGTTCCATCAACTTGCACACACAGCTAGTTAAGGCAATAGGCCTGTAACTCGAGGCTGCGATGCGTTGTTTACCTGGTTTCAGGATGGGAACAATAATAGCTTCTTTCCAGGAAGTGGGGAAAGAGTCCTCCAACCAAAGCATGTTGAATACCGCCAAAAGGAAATTTCTTGCTCCAATGGGCAGATGACGAAGCATCTCATAGTGGATCTTGTCCACTCCAGGAGCTGTATTCTTAGAATCTCGAAGTGCCTGATCGAACTCCCGTTCAGTGAATCGAGAGTTGTATGGCTCGGTGTTATGACTTCGAAAAACTAGAGGTCGTCGTTCCTGACGTTCCTTCTCATGAAGGAAACGTGGTGCATAAATTTCCGAGCCCCCTCCATGTAGGACTGCCTTGACGGGGCGAGGGGGCTTAGTAGGGAGGTCAATTTCATCTCATCATTTCACCCATTCTTCATATCCATATCTCACGTTTTTCACCATTCCATCACGTCATTCATCTCCATATCTTTGACCTCCCTCTAAGAAACTAAGGTAGGGAGGTCATTTTCATCTCATCATTTCACTCATTCTTCACATCCATATCTCACGTTTTCACCATTTCATCACGTCATTCATCTCCATATCTTTGACCTCCCTATAACTAAGGGTCCTGCTAGAGGAGACAACCTCGATAAAAAAACCCCTATCCCAAGGTGTGAGTTGCACGTGCCGATGGGACAGTGTTGGCTGCAGGGGTAGGTGCAGTCGCGAACGTGGCCTCGGGGATTTCGGTTTGGTCCTCGAGTAGCCTCCATTTTTGGGGGTAGGCCTTCCTCGGCATAGAGGGCATGTCGAGGCGACAATTTATGGACCCTCCACCATAAAATAATTTTGTATATGGGTACAAAAAACAACTCAAACGGGGGGAAACCCCCAAAAAGAGCGCGGCCTTCGAGCCCGCTCCAATTTGTGGAAAAGACAAGTAACGTGCCACGTTACCTTGTTATCAGTATTGTTGAGAAGACCAATAGTAACGATGTTTCTACAACACCAAAGAAACACGGAGCTGCTACATTGAAGGACTTGTCACCATTCCTTATCAAGAAACAGCTAGACTACGCCGCTGGTTCCGATGTTCCAGAAATAAAGAAGCTGAGAAACGGGAGTCTACTGATCCAGACCAGCACAGATCGCCAGACCAACAACCTTTTAAAGTTACGATCTTTGGGCCATTTCACTGTTAATGTTGAACCCCATCGTCAACTTAACAGTAGTAAAGGTGTAATTCGCCACTGGGATCTGCTAAATGCTGAGGAGGAAGAGATTCTTGAAGCACTCTCAGACCAACATGTCACCGCAGTGCAGCGAATCAAGACGCGAAAATCCGGAGAACTTGTGCCAACTGCTTCTATTATATTAACGTTCCAAACGACCACTCTCCCAGATATTGTACGGGCTGGATATTTGAGACTAAAAGTCCGACCTTACATCCCTAACCCGATGCGATGTTTCAAATGCCAGCACTTTGGGCACACTCAGCCTTCCTGCAAGGCCACTACCGCCCTTTGTGGTAAGTGTAGTCTGCCTGATCATGGGACCGAACCTTGTTCTTCTGGTCCCAAATGCATTAATTGCCAAGGCGAGCACCCAGTCTGGCATCGTGACTGCCCCTCCTTCCAACAAGAGAAGAAAATCAGAGAGTTGGTCGTCACAGAGAAAATCTCTGCTGGCGAAGCAAAACAACGTCTCCGGGAAAGTATACGCACCACTTTACCTGTGCCATTCGCTACAGTTGCTGCAGCTGCTCTTACCCGCCGCAGTGTGGGTGTACAAACCAGCGACGTGTCAACTCAAACACCAACGATTCCCGTAGTAGCCCGCCCTGCTTCGAGGAAACCAGCAACCACTCCTCGCTCCACAGAGAGGAAGTTCAAGCAGGTGCATACAAGGGAATATTTTCTGAAGTCTACTAGCTCTCCAGTCAGGGTGGCAGCCACCACCCTGAAACTTAAGGCGCAGCTGAAGGCTGCCCGGCGGGCGCTCAAAGCACCCGCCCCCACTCCCCCTTCTTCATCCCCTTCGCCCTCTGTGTCCTTACCCGAGGACATGATACAGGACGAAGCCGCGGATGAAGAATTTATCAAGGTGACAGGGCCTAGAAATAAAGTACGCCTTAAAAGGTAACACCCATACCTCCAGCTATGGCTTATTGTCTCCAATGGAACCTTAACGGTTTCCGTACACATCTCGAGGAACTGCAAATTCTAATATCTGAATTTGACCCTGCCATCATATGTCTCCAAGAGACACATTTTCGTCCAAATGAATCAGTGATTCTAAACGGATACACGCTTTACCGCACCGACAAGCTTCCTGAGGGTCGTCGTGCACACGGTGGTGTTGCAATCGGTGTTCGAGATACCATCCACTCAACACCAATCTTTCTCACCACCCCCCTCCAAGCTGTCGCCGTGCGGGTCCAGCTACCACAGCCAATATCTGTGTGCTGTATCTACATCACAAGGGAGGAGCGATTCTCTCTTGAGGACCTCCTTTCTATATTCGAGCAACTTCCGTCTCCTGTAGTTCTTTTGGGCGATTTTAATTCCTACCATCGTTTGTGGGGCTCCGTTCGTACAGAGCCCCGGGGTCAAATTATAGATCAATTCCGTGAGGCATCAGGTTTAACGTTGCTGAATGATGGGACTCCCACATATTTCAGTCCTTCCTCAGGCACACACTCTGCGTTGGACTTGTCCTTCTGCAGTCCCAGCCTTGCTCCTACCACATCTTGGAGCGTTCACCCTGATCTCTGTGGGAGTGATCACTTCCCACTGCTTCTAACTTTCGAACATCTTCAGCACTCACGTGAACAACACCCTCACCGGCATCTCAGTCGGGCCGACTGGGGTGCCTTCGAGCGTGCAGTGGACATTGAAGTCGATCTAGCGTCGACTTTGCCAGCCATCGACGCCTTAGATATATTTGTGTCAAGAGTGCATGATGCTGCACGCACCTCCATTCCACATCCCAGTGGACCTGCGAGGCGACGCCCAGTCCCCTGGTGGACTGCGGAGATCAGTGCAGCCATCAAGGACCGCAATCATGCCCTAGATCGATTCAATAGGAACCACACTGCCGAAAACCTCGAGCAGTTCCGCATTAAGCGTGCCCGTGCCCGTCGGCTTATTCGAGCCAGTAAGAAGGCGTGCTGGGTCCAATACGTGTCTTCTCTGACGAAGCAGGCTTCGTCGAAAGCCGTTTGGACCAAAGTACGTCGCATCCAGGGGGGTGCATCTACTCCTCTGAGCGCTCTGGAGCACGATGGGACGTTGTACACTGATTCCGGAGACATAGCTAATATCTTGGCCACGCAGTTTTCTGATGCGTCTAGCTCTGAAAATTATGAACCACGTTTCCGCCGTGAGAAGGACCGTCAGGAACGACGCCCTCTAATTTTTCGAAGTCATAACACCGAGCCATACAACTCTCCATTCACTGAACGGGAGTTCGATCAGGCGCTTCGAGATTCTAAGAATACAGCTCCTGGAGTGGACAAGATCCACTATGAGATGCTTCGTCATCTGCCCATTGGAGCCAAACATTTCCTTTTGGAGGTATTCAACAGGCTTTGGTTGGAGGACTCTTTCCCCACTTCCTGGAAAGAAGCTATTATTGTTCCCATCCTGAAACCAGGTAAACAACGCACCGCAGCCTCGAGTTACAGGCCTATTGCCTTAACTAGCTGTGTGTGCAAGTTGATGGAACGCATGATCAACAAGCGTCTCACCTGGTTTTTGGAGGAAAACTGCTTGATAAGTAATTTTCAATGTGGTTTTCGCTCCAACCGTTCCACACTGGACCATCTGGTTCAGCTGGAAACACACATTCAGGATGCATTCCTCAACAAGGAACATTTAGTTGCAGTTTTCTTTGACCTCCAAAAGGCATATGACACAACGTGGCGCTTTGGCATCATAAAACAGCTCCATTCTTGGGGCGTGCGTGGCCATATGGCGTACTTTATTGAAAATTTTTTATCAGATCGCTTTTTCCGCGTACGTGTTGGGAACTCCTTTTCGGATCTTCACGAACAAGAGAACGGTGTCCCGCAGGGCAGCGTACTTAGTGTGACTCTGTTTGCCATAGCAGTAAACAGTGTTATGGCAAACATTCTTTCCCCTGTACATGGCCTCCTCTATGTCGACGACCTCACGATCTTTTGTCGCTCACGGAATCTCGCGTCAGCTTCTCGTCAACTCCAACTGACGATAAACCGTTTGGTTGAGTGGTCCTCCCAAACAGGTTTCACCTTCTCATCCGAGAAATCCGTGTGTGTTCACTTTTGTCGTCAGCGTACATGTCATTTAGATCCTGACCTGTACATGGGGAAGTCTCCCCTGTGCTTCGTGAATGAGGTCCGCTTCCTGGGCCTCATTTTCGATAAGAAATTAACATGGCTACCTCACCTTCGCCAGTTAAAGTTCTCTTGTCTTCGAGTTCTCAACCTTTTACGCGTTTTATCTCATACTTCTTGGGGTGCTGATAGGACGGTATTGCTTCGCCTATACCGTGCACTCATCAGGTCGAAGCTAGATTATGGATGTGTTGTGTATTCTTCTGCTCGCCCATCTAGACTTCGCATCCTAGACACTGTCCACCATGCTGGTATACGTGTGTGCACTGGTGCCTTTCGGACCAGTCCAGTCGCAAGTTTGTATGTAGAGGCATCTGAGCCGTCGCTGTCTCTGCGAAGACAGCGGCTGGTAGTTAACTACTTCCTCCATCTTCGCTCGATGCCTTCACATCCTTCATTCCACACCATCTCAGACGAGGGTAGGCTGGCAAGGTATCGGCTCCACCCTAGTGTCACTAGACCATTTGGTGTTCGTGCAGACGAAATCCTGTCAGCACTTGGTGTTGACAGTGATCTTCCTGGCGTCTCTCCACTCATTTCGCCTCTCCCTACCTGGGAGTTTCCTGCACCTTCTACCGATTTTTCTCTGACTGCTCTTCCAAAGTCAGAGACACCAATGGTTGTATACCAGCAACGGTTTTTAGAACTTCGTGCGAAGCACCCCAATTTTAATGTGTTTTACACGGATGGGTCCAAGACATTGGAATCAGTTGGTTGCGCCTTCGTCCTAGACTCTCAAAGTTCCAGTTTCTCGCTACATCCTGCCTGTTCCATCTTTACGGCAGAGTTGTACGCCATTCTAAAGGCACTGGACTTTGCAGACGTCAATGAGCTGAAGAAAGTCCTTGTGTGCTGTGATTCGACCAGCGTGTTGCAGACCCTGAATTCGCCGTATTCCCGGCATCCAGTAGCGCAACGCATATTCAGACGGCTTGTGTCCTTATCTGCCAGCACAGATGTACACTTCTGTTGGGTCCCTAGCCACGTGGGCATCCAGGGGAACGACGCAGCTGATGCTGCCGCCAAGTCTGCTGATGCAGATGGCGACGTTCTCGTCCACCTTTTGCCTGCTAGCGACCTGCAGAATGTGTTCCGTTCTCGCCTTCTTGACACTTGGCAGACCGAGTGGGATGTGGAAACGGGGAACAAGCTTCACTCTGTTAAGCCCACCATAGGTGTTTGGCGTTCCTCGTCTCGTCCCTCTCGGCGAGAAGACGTTATTCTTACCCGCCTGCGTATAGGACACAGCCGTCTCACGCATGGTCACCTACTGCAAGGGCTGGACCCTCCGTTGTGTCGTACTTGTAATGTTTTATTAAGCATTCGACACATTCTCGTTGAATGTGTCGATCTTGCTTACCTCCGGCAGACTTTTAACCTTTCCGGCTGTTTGTCATCCCTCTTGGGTGATGACAGCAGTATTTTATCACGTGTTTTTAGTTTTTTGCGAAGAGCTGGACTCTTCCACCGTCTGTAAGGAGGTTTTTAGTTTATTCTGACTTTTTAATGTGTCGTGTTTGTCTCGTGCTGGTCTCTTTACAACCTTGCACTTTTAGTTTTTTTCCCAAGGGGCTATCTACACCCCTTTTTTAAATCTGTCAGAATTTTAGATAAGGGGAAATTTCCCCGTATACATAGAAGGGTGCGAAATGGCCTTAAGTGCCGACGCACCCATAAATTTTAACTCAATCAATCAATCAATCAATCAATCAAATTTCCGAGCTAGACGCATCAGAAAACTGTGTGGCCAAGATATTAGCTATGTCTCCGGAATCGGTCTACAACGTCCCATCGTGCTCCAGAGCGCTCAGAGGAGTAGATGCACCCCTTTGGATGCGACGTACTTTGGTCCAAACGGCTTTCGACGAAGCCTGCTTCGTCAGAGAAGACACGTATTGGACCCAGCACGCCTTTTTACTGGCTCGAATGAGTTGACGTGCACGGGCACGCTTAATGCGGAACTGCTCGAGGTTTGCGGCAGTGTGGTTCCTATTAAATCGATCTAGGGCATGATTGCGGTCCTTGATGGCTGCACTGATCTCCGCAGTCCACCAGGGGACTGGGAGTCGCCTCGCAGGTCCACTGGGATGTGGAATGGAGGTGAGTGCAGCATCATGCACTCGTGACACAAAGGTATTTAATGCGTCGATTGGTGGCAAAGTCGACGCTAGATCGACTTCAATTTCCACTGCACGCTCGAAGGCACCCCAGTCGGCCCGACTGAGATGCCAGTGTGGATGTTGTTCAAGTGATGGCTGAAGATGTTCAAAAGTAAGAAAGAGTGGAAAGTGATCACTCCCACAGAGATCAGGGTGAACGCTCCAAGATGTGGTAGGAGCAAGGCTGGGACTGCAGAAGGACAAGTCCAACGCAGAGTGTGTGCCTGAGGAAGGACTGAAATATGTGGGAGTCCCATCATTCAGCAACGTTAAAGCTGATACCTCACGGAATTGATCTACAATTTGACCCCGGGGCTCTGTACGAACGGAGCCCCACAAACGATGGTAGGAATTAAAATCGCCCAAAAGAACTACAGGAGACGGAAGTTGTTCGAATATACAAAGGAGGTCCTTAAGAGAGAATCGCTCCTCCCTTGTGATGTAGACACAGCAGACAGATATTGGCTGTGGTAAATGGACCCGCACGGCGATAGCTTGGAGGGGGGTGGTGAGAAAGATTGGTGTACAATCGATGGTATCTCTAACGCCGATTGCAACACCACCGTGTGCACGACGACCGTCAGGAAGCTTGTCGGTGCGGTAAAGCTTGTATCCGTTTAGAATCATCGATTCATTAGGACGAAAATGTGTCTCTTGGAGACATATGATGGCAGGGTCAAATTGAGATATTAAGATTTGCAGTTCCTCGAGATGTGTACGGAAACCGTTAAGGTTCCATTGGAGACAATAAGCCATAGCTGGAAGTAAGATTGTTACCTTTTAAGGCGTACTCTATTTCTAGGCCCTGTCACCTTGATAAATTCTTCATCCGCGGCTTCGTCCTGTATCATGTCCTCGGTTAAGGACATAGTGGGCGAAGGGGATGAAGAAGGGGCAGTGGGGGCGGGTGCTTTGAGCGCCCGCCGGGCAGCTTTCAGCTGCGCTTTAAGTTTCAGGGTGGTCGAACAAGGCCTGAAGAACAAGGTTCGGTCCCATGATCAGGCTTACAACACTTACCACAAAGGGCGGTAATGGCCTTGCAGGAAGGCTGAGTGTGCCCAAAGTGCTGGCATTTGAAACACCGCATCGGGTTAGGGATGTACGGACGGACTTTGAGTCTCAAATATCCAGCCCGTACCCTATCTGGGAGAGTGGTCGTTTGAAACGTCACTATGAGTGAAGCAGTTGGTACTAGTTCTCCGGACTTACGAGTCTTTATTCGATGCACTGCGGTCACATGTTGGTCTGAAAGTGCTTCAAGAATCTCTTCCTCCTCAGCATTTAGCAGATCCCAGTGGCGAATCACACCTCTAGTACTGTTAAGTTGACGGTGAGGTTCAACTTTAACAGGGAAGTCGCCCAAAGATCTTAGCTTTAAAAGGCTGTTTGTCTGGCGATCTGTGCTGGTCTGGATCAGTAGACTCCCGTTTCTCAGCTTTTTTATTTCTGGTACATCTCAACCAGCGGCGTAGTCTAGCTGTTTCTTGATCAGAAATGGTGACAAGTCCTTTAAGGTAGCAGCTCCATGTTTCTTGGTTGTTGCAGATTCATCGTTACTCTCGGTCTTCTGCACTATACTAATCACAAGATAACGTGGCACGTTACTTGTCTTTTCCACTAACTGAAGCGGGCTCGAAGGTCGCGCTCGTTTTGGGGGTTTCCCCCGTTTGAGTTGTTTTTTGTACCCATATACAAAATTTTATTGTGGATGGTCCATAAATTGTCGCCTCGACATGCCCTCTATGCCGAGGAAGACCTACCCCCCAAAATGGAGGCTACTCGAGGACCAAACCGAAATCCCCGAGGCCATGTTCGCGACTGCACCTACCCCTGCAGCCAACACTGTCCCATCGGCACGTGCAACTCACACCTTGTGATAGGGTTTTTTTATCGAGGTTGTCTCCTCTAGCAGGACCCTTAGTTATAGGGAGGTCAAAGATATGGAGATGAATGACGTGATGGAATGGTGAAAACGTGAGTGATGGATGTGAAGAGTGTGTGAAACGATGGGCTGAAAATGACCTCCCTACTAAGCCCCCTCGCCCCGTCAAGGCAGTCCTACATGGAGGGGGCATCCAATTATGATTTTCATCATCTGATCAGGTGCGAGGGGTTTGACAAGCCGAATTTAAATATTTTAGCAGAAAATGATGAGAAATATATAGCTATTAGCAAGATAATTAAAGTTAATGTTGTTCCCATTCACTTAAGATTTCTTGATTCCTACAGAATTCTGTCCGCTAGCTTGGCTACACTGGCCAATCAATTATCTGATGACCAATTCAAAATCACATGTGCTTTGTTTCCAAATCAGGACCTGAAATTAATTAGGCGGAAGGGTGTATACCCATATGATTATGTTACAGATTTTTCTAAATTTGATGAGTGTGCTCTGCCACCACAACAAGAGTTCTACAGCAAACTCAAAGCATCTGGAATCACTGATGAAGATTATCACCATGCCCAGTTGATGTGGAACAATTTAAAATGCCAGACATTTGGTGATTATCATAAGGCATATTTAAAACTTGATGTGACTCTCTTAGCTGATATACTTCAGGCATTTAGAAAATCTTCCATGGAAAATTATAAACTGGATCCAATGTATTTCTACAGTGCTCCAGGCCTAGCATGGTCTGCAATGTTTTTGAATACTTAAATGCAGTTGGATCTCATTCAGGATCAGGACATGTATCTGTTTATGGAACAATGTATAAGAGGAGGCATGGTGCAATGTTCTCGGAGATATGCCAGAGCAAATAACAAGTATATTCCCAATTATGATCCAGCACTGCCATCAAATTATATACTTTATGTGGATGCAAACAGCTTGTATGGTTATGTTATGATGGATAAATTGCCATATGCAGGGCTTGAGTGGGTTGAAGATTTCAATATTGAAGATCTTCAGGATTTTGATGACACTATGTGACGGGCTCACGGAATCTGACCTATGTCAATGATGGAATCATTAACCTAAACCCAAACCCCAATGCAACCCATCCTATCGGTAGCGCTGGTAGCAATGACTGGTATATTACAATGATAAATTTCCCAAATAAACTACCTACAACACCCCAAAATTATTGTTCCAGGAACCTAAAACAAACCCTCATAAATTCCTTAGTTTCACGGTATTCCCCTATTTATTTCCCCATTTATACAAGAACAAAGAATACCCGTAGTGACCCGTGAGAGATGAACATTCCCCTTTCTGGAAAAGAATGTTAACATTAATACACATACAACTATCAACTACACACTGCATGAAATTTTTGGGCTGAAACGCAAAAACAGATCCAAGCTATATATTTTATTCAGCATCCAGGACGTGTATATATATTAATCACAAGTCTACGGCCGTCGCTTAATGTTACTCAACTAGGCCAATTGCGACACTTTCCAATCAGCATCATTACATTCACCTACACAATGAGTTATGGCTTACGGAAATTTTAAATAAAGGCACGCTGTGCTGTGTGAGTATAGAACTCGCAATACAGTGTCATACCTACTAAAACATATAACAACCTATATGCATTGATTATCCATGGATCATAACACAAAGAAGAACCTAATAGAATTTCAATTCAGACACTCTTATTAAAGATATTAACGTAACACAAATATTAGGCCAATAAACTGGTTTTATCAGATGAGGAATTTTTATCCCCTTTACAAAGCTGACATTTTCATATCAATATATTGCCATATTAACTTGGCATCATTTTATATTGAATACCTTTTACAAAATTATACATCGAATGCAAATGCACCGCATATTAATATTTGAAGTAAATTATATTACTGTCCTTTTACATTAATTTTTGACTAGTCAATCATTTTTCCCAAGATGGCTGCGCGACCGTTATGTTCACGCTACGTTTTGCCGTTAGGCGGATTCGCGAATCATGGCCATGAATAAGCTAATAACACACGGATGCTAGCATATTAATCGAAGTGTTGATATATCACTTTTATCCAATTTTCAAGTGCCAACTCCCGATTGTCACTCGGATGGAAGCTAATAAAGTGTACTTACATATCACAACTGTTTCCCACCAAAGTTCGTTACGACTGTTGTTTACCAAAGTTCGTGACGACGGTTTTCAGCTCAATTATCCATTGTCACTCCAACGTTCCCTTCAATGTTCATAGGATATCACACTTCGCAATCTTTAGCGAACAAAACGAGCTAATCTGATTAACTTGTAATCCAGGAATAACTGCGATTACCGTGGTTTCTTCAGGCTCGATAAATCTCAACGCCATTCTCCATGCTTCCTTCCTGACCAGCTCCTTAATCCGTTCCCACTCTCTGATTCCTGAGACACGATTCCGTTCTCCAAACCTCTATTGTTTTTCATATACACCCATGAGTTCTTCGAACCGTTCTTTTACCAGTTCATAGAAGACGATTCAATTCTCCCCAAACTTCAACGTTTTCCTTGACTCTTGTCCAGATGCATTTCGAAATTCTAATGAAGTTCGTATTTCTCAGATATGTTAGTTTAATTAGACATTAATAATCCTTGAATTAACATAACATTTATAAGCAGCTCACCAAACACAACTTAATTATGCTAATACGATGTCGACCGTCAACTGATGACATCTATTGAGTAATCTTGTTACCAAAGAGCAATTCAGTCAGCCGTACCGTATACAGCTGCCACCTGTGAGCAATTTAATGTACTCGCTAAACTTAATGTCTAAGAACAAGCTTTATGACAACAATCGTCATAATTGGCGCCCAACAAAAGGCCGGACCCAATCCAAACATGACCCCTTTTACAATATCAATCATGACTTAATAATTCACCATACAAAGTTACAAATGGAACATGCACAAACACCATATAAATATGGTTAGCGATCATACTCAACTACAAACCTTATTTACATCAAAATTATATTTGCATTGTGAAGATTGAATGAGTTTCCCAGAAGGTTAGAAGTTCATGTCGCACCGGTCACTACATGCTTGAAAACAAGGGAAGAAGATCCGAGGTCATCATCTCGTATGCTGGCTCGCCGCAGAACCGTACCTACTTGGCTAACTTCGCCCGCCGCAGGCAAAATTCCACTTAACCCACAGGAGAATGTACCAAACCTCAGTCCTCACTACCCCCAACCTCATCTTGATTGCCTTTAATGGCAACACTTTGTGTAATGCTATCTCAAGCAATGACGTAAAAAATTATTTTTACCCCAAGTAAATGTTCAGATTATTCTCCAAAATTTTGCGGGTTTGGTCTACCAAATTGTCAGGAAAATGTTATTGCACAAATCCAATTCTTTATTCGGACTAAATTCAGCAAACTTAACTGAATCCGTGCAGGGAGAATTCACTACAGAACAGAAGATCCATCAAACTTAAAATGACGTCGATCTAGTAGGACACGATGAGTATTCATTGCCACCAAAATTATAACTATGATTTTTCGTTATTCACACAGGAATCTAACCCAGACATTTATCATGAGTAAGCCCAAAGGTAAGTTTTTGTAGGACTTATGATTTCATGTTACTATGCAAGATTTTAGATGAAGTATGTTCGTACCTCTTGAACATTTGCTATAATGGTTATTTCTTACTATAACCCTGGAATTCTATTGAGAAACTCATATTAATATAGAAGCTCCAAGACGGATTAGTGTCAGGATCCAACCATTACTATGTGGCAAACGTCCTCTCGACACTTTACCGTTCTCACATAACCTACGTGTGGAGACATCCTTAGAAGGAAGAACAAATTCGACCTCTAGTGTCCATGATATTCCCCTCGGTTTCCATAGAACGCCACAAATCGTGATTCTTTCAAGAGAAATTCGTACAATTTTTTGGAATTGACAGATCTTACACCTTCAGCAACAGTACATAAGAGAAACTGTCTACTTTTGAAAACGAGATTAACCTGTGGCTTATATGAAAGTTAGTCATTTACGCATTAATGATAGCGAAGTTAAATTAAAATTCATCGTTTGCTTCTACCTATTTATCTCCTGCACTCATATGCCCTTGACATATCTAATCCTGAACTACAATTTAGACACATGACCCAACTGAACTGACGTTTCAAAAGTAAATTAACGTTCAAATGATAATTACCCTCAAAATTATTTTAAACACCCGAGAATACATAAGTTATAATAATTGTCCATTTAAATTACATTACCTATAATATTTACATTTATACAAAGCGAAGTTGCTAAAACTGATGAAAGAGTGATGATCGCTCCGATGAACCTCTCAAGGGTTCATCTTTGAGCAATCATACTCATCCGATCGCATCTCATGCCATTTTCTTCTGACATGAGTACGGTGCGATGTGTGTCTGACACTTTGCACAAGAGAAATTCCTAAAAGAAGAAGATGCTTTAAAATTTCTTCCCGCATTTTTGTTCCAGTGTTTTTCCGAGGAGACTTGATAATTTTTCTCTTCCTAACATGTCTAGGATGGAGAGAAACTCTCATACCAACTGCTCGACTGACTACAGAAGTTTTCTGAGCAGGTGAATCCCTAGAAGCTTTAACTTTTACTCTCATGCGCCACCTATACTTGTCTGGACAACTATTACCTAGCTTCCTCGAAGAAACAACCAACTTCATATTGGCCTTTCTTACGGACAAGGGAACACGCATTGAGTCATACCAAATGCTACTTCTGGGTTGGATTGCTATATTACTCACAACTGTCTGCAGAGGACATTTCGATGCTGGTTTGATAATGTTACAAACTGAAAGATCTTGAGCTATGGACTCTTCATGCAAGTAATTATCAGCTATGGACAAGGTGGACCTGTTCTGAGTGGATACAGCACGAAGGGGTATGCAATTACGGTTCACTTTACTTACAGAGCACCTCGTATCAACTTGCACCTTGGGAACAACCTGACTCAATGAAAACGAAACGAGAGAACTGCATTCTTCAGAACTACCACCTGATAAAGAATCTTGAAAGCTTGATTTTGGTACAGAAATACCATTGGTACGGAGGTCAACAGGCAATCGCTCTTTCCTGTTACTCGACACTCCAAGGGCACACACCTTGCCTACAAAATGTTTCCCATCACTAACCTTATGATATTTTTGTTCTAAGGTAACACCTTTATCAAGTTTGCTAGTACTCTGTGCATCTTTTTCTGACCCTTCTGCCCTGCTCATACATTCGACCCTATACTGAGAGACTGACAGAGTGAGATCTTGAAGACCCTCACTCGTCTTAACAATGTCTTTCTGCAAGTCCAGAATACATTTGTTGGTGTCATTTATACTAGATTGTAGTCCACCCAGCAAACTGCTTGCATGTGTAAGTTCTGACTTCAGCGAATCAGCGTTTTCCCTGTTTCTCTCATCACACTGCTTGATGAAAGCAAACAAGGATTCAATTGTAACAGGCTCTTGTTCTGTTCCCATTTTTTTTTTTGTGAAAATTTTATCACCGCAACAACTCTGCCAGTGAGTCCTCGTAATCTACTGTGACGGGCTCACGGAATCTGACCTATGTCAATGATGGAATCATTAACCTAAACCCAAACCCCAATGCAACCCATCCTATCGGTAGCGCTGGTAGCAATGACTGGTATATTACAATGATAAATTTCCCAAATAAACTACCTACAACACCCCAAAATTATTGTTCCAGGAACCTAAAACAAACCCTCATAAATTCCTTAGTTTCACGGTATTCCCCTATTTATTTCCCCATTTATACAAGCACAAAGAATACCCGTAGTGACCCGTGAGAGATGAACATTCCCCTTTCTGGAAAAGAATGTTAACATTAATACACATACAACTATCAACTACACACTGCATGAAATTTTTGGGCTGAAACGCAAAAACATAGATCCAAGCTATATATTTTATTCAGCATCCAGGACGTGTATATATATTAATCACAAGTCTACGGCCGTCGCTTAATGTTACTCAACTAGGCCAATTGCGACACTTTCCAATCAGCATCATTACATTCACCTACACAATGAGTTATGGCTTACGGAAATTTTAAATAAAGGCACGCTGTGCTGTGTGAGTATAGAACTCGCAATACAGTGTCATACCTACTAAAACATATAACAACCTATATGCATTGATTATCCATGGATCATAACACAAAGAAGAACCTAATAGAATTTCAATTCAGACACTCTTATTAAAGATATTAACGTAACACAAATATTAGGCCAATAAACTGGTTTTATCAGATGAGGAATTTTTATCCCCTTTACAAAGCTGACATTTTCATATCAATATATTGCCATATTAACTTGGCATCATTTTATATTGAATACCTTTTACAAAATTATACATCGAATGCAAATGCACCGCATATTAATATTTGAAGTAAATTATATTACTGTCCTTTTACATTAATTTTTGACTAGTCAATCATTTTTCCCAAGATGGCTGCGCGACCGTTATGTTCACGCTACGTTTTGCCGTTAGGCGCATTCGCGAATCATGGCCATGAATAAGCTAATAACACACGGATGCTAGCATATTAATCGAAGTGTTGATATATCACTTTTATCCAATTTTCAAGTGCCAACTCCCGATTGTCACTCGGATGGAAGCTAATAAAGTGTACTTACATATCACAACTGTTACCCACCAAAGTTCGTTACGACTGTTGTTTACCAAAGTTCGTGACAACGGTTTTCAGCTCAATTATCCATTGTCACTCCAACGTTCCCTTCAATGTTCATAGGATATCACACTTCGTAATCTTTAGCGAACAAAACGAGCTAATCTGATTAACTTGTAATCCAGGAATAACTGCGATTACCGTGGTTTCTTCAGGCTCGATAAATCTCAACGCCATTCTCCATGCTTCCTTCCTGACCAGCTCCTTAATCCGTTCCCACTCTCTGATTCCTGAGACACGATTCCGTTCTCCAAACCTCTATTGTTTTTCATATACACCCATGAGTTCTTCGAACCGTTCTTTTACCAGTTCATAGAAGACGATTCAATTCTCCCCAAACTTCAACGTTTTCCTTGGCTCTTGTCCAGATGCATTTCGAAATTCTAATGAAGTTCGTATTTCTCAGATATGTTAGTTTAATTAGACATTAATAATCCTTGAATTAACATAACATTTATAAGCAGCTCACCAAACACAACTTAATTATGCTAATACGATGTCAACCGTCAACTGATGACATCTATTGAGTAATCTTGTTACCAAAGAGCAATTCAGTCAGCCGTACCGTATACAGCTGCCACCTGTGAGCAATTTAATGTACTCGCTAAACTTAATGTCTAAGAACAAGCTTTATGACAACAATCGTCATAACTAACTATGACCTGTTCTTAGAGGTTGATCTGATAATTCCTGATGATTTACACAACAAATTTTCTGATCTGCCCCCAATTCCTGAGGTTAAGTGTTCACCAGGCTCTAAACTAAATAAGCTAATGATGACTCTAGAGCCAAAACAGGATTATGTCATATATTACAAAAACCTCCAGTTCCTGATGCATCATGGTGTTCAAGTAACCAAAGTTGGCAAAGTTTTGAGGTTCAGGCACTCGAGATGGTTGAAGCCATATATTGATACAAACACAGAGCTTCGAACATCTGCAATGAGCTTAATTTGATAAGACCCTGTTTAAATTGATGGTAAATTCAGTGTATGGCAAAACCATAGAAAATGTCAGAAAATATACTGATGTTAAATTAATTACTAACCCCAGCCAGAGCAAAAAATTGATAGCAAAGCCTAATTTCAATTATAGAAGAATGCATGATGACAATATGGCAGTATTCAACATGAAAAAACAAAGATTAAGTTTGATAAGCCTATTTATGTAGGGGCTGTGATATTAGAATTGGCCAAATTACACATGCTTAAGCTCTATTATGATGTGCTGAAGCCTTTTTATAGTGACTGTGTAAAACTGATGTACATGGACACAGATAGCTTTATTCTTGATATTCAGACAGAAGATGTTTATCAAGATATGACACAGCCTGCATTGCTTGAATATTTTGATACCAGTGAACATACAAAAATTCAACCCCACAACAAAAAGGTGCCTGGCAAGTTAAAAGATGAGACACTTGGTGATGTTATTGTGGCATTTGCTGGGTTAAGGGCCAAGATGTACAGCTTTGAAACATGTAGTGGTGTTGTTGCCAAAAAGGCCAAGGGCATTGGTAGAGTAACTGTAGACAAAGAGCTCCAATTTAAAGATTATGAAGATTGTCTCAAATCACATAATACAATCAGAACATCAGAATGCAGAATTCAGAGTGTGGATCACTTGTTGACTACCAATATTGTAAGAAAAGTGGTTCTGGACCCACATGATGATAAGAGATGTATTTTATCATGTGGCATACATACTCTACCATGGGGTCATTGTGATTTGAAAAGTGGTAATCAATGCCCAATTACAGAGCATGATTTGAAATAAATAAACATGCCAATGAACTTATTTGGGTTCAAAAAACAGGCTATTATGGACCTGCCAACACCAGCACCCTTTTCTGATATACAATCTATGATATCTAAACTAAGTGGTTTGTTAATTATTCATCTGAACAGCATACTTACAGATGTTGATGATAAAACAGGTAAAACATTGTACATATTTAACAATAATTTAAATCATTACCAATTACCTGTAGGTGGTCAATTACAGTTTATTACAACTCCCGAGGGCAATGTCAAAGTTTCAGTAGGGAGAAATATTTATAGAATTAAGCACTCAAACATGATATCTGGCACTGTATATACTGTTTCTGCCGGTGATTGTTTATATATTGAGGTCCCAGGATCCTATGACAAGCTTATACCTTTTTTTTATAGAATTAAGAATTAGATATTTTATAATAAATAACCACTAAAATAAAAAAAATGCCTAATGATATATTTTGCCATACAAGGCATGAAGATCACAGTGATGAGATTCTGATGCTTGATGTCAGAGTTAAAAAATTAAGCAGTGATTTACAAGCTTTACAAACCACACTCAATGCCAGTCTTCAACTAGAGATTACAAATTTACAATCACAATGCATGGACCCTCTTCTTAAAATGGATTCAGAACTCAAATTGCTGCTTCAAAAATATACTGACTTGGCCACATTAGATAATTTTCAAAGTTTAGAGGAGGCTGTAGCAGCTCTTCAAGCCAAATTTAAGACTCAGGCTACCAACTCTGAGCAACTGAAACAACAATTGGAAGAACAGATTAATAATGTCCAGGCACAGCTCCAAACAATTGTCAAAAGCATAAAGTCACAAGAAGATTTTGATCTAGTAATTTGCACTCTAAAGGAACAGATTCAATCACTACAGATACCTAATCTGGATTCCTTGAACAATGCCATAGCTGAGGTTAAAGAAAAAATTGAGACACTTGAAAATTTTATGAACAACCTACCATCTTCTGATGCTCTGAGTGCTATAACTCGTAGTGTTGCCAACATCAAGCTGCAACTTGAAACATATGAAGATTTTGGAAAAATTCAGAGTACCATAAGCCATCTTGAAGGTACCATAGCAGCAGTGCAAAGTGATATGACAAATGTACAAGAAACTCTAGAATCTCGCCTGCCTGGTATTGTAGATACCCTTGTCAGTGTCGAGCAACAAATCACCAAACTTGAAAACCTCAACACTGAATCTGAGCTATCTCATTTTCATCACTTGATCGATGATATCCAAACAAAACTTGAAATTTTACAACAATCCACACCTACTCAGGCAGACATAACCCTGCTTCAAGATGCTATGCGTAGTGTGGCTGATGCTTCTGAATTAAATGATGTGAAATTGGCACTTGAATCTTTGCAGAATACTGTATCAAATCTGCCTACATCACAGGAACTTAAAAATATTAAGAGAACTGTGAATCGCATATTGAAATCAGAAGATATCAAGAATATCCAGACAGAGATCAAACAACTTACTCAGACAGTGGCCACTCTACCAACTAATCAACATATTAATGAATTGCATGCCTTGTTTGAGGATATCAGAAGACAAGTTCATGATCTTACTGCTCAAAATTCAAAATTGGCAGTTGTTGAAAATCTACAGCAAATTGTAGCCAACATCAAGCAACAGCTAGGGACCATGGAATCCAACCAAGCAAATGCTCTGTCTGTTTTTGCCACCAAGCTTCAAGAGATTGTACAACAATACAAGAAACTTGCTGTAGACATAAGAATCAAACCAGGCCACGATGAGATTGTTAGGACTATCAATGAGCACCTTGAATCTGTAACAAGTAGATTGCTTACAGCAGAAAAAGAAATAACTGGCCTAATCGAGAATCCTAAACATACAGTAATTCTTGAATTGTACAGTATCCCCAACAAAGAATATGATTCACCATTTACACCAGGTGGCAAAATATATATGCTGTCCCCTGCACAATTTTATTACCAGTTTTTTTGTTGGGGGCACACTTAGACCAATCAAGATCAAATATTGGCTACAACCACACGCACACCACTACCCTACCTTATCAATAACAAATGCTGACAACAAACCAAAGGTAACCAGTGTAGAGTTAGAGGATTTTACAGACCCCAATACATTAGAAACATCTTATGCTGAAGATGCTTATGCTCTTGAATTTAATATACAAATAGGAGACAAATTATATTTAGAAAATCCTGTAGTATCAGCTGCTGAACATCCCATAGTTGCAATATTCTTGTTTACATACTATGTCTAGACAAATTATTGTTGATGAATTACACAGACAAGCCAGATATAATTATAAGAGACTGCCAGTGGTTACAAAAGGCATAGATGATTTGTGGCAGTGTGACTTGGTTGAGATGGCAAGTGGACAGCTGAAAAACTTAGACAAGATCAACAAGGGCTACAAGTATCTACTCACTGTCATAGACACATTTTCAAAATATGCCTGGGCTGTGCCACTCAAATCCAAGACTGGAGCATGTGTTACAGAAGCCTTCAGGAATTTGAATTTGAATTTGAATGTAAAATTTTTGGGAGCGTCAGCACTTAGGCTATTTTGCTCCCGTCACATTATACGGGGGCCAGCCCCTTATCATTACAAATGACAACTCTAACGTTGCATAACTTAAAATAACTAAAAATCTTAAAATGTTCTGACTTCAGTTAAAAGCTGAGGCTGTAAACGGGCACTCAGCACACACAAGGACAAAAAACAGGACAACACACACAAAATTATACTGGCCACAGTGCCAGTCGCCAGAGCCTCGTTAGTCTTTAGTCCAGGGTGCACTACGTGGAAGTGAGGTTGACATTTGGGTGTACTACGTGGAAGGTCACCCCTTACACCCCAGAAGCCTTCAGGACAATCATCAATCAGAGTGGAAGATCACCGCGCTATCTACAAACAGATAATGGCAAAGAATTCTATAATTTGGTGTTCCAACAATTTATTAAAAGTCAGTCAATACAACATTACTCGAGTTACAGTGATCTCAAGGCCTCTATTGTAGAAAGATTCAACAAAACCCTAAAAAATCATATGTATAAACAATTTACCCTTCAAGGTAATTATAAATGGCTCAGTATCCTACCAGAACTTTTAGATAGATATAACAACTCGGTCCATTCCACAATCAACATGAAACCCTCTGAGGTAACTTTATCTGATGAGCAAAAATTGATCAGTACTGTTTATTATCCTAGATACCAGCCAACAAGAAAAGCCAAATACAAGGTAGGTGATCAAGTAAGAATCAGCAAATATAAGCACATATTCAAAAGAGGCTTTACCAGAAACTGGAGCACTGAATTATTTACAGTGGTTCAAGTTAAACCTGGGACCCCTAACACATATATAATAAAAGATCACCAAGGAGAAATTCTCAAAGGCAGGTTCTATGAAGAAGAACTCAGCAAAACTAAGCAGCCTGACACATATCTTATAGAAAAAATCATCCGCAGAAAAGGCAAAAAGATACTGGTGAAATGGCTAGGTTTCCCAGAACACAGCTGGATCGAGGCAAAGTGATACTATGTACACCTGGGATGTTATAAAGAGACTACCAGATCCTGAACAGCAGATTAAGAGAAATGGAAAGCTGCTGCCTGATAATATTAGATGTCTTATTGTTGGGCCATCGGCTTGTGGTAAAACTACACTAATGATTGATAATTTTTTATTGGCACCCAACTGGTTAGACTGGAAAAACAGGCACTTGTATGTTTTCTCTAAGAGCTTGGAACAATTAAAATATCAGCAGCTGATGAAGCTATATGATGGACTGGATATAGCCACTTTTAAATCAGATGTTAAGCCACTCCATGATTGTCTTGATAACTCTGTTGTTGTGTTTGATGACATTATACTGGATAATCAAAACAAGGTTAGAAATTTTTTTACACAGGGCCGACACAAAAATATAGATTGCTTCTACCTGGCACAGACTTTTTCTAAAATACCGAAGCAGCTGATCCGAGACAACAGCAATTTTATATGTGTGTTTCATCAAGATCATATTAACCTCAAACACATACATGATGAATATGTAGGTGGGGACTTGAGCTACAATGATTTTTCCAAGTTTTGCAGTCGGTGCTGGAACCAGGACAGCTATGGGTCTGTCACAATTGATATGACAAGGAAACCCAATAGTGGTAAATATAGAAATAAAATCAACAATTTTCTAGACATTGAAACATATATAAATAACCATGAAAAGGCCAATTATTGATGATCTTAAATTAAGAGATTATCTTGTAAAAAGATTTAAGGGATGGAAATCAGAGAACCGAGGAATCTATGAACAACACAAGCAAACAGAACAACCTATTATTGATGCTATTAGTGAATTAGGTAAAAATATCAAAACTGTTACAGAGCAAAATCAAAATTTGATCACAGAGCTTGTACCTGTAGCTGCTAGGAACATATTAGATTATCCAATCACCACACTTTCTAGTATTCATACACCTAGTCCTGTTGCTCCTCGAAGAATTGAAGCTACTCAGGATCCTATTGAATTGGGTCTTCTTGCTCAAAAATATTTAAGCACACCTAAAGACAACAAAGATGAGGTGTTTGGTTTATATGCTGACACAGAGCATGATGGTAGCATCATACATAGAATTGGCAATTTCAGAGTAACATTTATGGGAGATGATCTCATTGTATATTCAGAATCTCATCTTGGAGAAAGAGGTGGTTTTGTTAAGTACCCTGGCACACCTGGATTGTGGGAACTGATGACTAGGAAGAGACCTGGCAGCTATACAGATCAAGACTATGAGCATTACAAAGAAATATTAATAAAATCAGATGCTTTATACCAGAACAGTGATCCCACACAAAAAAGAGTCAAGTCTAGCAGTGGAGCAAAATACAACAACTTAATCAAGCCCATATGGTCTCAGATCAAGACTGGTAGTGGAATCAAACAATACAACACCCTGCCTAAAGAATTTGTCTGGGTTGATGATGTCGGGAAACTTGTAGATAGGTTGCTGGTCATAGCTGGGGAAGAAAATGCTGGCAACCACAATTTTTACAATGAAAAGGTTGGAATTATGGACATGATAAGCACCAAATTGTCTAATTTTATAGTGAATGACACTAAGGGCATTGGATATCTTATAAAAATTATTAATACTCTACCACCTAAATTTTGGAATATCTCTGAGGGTCGGGGGCTGGTTAATGACATAAACAAGCTGCCATTTGAGCTACACATACCAGGCTATCAGTATTTTGGTCCAGGCACTAAACTAGATCATAGACTAAACAGAGGTGGCTCTGGTGTTAATCCTCTAGATACTGCTTGTAGAGACCATGACATAGCATACAACACACATACCGATCTTGAGAAGAGACATGTGGCAGACAAGAAATTAGAAGAGGCTGCATTTGGTAGATTTGTAAGCAAAGATGCTTCTTTAAGTGAGAGAATAGTAGCATTGGGGACCACCATAGCTATGAACACCAAACAAAAACTGGGGTTGGGGTTGTGATAAATTAAATAAATTTAAGCCACTTAATTAAGCTATGTAAACCCAGAATATGTATATAATAAAGCAAGAATGAAGGCCAAGGGCGTTATGTATCAGATACCTTATGCAGGTCTTAAATATCTTAAAACTATTGATAGTCTTTTAACCAAAAAGCAGCGCAAGAAAAAAAAATTCTTGTCTTGCCAAGGGCCATGGTATGAAATTAATACTTAGTACCCCTCAATTAAAAAAAATTACAGCAATCTAGAAAAAAATTGCATACAGGTGGCTTTATATTTAGTATCCCGGCCATCTTAGCAGCACTTGGTGCTGTTGGGAGCTCGGCTGGGGGATCAGCTGCCATAGCAAAAACAGTAATAGATGCCAAAAAGAATAAGGCAGAATTAGATGAATTGAAGCGCCATAATCTGGCCATGGAAAAACAAGGCAAAGGTCTTAAGAAAGCCATGAATAAGTTTAAAAAAACAAGAGCCGCTTACAAACCAAGATATTGAAGCTTTAATCAAACCCCTGGGCATCAAAAATTTTAGAGGTGTCTACATGTCTGATTCTTTACCAGAACAACCACTCAACAAAGAGTGTGGCATAGTTAATTTGGATAAGAACAACAATCGGGGGACTCACTGGATCTGTTATCTTACATATTTAAAGGATGAGGCATTTGTGTTTGATTCATTTGGAGGTATTCCACCTGAAAATTTAGTAAAATATCTAAAATCAACTAATCTTTATTACAATAATGCCCGTGTTCAAAACTTCAAAGATGTTAATTGTGGACATCTGTGTTTATCTGTTCTTAGATATCTGTCTCAAATAAATAAACCATCAATTGAAAATTTTCAAAAAGCCTTGTGGTATCTGAAGCATCATGGGAGTATTCCATCTCACCAGCCAAAATTCAATATTGAAGCTCAGATTACATGATGATATAGTGTATCCCAAAACAATAGCTCTGAGAGCATTTTATGGCATGTACTTGATCCCTAATATTACACACCACAACAAGAAGATTGCAGTTGGTGACCAAAACATTGTCATCACTCCAGGGCAGTATAATCTGTCTACTCTAAATGAATTTTGAATTTGAATTTGAAAAAAATTTTGGGAGCGTCAGCACTTAGGCTATTTTGCTCCCGTCACGTTATATGGGGGCCAGCCCCTTATCATTATAAATAACAACTCTAGCGTTGCATAACTAAAAATGTTAAAATGTTCTGACTTCTGTTAAAAGCTGAGGCCGTAAACGGGCACTCAGCACACACAAGGACAACAAACAGGACAACACACACAAAATTATACTGGCCATTGTGCCAGTCGCCAGAGCCTCGTTAGTCTTTAGTCCAGGGTGCACTACGTGGAAGTGAGGTTGGCTTTTGGGCGCCTACGTGGAAGGTCACCCCTTACACCCCACCAGAACTTTTATTTCTAGACAGGAAATATACATACATAGAAGAACCAAACTATGTCAGTTTTTCAAAGTATTCCCCCTGAACATACAGACACCGTTGCCGTTGTTGTGGAAGTTCCTTGATGCCTTTGGCGTAGAAAAAAGTAGTTTGGTGTCGTAACCACTGCAGGACAGCGTTCTTGAGTTCCTCATCTGTCTGGAAGTGCGTCTCGCCCAAATGCTCTTTAAGTGCCCCAAACAAGTGGAAATCACTCAGGCTTAAATCTGGACTGTAGGGACTGTGTGGTAAAACCTCCCAGTGCACGCTAGCCAGTGTTGTTTGAGTCGAATGAACCGTGTGGGGCCTGGTATTGTCATGGAGAAGAATGACGTGTTTCGACAACATTCCAGGTCTTTTCTTCCGAACAGCCCCACGTACAGCACCCTGAAGCAGTGTTGAGTAATACTTGGCATTAATTGTGGCACCCTTCTCCACAAAATCCACATGGATAACACCTTTCATGTTCCAGAAGACTGTTCCCAAAATCTTACCGGCAGACGGCAGCGCTTTGCTTTTCTTGGGTGGAGGGGAACTTTTATGACACCATTCGTACACTCTTGCCCGTGACAGTGTTTGTTCACCATACTGTGCTTGCAGACTACGCCAAATTTGAGCAGGTTTCACCTCACCTTCTCCTTCACGAGAAATTTCATTATACACCGCTGTTCCACAGCAACAGATACACTACTTGCTGCCATCTTTGTTTACACTACTGCGCATGCGCCAAATGTGTTGCAAAGGATCATGGTTACTCGCAAGGAATCATGGTCTGTCCTGCCCTAGTAATGCAGCGCTACATTGATTCATTAATATTTTACGCACGAAAGTCCTGGTCAACCTTGAACGACCCTTGTATTTCTTAACCTTGTTCTTTCTATGGGAAGAAGCTTTAAGAGGATTGATGTCACCTTTGATCGGTATAACGCAACTTCAATCAAGGCTGGAACAAGGGATAGGCACTTGAAACATGCTAATTTAGTAAGGAGAGTATATAAAATGGATCCATGCCAATCCCCAACAAATTCAGTGACTTTCTTTCTAACAAGGAGAATAAAAAAGATTTGGCCTGTTTTCTCTCTAATCATTTGATCAACAATGCTCCTGGTTTCCGGAGAATTTCACAAGGAGGATGACGTGTGATTTGTCTATTGAAGGATTGCAGGGAAACCACGAAGAGGCGGACAGGCGCATTGCAGTTCAGTGTCTTAATTCTGGTGCTGATAACATTGTTGTCTCAGCACGTGGATGCAGATGTATACTACCGACAATAAGTTTAAGACCACCAGGAAAAAGTGCCAAACATCAGTAGAAATGAATGTATTTCGTAATTAATGTACAAGAAACAGGTGTAAGAATCTGCTTGGCAATGTACAAACATAGGTACAGCCACTATACATACTAATGTCACCTCAAATTTTGCTTTCATCAATATGCCCGCCATGGGCCTTAATGACAGCAGCGCAAACACGTGGCATGCGCTCCAATAGTTTTTCCAGATAGGATGGTTGAATGTTACGCCAGGCATCGTTGATGAATTCCCATAGCTGTTGAGTGTTGCTGATGTCCCTATCGATTTGGTCCCATAGAAGTTCAATTGGTGAAAGATCAGCCGACTGTGGTGGCCACGTCATGAGAACTAATGCCCCTGCTGTTGCCTTGCGTTCCAAATACCGCGTGCACAATTTATGTGTGTGTTTGGGATCATTATCTTGCTGAAAAATAAACCCATTACCAACAAGACGACGACCAGAGGGGATGGCATAGTGCACCAATATCTGATGATACCCTTCTTTTACCAATGTTCCCTGAATTTTATGAAGGTCGCCCATCTGGTTTCCGACAAAACATCCCCACACCATTACACTTCCACCCCATGTTTCACTGTGGGAACAAGACACTCTTTTTTCATTCTCACGCCGACCTTTCGACGCACAAGGATTCGCCTATTGCTGCCAAATAATTCATATTTGGATTCGTCGGTCCAAAGTACCCGTTTCCAGTTATCCACAGACCAACCTTTTTTGCATTTTAGTCCAGGCCAATCGTTTCGTCTTGTTCACACGTCGTAACAATGACTTTCTAGCAGCTACTCTGCCATGCAGCCCTTCTTCACGCAACCTATTCACACCGATGACACAGCAACAGGTGTCACTCGGCTGTTATTCAGGGAAGCAGCGATGACTGGTGCTGTTAGGCGCCTGTTCCATTTGCTAGTTACTGTAATATATCTATCGTCAGCTGCAGACGTTACACGAGCTCTTCCACTACGTGCACGGTCAGCATGACTGTTGGTTTTAAGGTATCTGTCCAATGAACAATGAAGAACAGTCTTAGAAATATTCAGTTTTCTTGCTATCTCGCATTCCGAATAACCTTCATCTTTCAGTGCACATATCACAGCATGCTTTTCAACCGAAATCGCCTGTTCCCCACGATGACGGGCCATTTCACACAGCCCCACTTACCTTGCACACCTCACACACAATAATGGGCTCGCAATGTCGCCTGCATGAACAGCAACTGACCCTGAGCCACTGATAAGGATGTGCATGAGTCTGGCTACCGTACTGACCGGTTTCACGCACACAGCTGCAATGTTGCCAGCTTCAGCAACATTTTTGTCACTTTCCATTTTTCCAACCACATACTACACATTCGGAAAAGAAATGGTTTCGCGTCTTACGGGGTTCAAACTAGACTACATTGCATTTTCCATGTGTATCATCGTCACGTCTTTCTTTGACAGGAACTGTTGGTTCCATACAACACTCCATAATGATTTTTTGGCCATTTTTCATGGTGGTGTTAAACTTTTTGTCGGTAATGTATTAGTGCAATTGGTAGCGTTATTTCACAAGAAATGTACGAAATTGTGGTTGCGAGCAGGAACATAAAAAAAAATTCAGTACAAGAAGTCATTTACGGATCCTGTCCCCCCTCCATGTAGGACTGCCTTGACGAGGCGAAGGGGCTTAGTAGGGAGGTCAATTTCATCTCATCATTTCACCCATTCTTCATATCCATATCTCACGTTTTTCACCATTCCATCACGTCATTCATCTCCATATCGTTGACTTCCCTCTAAGAAACTAAGGTAGGGAGGTCATTTTCATCTCATCATTTCACTCATTCTTCACATCCATATCTCACGTTTTCACCATTCCATCACGTCATTCATCTCCATATCTTTGACCTCCCTATAACTAAGGGTCCTGCTAGAGGAGACAACCTCGATAAAAAACCCCTATCCCAAGGTGTGAGTTGCACGTGCCGATGGGACAGTGTTGGCTGCAGGGGTAGGTGCAGTCGCGAACGTGGCCTCGGGGATTTCGGTTTGGTCCTCGAGTAGCCTCCATTTTTGGGGGTAGGCCTTCCTCGGCATAGAGGGCATGTCGAGGCGACAATTTATGGACCCTCCACTTAAAAATCTTAGTTTATGGGAAGTAAATCATCTTTTAACGGGGGGGAACCCACAAAGCGTCGGAGGCCTTTGAGCCCGACGAGTTTATTGGAAAAGACAGGGAACGTCACGTCAGTACCGCGTTACCTTGTAATAAGCATTGTGGAAAAGAAAGAGACGAACGATGAATGTACAAGCACGAAGAGAAATGGAGCAAAAACATTAAAGGACCTGTCACTATTCCTTATAAAGAAGCAAGTGGACTATGCCGCTGGAAGTGATGTCCCTGACATCGAAAATCGAAAAACTGCGCAACGGAAGCCTTCTCATCCAGAACAGTACAGATCGCCACACTAACCTCCTCCTTAAGCTTACGACCTTGGGCGACTTTCCTGTTCAGGTAGAACCTCACCGTCAACTGAACAGTTGTAAAGGTGTTATACGTCACTGGGATCTTTTGAATTGCACAGAAGAAGAAATCCTTCAAGAGCTCTCAGATCAACGTGTAACAGCAGTGCAGCGAATCAAGACCAAAAAATCCTGAGAACTTTTACCGACAGCTTCGCTCATTCTCACCTTTAAAACGACCACTCTCCCGGATGAGGTACGGGCTGGTTATTACAACCTCCATGTCCGGCCGTACATCCCGAACCCGATGCGATGTTTCAAATGCCAGCACTTCGGGCACACCCAGCCTTCTTGCAAGGCCACCACTGCCATTTGTGGCAAATGTAGCGAGCCTGACCATGGGACCGAGCCTTGCTCATCTGGTCCCTCATGCGTCAATTGCAAAGGCAAGCACCCAGTCTGGCATCGCGACTGCCCCTCTTTCCAAGAGGAAAAGAAGATCCGAGAGTTGGTTGTGACAGAGAAAATCTCTGCCGGCGAAGCAAAAAGACGTCTCCGTGAAAGTGTACGCACTCATCTACCTGTGCCATTCGCTACAGCTGCTTCAAATGCTCTTGCCCGTCGCAGTATTGGCGTCCAAACCAGCGACGTGTCCACTCAGACAACAAGTATTCCCGGAGAAGCTCACCCCGCTCTGAAGAAACCAGCAACCACTACTCGCTCCACAGAGAAGAAATTCAAGCAAGTGTATAATAAAGAACATTTTCTGAAGTCTACTAGCTCTCCAGTCAGGGTGACAGCCACCACCCTGAAACTTAAGGCGCAGCTGAAAGCTGCCCGGCGGGCGCTAAAAGAACCCGCCCTCACTCCCCCTTCATCCCCTTCGCCCTCTGTGTCCTTACCCGAGGACATGATACAGGACGAAGCCGCGGATGAAGAATTTATCAAGGTGACAGGGCCTAGAAATAGAGTACGCCTTAAAAGGTAACAATCTTACCTACAGATACGGCTTATTGTCTCCAATGGAACCTTAACGGTTTCCGAACGCATCTCGAGGAACTGCAAATTCTTAAATCTGAATTTGACCCTGCCATCATATGTCTCCAAGAGACACATTTTCGTCCAAATGAATCAGCGATTTTGAACGGATACACGCTTTACCGCACCGACAAGCTTCCTGAGGGTCGTCGTGCTCACGGTGGTGTTGCAATCGGTGTTCGAGGTAACGTCCACTCAACGCCAATCTTTCTCACCACCCCCCTCCAAACTGTCGCCGTGCGTGTCCATCTACCACAGCCAATATCCGTTTGCTGTGTCTACATCACAAGGGAGGAGCGATTCTCTCTTGAGTACCTCCTGTCTATATTCGAGCAACTTCCGTCTCCTGTAGTTCTTTTGGGCGATCTTAATTCCTACCATCTTTTGTGGGGCTCCGTTCGTACAGAGCCCCGGGGTCAAATTGTAGATCAATTCCGTGAGGCATCAGCTTTAACGTTGCTGAATGATGGGACTCCCACATATTTCAGTCCTTCCTCAGGCACACACTCTGCGTTGGACTTGTCCTTCTGCAGTCCCAGCCTTGCTCCTACCACATCTTGGAGCGTTCACCCTGATCTCTGTGGGAGATCACTCTTTCTTACTCTGGAACATCTTCAGCATTCACGTGAACAACACCCTCACTGGCATCTCAGTCGGGCCGACTGGGGTGCCTTCGAGCGTGCAGTGGACCTTGAAGTCGATCTTGCGTCGACTCTACCACCAATCGACGCCTTAGATATATTTGTATCACGAGTGAGTGATGCTGCACGCACCTCCATTCCACATCCCAGTGGACCTGCGAGGCGACGCCCAGTCCCCTGGTGGACTGCGGAGATCAGTGCAGCCATCAAGGACCGCAATCATGCCCTAGATCGATTTAATAGGAACCACACTGCCGCCAACCTCGAGCAGTTCCGCATTAAACGTGCCCGTGCCCGTCGGCTTATTCGAGCCAGTAAGAAGGCGTGCTGGGTCCAATACGTGTCTTCTCTGACGAAGGAGGCTTCGTCGAAAGCCGTTTGGACCGAAGTACGTCGCATCCAGGGGGGTGCATCTACTCCTCTGAGCGCTCTGGAGCACGATGGGACGTTGTACACTGATTCCGGAGACATAGATAATATCTTGGCCACGCAGTTTTCTGATGCGTCTAGCTCGGAAAATTATGAACCACGTTTCCGCCGTGAGAAGGACCGTCAAGAACGACGCCCTCTAGTTTTTCGAAGTCATAACAATGAGCCATACAACTCTCGATTCACTGAACGGGAGTTCGATCAGGCGCTTCGAGATTCAAAGAATACAGCTCCTGGAGTGGACAAGATCCACTATGAGATGCTTCGTCATCTGCCCATTGGAGCCAAAAATTTCCTTTTGGCGGTATTCAACAGGCTTTGGTTGGAGGACTCTTTCCCTTCGTCTTGGAAAGAAGCAATTATCGTTCCCATCCTGAAACCAGGTAAACAACGCACGGCAGCCTCGAGTAATAGGCCTATTGCCTTAACTAGCTTAGTGTGCCCCTCTCCATGTAGGACTGCCTTGACGGGGCGAGGGGCTTAGTAGGGAGGTCAATTTCATCTCATCATTTCACCCATTCTTCATATCCATATCTCACGTTTTTCACCATTCCATCACGTCATTCATCTCCATATCTTTGACCTCCCTCTAAGAAACTTATGTAGGGAGGTCATTTTCATCTCATCATTTCACTCATTCTTCACATCCATATGTCACGTTTTCACCATTCCATCACGTCATTCATCTCCATATCTTTGACCTCCCTATAACTAAGCGTCCTGCTAGAGGAGACAACCTCGAAAAAAAAACCCTATCCCAAGGTGTGAGTTGCACTTGCCGATGGGACAGTGTTGGCTGCAGGGGTAGGTGCAGTCGCGAACGTGGCCTCGGGGATTTCGGTTTGGTCCTCGAGTAGCCTCCATTTTTGGTGGTAGGCCTTCCTCGGCATAGAGGGCATATCGAGGCGACAATTTATGGACCCTCCACAATAAATCTTTTTGTATATGGGTACAAAAAACAACTCAAACGGGGGGAAACCCCCAAAACGAGCGCGGCCTTCGAGCCCGCTTCAGTTAGTGGAAAAGACAAGTAACGTGCCACGTTATCTTGTGATTAGTATTGTGCAGAAGACCGAGAGTAACGATGAATCTGCAACAACCAAGAAACATGGAGCTGCTACATTAAAGGACTTGTCACCGTTTCTGATCAAGAAACAGCTAGACTACGCCGCTGGTTCAGACGTACCAGAAATAAAGAAGCTGCGAAACGGGAGTCTACTTATCCAGACTAGCACAGATCGCCAGACCAACAACCTTTTAAAGTTAAGATCTTTGGGCGACTTCCCTGTTAATGTTGAACCTCACCGTCAACTTAACAGTAGTAGAGGTGTGATTTGCCACTGGGATCTGTTAAATGCTGAGGAGGAAGAGATTCTTGAAGCACTCTCAGACCAACATGTCACCGCAGTGCAGCGAATAAAGACGCGGAAGTCCGGAGAACTAGTACCAACTGCTTCACTTATACTGACTTTTCAAACGACCACTCTCCCAGCTATTGTACGGGCTGGATATTTGAGACTCAAAGTCCGTCCGTACATCCCTAACCCGATGCGTTGTTTCAAATGCCAGCACTTTGGGCACACTCAGCCTTCCTGCAAGGCCACTACCGCCCTTTGTGGTAAGTGAAGTCTGCCTGAGCATGGGACCGAACCTTGTGCTTCTGGTCCCAAATGCATTAACTGCCAAGGCGAGCACTCAGTTTGGCATCGTGACTGCCCTTCTTTCCAACAAGAGAAGAAAATCAGGGAGTTGGTCGTCACAGAGAAAATCTCAGCTGGTGAAGCAAAACAACGTCTCCGTGAAAGTATACGCACCACTTTACCTGTGCCATTCGCTACAGTTGCTGCAGCTGCTCTGACCCGTCGCAGTGTGGGTGTACAAACCAGCGACGTTGCAACTCAAACAACAACGCTTCCCGTAGTAGCTCGTCCTGCTTCGAGGAAACCAGCAACCACTCCTCGCTCCACAGAAAAGAAGTTCAAGCAGGTGCACACTAAAGAATATTTTCTGAAGTCTACTAGCTCTCCAGTCAGGGTGGCAGCCACCACCCTGAAACTTAAAGCGCAGCTGAAAGCTGCCCGGCGGGAGCTGAAAGCACCCGCCCCCACTCCCCCTTCTTCATCCCCTTCGCCCTCTGTGTCCTTACCCGAGGACATGATACAGGACGAAGCCGCGGATGAAGAATTTATCAAGGTGACAGGGCCTAGAAACAGAGTACGCCTTAAAAGGTAACTACAATACCTCCAGCTATGGTTTATTGTCTCCAATGGAACCTTAACGGTTTCCCTACACATTTCGAGGAACTGCAAATCTTAATATCTGAATTTGACCCTGCCATCATATGTCTCCAAGAGACACATTTTCGTCCAAATGAATCAGTGATTCTAAACGGATACACGCTTTACCGCACCGACAAGCTTCCTGAGGGTCGTCGTGCACACGGTGGTGTTGCAATCGGTGTTCGAGATACCATCCACTCTACATCAATCTTTCTCACCACCCCCCTCCAAGCTGTCGCCGTGCGGGTCCATCTACCACAGCCAATATCTGTGTGCTGTGTCTACATCACAAGGGAG